>NC_141342.1:5954090-6116590 GCF_037954235.1 Aulostomus chinensis
TTTATTTATCCATCCATCTATCTATCTATCCGTCTGTCTATCTGTCTATCTATCTGTCTGTCTGTCTATCTATCTATCTGTCTATCTATCTATCCGTCTGTCTATCTATCTATCTATCTATCTATCTATCTATCTATCTATCTATCTATCTGTCTATCTATCTATCTATCTATCTATCTATCTATCTATCTATCTGTCTGTCTATCTGTCTATCTATCTATCTATCTATCTATCTATCTATCTGTCTATCTATCTATCTGTCTGTCTATCTATCTGTCTGTCTATCTATCTATCATCTATCTATCTATCTATCTATCTATCTATCTATCTATCTGTCTATCTATCTATCTGTCTGTCTATCTATCTGTCTGTCTATCTATCTATCATCTATCTATCTATCTATCCATCTGTCTGTCTATCTATCTAACTGTCTATCTGTGCCTTCGAGGCACCCTCAAGTTTACCATCATGAACTGAAAGCCCAAACTCACAGTTGTGAGCTCAGCAGTCCCAGTACCTGCTGGGCGTTCTGTCTGATGACAGTTGTCAATAAAGCTTCATTTAGAGGCTCCAGCTGAAACTGGAAGATGAATGAGTTAATTGGGAAGATGCAGCTCCACCAACCTGCCTCCGATGACACCACACATCACAGTCGCGGCTCTGCTGCCGCTTGGCGTGATGAGGAGAATCCACTCCAGGCCTGGGAACGGCTGGTGCTTCCAGCGCTGCTGAGGAGCAGCTGATCAGGCTGCGATGGGTCCTTGTGCCCCTGACGAAGGCAGAACTCAGGCCTGCGTCCAAGTGAGACTCACAGCTCGAATATCAGGCCACAAATGGGCTCCAATCACATTCTGGCACTCAAATAAAATACACAATAAAGCTGAGTATGCTTGAGTCCACAAGTCAGTGGGCGGCGCCATCCTGACCTGACGACGCTAGGAAGTGTGGGCGGGACACAGGACAGCCTGGGGAGGCAGACATGCAGTAAATCTTTGGGAAGATTGCAACATACTTCAAGAGTTTAAGAGAATAATATCATCATCAACAGCCACTGAGTCCCATCCTGCCTCGCCTGCTAACACTACTCCCCCGGAGGAGCAGGCTGCTGGTCCTGTTCCTTTCACAGTAGAACCTCAAATTACCAAGATTGGTAATATTATGAGATGATGCAATATAATGAAAGAGCACTGCAGACTGGTCTTTCAATCAGGTGTGTCTGAAGCAACAGTTAGCATGACTACTTCTCAGTGTGTGTGTGTGTGTGTGTGTGTGTGTGTGTGTGTGTGTGTGTGTGTGTGTGTGTGTGTGTGTGTGTGTGTGTGTTGGTCGCACCTCTCCCACTCTGTGACTTCAATTTCATAGCTCCAGGACTTCATCCCTAAGCACAAAACAAAGGAAAAGACAGCCACTTCAGCAGTTCTTCCATCACTTGCTTTATTCGTCTTCCTCTTCACTCTGCACACCCTCTTTTATCTTTCACTCATCCTTCTCTCACGTTCATTTTCCCTTTGGTTCATGGTGTCGGCCTTGCTGCATTCCCTGGCCTGACACCACTGACACCGGCTCCTTGTTTTCTCAGAACCAGAATCTCTTCAGTGTGATGTCCAATTGGTGAAAGTGAGACCCGGGAGTCAGGCTACAGGAATGCTCCTCTCTCCCCAGACAGCCTATCAATTACCATGATGGAAAGTTATGATGATATATTTGACTGCATCTGTAGAATCTCTGAACTAACTTTAGAAATCACACACTGTATTTGTTCTGTTCCTCCAGATAGAAATGTGATCAGTCTTTTGTCTGGTAGAGTGAGTTTCAGGGGAAAGAAGTGCAAAAGCAGGAGCAGGAAAGGTTAAGTGAGGTTGTCTCCAGCAGGTATTTCACAACTTTCAGGCATCACGTTTGCATCTGGAGCTTCTCAGGCTAGAGGTCAAAGGTTACTCTTCATATTTAAGTGTCAAGTCCAGTGTGGCTCTTCAACTGATAAACGTCTGAATTATGGGAAGTTCAGCGTCCGTAAAGTTTGAAAAATAAAACAGCAAGGCCATATGTGACTTGTATGTGCCAGATTCAAAGAACTTTGTCTACCACACATCGACATAAACTGACCGAGGCGTGCAAAGCTGCTGCGTGCTCGCCAACAGCCTCCTGTGACTCCTGCATCCTAAGAGTTGAGGACCTGATGGGATCACACCGGCTATGCAAAGTCGGTCCAGCAGCAATGTTACGTTCATTTTAGCACAAGTGGCTAATGCTAACATTGCCATGACTAGTTTATGCTAAGCACAGCTAGCTTGAGCCACACACAGACTCCTCTGCGTGCTCGTCGCATTCATCACGAGTGCGGCGTCCAGCATGTGTGAAGCAGCTGCAGCGGCGACACCTCTCATCTCAGCCTCATTAAGGAAGCAAAGAAAAATTCTTTTTCAGAGATTCTCTCAAGTGGCGGGATGCCTGTGACATGAAGCTCCAGCCATTGCATCTGACAGGACGCTGGCGTCGCTGGAGACCGGAGCCAAAACGCTGCGCTTGGTTTTCCACAGAAACGTGTTTATTGTTCATAAAGAACATTTTGTCTTTCTATTCTGTCGTCCCCATGCAGTGCTGCAGCACAGGTGGTGAACAGAACAGCCGACACCCTCTACACGTGGCTGCGCCGGGTTGAGCCTCCTGCCTCGGCCCACAGATGAGCCCCCAGTGATGGATACTGGGTGTCGGCATCCAGGGCTCTGTCAGACCAGCAGCTGGCTCACGTTCTGCAGATGTGTGAGCGGCGAGCTGGTCGATGAGTGTGCCAAGGAAGGTCAGTGGGTGTGTGAGGTGAGTGGGCGTTCGGAAGAACTGTGACTGGAAAGGGAAATGGTTTGTGGGAGTAGAGAACTGAACAGCAGAGATAGAAGCTATAGAGAGACAGATGGGGGGAGGAGAGCCCGGATAAAAAAGACATGAATAAATGATCCACGCGGGAATGAGAACCTGCCGTGTCGTCACTCTGTGCTCCCCTGACGTGTCCCACTTGGAGTTTTCAATCGCTCGGAGCGGCCATTGATGGGCGGGCCTGAATTCCGCTCACAGCAGCATTCCAACACGAGCTGCTGCCCTGCATGGAGAAACGGAGCAATGCACCTGCAAACCAGGATGAGAGGAAAACCAATCAATCAATCAAATGATCGGCTTCATTCACACAGCACTTGACATACAACAGTAGTGGTACGAAGTGTCTCAACCAATCCAGCATCCAGAGATGGAGTCTCACACCCACCAAACCACATCACTGATAAGATAATAAAAAGATGTGAGTTCAACCTATCAACAAGTCAGGATCTGAACTCTGTTAAGTGTGCTTTTGCAAAGTCAACCTCCAGGGTAGCAACGCCAATAATCAGCTCAGACACATCAGCCTGACACCACAGACACGCTGGCGTTGACTGACGCAACCGTGAGTTGAGGGTTATTAGCCAGCTGACCACGAACGTCCACATGTGGAGGGTCACAGCAGATCATCGCCATCTTCTACTCACTGATCACCTCCATGTAGCTTTTCAGAGAGACCCCCCCCCCCCCGGGCTGTCAGAGCTGTTGGCGTGGCGCATCTGTACCCACCCCCCTCACACAGATGAGCAGTAGCAGAGTGTCAGTGTGTGGTTGGTAGTATTCCTACTGTGGTAGTTAGTATTCCTACTGTGATTGGTAGTATTCCTACTGTGGTTGTAGTATTCTTACTGTGGTAGTTAATACTCATACTGTGGTTGGTAGTATTCCTACTGTGGTAGTAAGTACTCACACTGCGGTTGGTAGTATTCCTACTGCGGTTGGTAGTATTCCTACTGTGATAGTTAGTACTCATACTGTGGTTGGTAGTATTCCTACTGTGGTAGTTAGTATTCCTACTGTGGTAGTTAGTACTCACACTGTGGTTGGTAGTATTCCTACTGTGGTTGGTAGTATTCCTACTGTGGTAGTTAGTACTCATACTGTGGTTGGTGGTATTCCTACTGTGATAGTTAGTACTCGTACTGTGATTGGTAGTATTCTGACTGTGGTTGGTAGTATTCCTACTGTGGTAGTTAGTACTCATACTGTGGTTGGTAGTATTCCTATTGTGGTAGTTAGTACTCATACTGTGGTTGGTAGTATTCTTACTGTGGTAGTTAGTACTCATACTGTGGTTGGTAGTATTCCTACTGTGGTAGTTAGTACTCATACTGTGGTTGGTTGGATTCCTACTGTGGTAGTTAGTATTCCTACTGCGGTTGGTAGTATTCCTACTGTGGTAGTTAGTACTCATACTGTGGTTGGTAGTATTCCTACTGTGGTAGTTAGTATTCCTACTGTGGTAGTTAGTACTCATACTGTGGTTGGTAGTATTTCTACTGTGGTTGGTAGTATTCCTACTGTGGTAGTTAGTACTCATACTGTGGTTGGTGGTATTCCTACTGTAGTAGTTAGTATTCCTACTGTGGTAGTTAGTACTCATACTGTGGTTGGTAGTATTTCTACTGTGGTTGGTGGTATTCCTACTGTAGTAGTTAGTACTCATACTGTGGTTGGTAGTATTCCGACTGTGGTTGGTAGTATTCCTACTGTGGTAGTTAGTACTCATACTGTGGTTGGTAGTATTCCTACTGTGGTAGTTAGTACTCATACTGTGGTTGGTAGTATTCCTACTGTGGTAGTTAGTACTCATACTGTGGTTGGTAGTATTCCTACTGTGGTAGTTAGTACTCATACTGTGGTTGGTAGTATTCCTACTGTGGTACTTAGCATGTGTCTATTTGACAGGCAGCCTTCATGATCATGAAGGGTTACCAGGACAAATGCACTGATGTTGTTTTCATGGATATCAGAAGGATGAAGTTTTCTGCCTGCTATTTAAATATTTCTACCAGCTATTTAAATATTTCTACCAGCTATTTAAATATTTCTACTGGCATGATTGTAGCTGCTGGTCCACAGAAACCCATGAGACCTCCACACAAGACTGGAATCATCCAGGGTTCTCAGCAGGAAGGTGCAGTTTCCCCTGTGATCAGAAAGGGTTTGTGAAGTCAGGTCGGTCTCACACACACACACACACGCACGCAGGCACGCACGCACACACGCACACACACACACACACACACACACACACACACACACACACACGCTCTCTCTCCCTCCCTCTCTCTCCAGCTGGAGCGGTGGCTACATGTATGAATGTGATTTGGGCCGTGTGTCGAAACTTCCAGCTAGTACTTCTGCTCTCAGCCGTTAGCAGGAGCGCTCCCTCCCTCCCCTGCTGGTTTCAGACCGAGCTCTCGGTGTGTTTTTCATTTACTCATCTCACTGGATGGCAGCAAAAAAGCTATTTAAGTCATTGTTTCATTAGGACATGCTGAGCAGCCTTTAAGAACAACACAACACAGCTACACTACCTTGTCAAGTACACACAACTTTTTGTGGTTGACGTTTTTTTCGCTCCCTTGCACGCAACGCACACGTGCGCACAAGATTAGAACTGGAATCCCAAGCAATTAGAACCCAATCAAATTTTCCTTGGTGCTTGTCAACAATCTTCCCCGCATACATTTTTTCACTCATTTATGTTCATGCATGCATGCTTTGACCATGCTTTATTTTCCACAGCGCTTAGTCGGCAGTTCTCTCTCTCTCTGCTGTCTGGCTGTCTCTGGTTTTCTCTCTGTCTCTCTCTCTGTCTTCTGCTCTGAGTCTCTCCCTGTCTGTCTGTCTGTCTCTCTGGCTGTCTCTCTGGCTGTGTTCAGACTCATTAATCTACTCGCAAGTGGACGGCTTTAAGTGGAGGGTCACATCGGCCACATTCCCAGGAAGTGTGAGCCCCAGTGAGTCTGGTGATGTCCTCTAGCGGAGCTTCACATCATCATTCCCTCCGTCAAAGAGCTGATGTGTTCGCTCGTCCTTGATGAAGCGGCATCCTAAGAGCCCTGGAAGGAGCCCAATCAGGTCTGGGGCAGACCTTTAGACTCTTTCCTCGCCATGAACAAGATGTCCTGTCATTTGCTGACAGGATTTTGCTATGATGCACCTGTGCTGCAGTAGAGGGCGCTATGATGCAACGTGCTACAGTAGAGGGCGCTATTATGCACCTGTGCTGCAGTAGAGGGCGCTATGATGCACCTGTGCTACAGAAGAGGGCGCTATGATGCAACATGCTACAGTACAGGGCGCTATGATGCACCTGTGCTACAGTAGAGGGCGCTATGATGCAACGTGCTACAGTAGAGGGCGCTATGATGCACCTGTGCTGCAGTAGAGGGCACTATGATGCACCGGTGCTGCAGTAGAGGACGCTATGATGCAACGTGCTACAGTAGAGGGCGCTATGATGCACCGGTGCTGCAGTAGAGGGCACTATGATGCACCGGTGCTGCAGTAGAGGGCGCTATGATGCTATGTGCTACAGTAGAGGGCACTATGATGCACCTGTGCTACAGTAGAGGGCACTATGATGCACCTGTGCTACAGTAGACGGCGCTGTGGATGCAACATGCTACAGTAAAGGGCGCTATGATGCACCTGTGCTGCAGTAGAGGGCACTATGATGCACCGGTGCTGCAGTAGAGGGCGCTATGATGCAATGTGCTACAGTAGAGGGCGCTATGATGCACCTGTGCTGCAATAGAGAGCGCTATGATGCACCTGTGCGACAGTCGAGGGCGCTATGATGCACCGGTGCTGCAGTAGAGGGCGCTATGATGCAATGTGCTACAGTAAAGGGCGCTATGATGCACCTGTGCTGCAGTAGAGGGCACTATGATGCACCGGTGCTGCAGTAGAGGGCGCTATGATGTAATGTGCTACAATAGAGAGCGCTATGATGCACCTGTGCGACAGTCGAGGGCGCTATGATGCACCTGTGCTACAGTCGAGGGCACTATGATGCACCTGTGCTGCAGTAGAGGGCACTATGATGCACCAGTGCTGCAGTAGAGGGCGCTATGATGCACCTGTGCTACAGTAGAGGGCGCTATGATTCACCTGTGCTACAGTAGAGGGCGCTATGATTCACCTGTGCTACAGTAAAGGGCGCTATGATGCACCTGTGCTACAGGCTCTGTTCTCTTTATTGCTCTTGAGGTTTTTCTGTGTCTTTGTGATTCTTGAGTTGTTTGGTCACTCAGGTCAGTTCCTGTTTTATGGCTTGGCATGATTTTGACTTCCTGCCTTTGTCTGGTCGTCGCTCATCCTCGTCCTCAGATCTGCTGAACGTCAACGTGGCAGTGGCTCACTGGTCTGGATCAAGGTCCACCACGGTTCTGAGCAGACTTCCATGGTCCCCTGTCCGTCTGTGTGTCTCAATCACAGGATCTCGGCCTCCAACTCGTCTCTGTCTTTATAGCCTGTTTAGCATTTGAATCGACCACCACAGGTTCAGGGGGCAGAGAGGAGTTGGCTCAGAATATTCATTGTTTGTTCTTGTTTGTTTTTTGTTTTTAAAGGAAAGTGCCCACATCGTCATGTTAGCAGGTTAGCACGCTCACACTGCAGGCGACATTCATTCCCAGTGTGTGTGGGACCGGTTTCTGTCAGCACTCGAGCTCCACGCTCATCTGAAGTGGCTCAGATTGAACTTGTTGATTCTGAGTGATTTGCTTCTACACAGTGGTGATGGCATGTGTGTGTGTGTGTGTGTGCGCGCGCGTGTGTGTTTAGCATCTGTCTTCATATTTGTGTAACTTTGCAGTTGTTTTACTGTGTGTTGTCTCTCATTGTACTGGAGGAGCTATTGGTCAGGGTTCTTTAATGACAGTTAGCTAAGGCCTGGTTAGCTACGCCTGTAAATGAGCACTTTGAGGGGCAAAAGACAGAGAAATGTTCTGTAACAAAGCCACACTTAATTAAACCTACTGTCAAAGAATAAGATGTGAAAATGAAGGTTCTTAAAAAGACACACACACACACACACATATCGCATATCGCCATTCCTCTCCACTAATGTCACGTTTACATCTGAGTTCTACTGTGTTGCATCATCTGTATCGTAACACTCCACCGTGGGTTCACTGGTGGGTTCCAGTCTCCAGGGACGCGTGATGAAGGATGGCGGCGGAAGACGCACAACCCAAGTCCCTCCGCACCACGCAGAGGGAGGTGACGCTGCAGAGGTATACAGCAGTGACTCATTTGTCATCACAAATGTCAAGATGTGGTTGCATTACACAGTTAAATGTCACACTCTGATTGTAATTTGGAAAGAGGTCTTTTTACTGGACCAGAACCAGGAAGTTCTGCTTTCACTTCTTCTCACTTGTCTGCGTTTTTTCTTCCAGTCTTCACATACATGCAGCTTTGGGTTTCACTCACTGTAAATAAAGCTCATATGTGTTGGTATTATTAATATTAACATCATTACCTCAGTCTAGAAGGTCATGTGATCAGCAGTGTGTCTCTGTTTTCAAGCAGCATGAACATGAAAGCATGGATTTGGAACTTGTGGGGCTGATCTGGGTCAAATTATTGGTTCAGGATCTGAGGAGCGTTCTGATTGATCAGGTGTCGCTCCGGATGTCAGAGAGGAATTTTGATCAAATTCCTTCATGTGAGATGCTTGAAGGAACAATGGAGGTCCTCCTGAGTGTCCTGGCCTGTGTCCGACATCACGGTGTCACATCAGGGCCCGGTTGCCTGAGGCTCCTGAAGACCATGGGGATCCGGTTCAGAGTTGCAGGACCTGTTGGTGTTTGGGGAGGAAACGGATTTTCCTCCTCCTTTTCTTCCACCTCCTCCTACTCCTCTTCTTCCTCCTCCTCCTCCTCCTCACAGTCACAGCTGAACTTCAGCAGACGTTTTGCAGCCACCAGCTCTCAGTCCTGCCCATCTCTTCGTCACGGTGCTTCTTTCATCAACTTGTGACGTCATCACCTAGCTGGTTGGCTAGCGAGTGTCATCGCTTCCTGTGGACTCGCTGATGATGACGAGTTTAACGGTTGATTTTACATGAATATTCTTAAGGTCAGCAGGGGAAGGAGTCCCGTGGCAGCAGGCCCCAGACTCAACGAGACCCTCATCCCACATAGAGATATCAACCCAACACTAAAATCCCCCCTCAAGGTCGTTCAGTATGCTGGAGGCTTTACATCTGAAATGTTGGTGTGACTGCATTAGCATGTCGCTGCATTAGCATGCAGTCTTTGGGCCCCGCTTTTCTTCTTGCGTCTCTCGTGACCTCAGAGTCAGATGAGAATGTTTCTTCCCTGAGTCAGAGCTTCACGAGCATCTGTCACGCTCCGTCTTCTAACCCTCACACCGCTCCAACAATGGTGTGGTCCAGCATTGTCAACCCTATCAAGACCAGCCATCTGGAAGGGTATCAGATGCTAATCGCTACGGTGGTCTAGGGTTAGCGCTGTCACTCAGAGCCTCTGACGTCACAGCGAGGTGCCTGTGTAATTGGCGCTGGTTGAGATCCAGCTGGCCAGGATTGTCGGCGGTGACCAGCGTCCTGTATCGATGCAAACATTGTTCATCAAGAGTTTGCTGCTGTAAACTGGAGCGAAGCTCAGTGGCGGGACAGGCAGTCACAGGCTGCTGCTGCCTTTGTGTCTGGAGCTTTAACATGAAGTTCAGACATGATCATTAGAGTCAGATGTCAGAAATGAGTCTCGCTGCGTTGTTCACGACTCGCCACGAGGTCCACGTTACCAAATTTAAAAAAGAAAACTACCTTTAGCGTTTCTTAGCAGTGCAGATACTTTTGGGGAGCAACGCCCCACACACTTCCATAGAACATTCAGAGTTCATACTGAGCAGGTGAACGGAATTCTAGGAGAAATAGTCGATACCTGAGAGCATGGATGTGCCTCTGCCGTGCAAACTCAGCCAGACTTGATGAAGAAAACCAGTTTTCTGCCTTGTTGATGTGATTTTCTAACATTTTTCGTGATTCTGCTGACAGACATCCTGGCCTGAACAGCATCAGGGTCTGTATCTCTGCCAGGGTACATTCTTGTTGCACTTATAAATACTGTGACTGCTTCAGTGATAAGAATCGAAAAACCTGGACAGATAAAAGCAACATTTTCTGATTTTTTTTATTCCGGATTGTCATCGTTTGACTTGAGACTTTATTTCTCTTTTTCCCAGGGTTAGTTTGCTTTATTGGAAATATCAATCCCTTGTGTTCCTTTTCTTAGTTGACTTCCTGTCTGTTCCTAGTTGGCACCTGTTCTCCCGTCAGCTGCATGTTTAAGGACGTCTCATTTGTCTGGAGTCTTTTTGTCCTGTTGAGTTTCTGAGTTTCATTTTAGTCTGGTTGGTTTGTTCTTGGTTTTATTGTAGAAGCACTAAACTTTTCTAGTGTGTATGTTCAGCTCCTGTCCAGCCAAACTAATCTTGCACTCAAGTTAATGCTCTGGAGAGGTCTGTGCTGGTCAGTTGGTTGGTTAGCAGGGTAGGTTAGTAGGAGCTGGTCAGCACACAGCCTGGATCATTGCACTGGTCAACAACAAATATGTTGTCTGCGTTTTTTTCAGCTGATTTAGGATGAATCTGATGCATGAATGAATCCAAAAATCACATTGGTTTTGCTCAATCAGGTCAAGTTTTTGAGCTATGGCCACATGTCGTTTTTTATGTTTTTGTTCTCATGTACGCATGTGTGGAGCATTTTAGAAGATGTTGGTGGGGGTAAAATGCCATGTTGAATAATTGTTTTGACTGGAAATGATTATTTTTATGACAAGAAGTATTCAGGTCCGATAGTTCTGGGTGATTATGTCGAAAAGGGATCAGTTTGAAGTCATGAAACTTTAAAATCTTCCAAAAATTGGTGCGGCACAGCGTAAAGTTGGTGGATCAAAACTAAAGTTAATGGGGCAGCCGTCTCAACTCTGAAGAATGTACAATACCTACATGCGCCAATTTATGACCTAGGGTTAGGGTTTGTACCCATTTTTATATTGCAGGTGAATGAGATGGCTTCGACCAGAAGCCTGACGTGTTCTGCTACATATGTGGAGTTTGCCTCTGTACCAATCGCTCACTCGACTACACTGAAGGAGAAGTATGAAGCGGTGAAGTATGTGCTGGAGAAAATTGGTTATGATCAGCATTAGTGGTTTATTTGTGTTGACCTGAAGATGGTGAACTTTTTGTTGGGACAACAGTCTGGCTTCACCAAGTACCCATGTTTTCTGTGCATGTGGGATAGTAGGGACCATGCGCAGCATTACACAAAGAAAAAGACTGGCCTGTGCGGGAGGAATTGGTGCCTTGTAAAGAAAGGAACGTCATCAACGACCCTCTGGTGGACAGAGACAGAATACTCTTCCCACCGCCGCACATCAAGCTCGGCTTAATCAAGCAGTTCACCAAGGCTCTGGACAAGGATGGTGACTGCTTCACTTACTTGTGCCAGGCTTTTCCAGGATTGACCATGGAGAAAAAGAAAGCTGGCATCTTTGACGGTCTGGACGGTCCTCAGATCCGTCAGCTCATCAGAGATTCAGAGTTCGAAAACTCAATGAACGAAGTGGAACCGGAAGCATGGAAGGCATTTGTTCTGGTAGTGAAGAACTTTCTTGGCAATAATAAAGCCAGAAACTACGCAGAACTTGTCAACAACATGCTGACTGCTTTCAGAAACATGGGCTGCAACATGAGCATCAAGATGCACTACCTTTTTCCACATATGGACCGGTTTCCTGAGAACTTGGGTTCAATGAGTGACGAGCAGGGGGAGAGATTCCATCAGGACATGAAAGAGATGGAGACCAGGTATCAGGGTCGCTGGGACGCAGTCATGATGGCTGACTACTGTTGGACTCTGAAGAGAGACCTCCCTGCCGCTGAGCATTCCAGGAGTTCGAAGAAACGGAATCTCAAGCCCTGAAGTTTTAACAATGGTGAAGCAACATGCAATTTAGGTGTACAGTAATTGATGTTTCTATCAGGTAATCAATTATGTTGTTGGAAAAACATTTTTTTCTCTTAAAAACATATTAAGAATGATATGTGTTGACAAAAATCAGCTGATAATGCCACAAAAATGTAATCGATTTTGTCACAGGTCTGATTTTTTTCAAATCAACTTAGCACAAAAACCTGACCTGATGGAGAGAAGATGCCATTTCCTGATTCAGCAGTGCAAAAATACCCTAAATCAGTTGGAGAAATCTAGACAACAGTAAAAAAGTAAAAAATTGTTGCCCAATGTTGTCATCATTCAAAACTAGAAAGGTGGGAAAGTGCACGTTTGACTACATCTGAGCTCCTCCTCTCACCAAACACCTTTCATCAGTTTCTTAAGGAGAGCAGCGGTCGTGAGGCGGGGCTAATGCCTCTGGGGTGACGTGATGCGTCTGCTTGGCCGTCTGCTGTGGAAAACATCCATATAAAACATGTCCTCCGTCCTCGGCTCCTTACTACCGTTTCCTCGGTCATGTGACCGCTGCCGAGGCTGATGGCTTTCTCAGATGGGACGGCGTGCTTCTTGCTCTCCACCAGTCCGCCCACTCGCCACCTGTGATATCCTTTCATGGGACGGTCTGTCTCTCTTGGTTCCCCTGGTAGCCCCCCCCCCAGCCTGTGGACCGAGCTACACGTTCACATGTTCTTTTCCATCAGTGGGCTCAACATACCTGGAGGCTGCTGACCGTCCAGGCTTGTCTCTAAAGGGGCCACTCCAAGTATTCCCACAAGAAGCAAGTCCACCTCATCCATCCAGTGGTTCTGGCATCAGAAGGAGACATTGGGGTGTTGGTTATCAGAAGAACTAAGAACTGACGCCAGAACATGACAGCATCCGAAAGGCTTTTGTTCCACTGACTTTGGTGTTTAGGTGCGTGGAGGAGGTCAGAGGGAACCTGCGCACACGCGTGCAGAACACGAGCAGAACACGCAGACTCCACACGGAGAAGATCCAGCCGACCCATGCAATCCAAACCCAGAACTCTTATGGTGCCGGGTGACAGGGGCATCGCTGCACCGCGGTATCCCCCCACGAGCAAGTTTGATTTTGATCCGAGATCATGTGCCTATCAACTCGTGCTGCGGGCCATGTCTGGCCCCTGGACCAGGAGTTGAGCTCCCCTGCTTGACATTTACCTCTCCTGTCCACCCCTGAGATGTCATCAGCTGCTGTTGTGTGTGGAAGTACGAGGTGTTCACTTTATCATCCTCCTCTTGCTGCTTATTAAAGCTATTCAAAGGTTCCACTGAGAGAAATATTCAGACCTGTGACTCAGTGGTCGTTGCATCATTCCATCAACTGGAAAAGTCCTGTGTGCCTTCTCAGGCGTATTTCCTAAAAAGTCCAATCAGATTGTATGATGTCTTTGGAAACATTTGGATTCAATTTGAATATAATTAGTTTTTTTTTTCATGTATTTATTTAACAAAGCCCATTCAGAAAACTCTGTTTAGTACAGATAAACAGATGGAATACACACACACACACATATATATATATATATATATATATATGTGTGTGTGTGTGTGTGTGTGTGTGTATTCCATCTGTTTATCTGTATATATATTAGTGCTGGTGTGTTCTGGCTTTCTTGACTCAATAAAACTGACCAGGAACAACCAAAGAGGGAGACAGACTGCAGCACCTTGAGCAGTCGTGAGTGTAGAGCACAGAGTTTCTCGTCCCATCGATGAACTCATCACCTCTGACGTGTAGACGCTGCTGGGCCTCGATGATCTCCCGTCCTCAGACCCTCATGAGTCAGCAGGTTGGAAGTGGAGGTCTCAGCTCCTGCAGACGCCTCACCATCGCCGCACATCCATCTTGTTTTCAGAAGAGAAAAATGCTTTCCACGTTATCTTACAGAGAAGTGCCGCACCTCCCAAAATCCCAAAGTGCATCAGTGACGTGTGCTACTGCACTCGTTGGGGCTGCTTTGCTGTCGGAATGTTGAGTTGGTACTTTACTCTCAAATAATTATGAATATCATCTTGTACTTTTGCTCTTTTTTTCTACATTTTGCTGTTGTTTTTTGCACCACATCAAATATTTTATGATCATAACTCATGACGCTGGTTGGCTTGGTTCCTGGAGGAAAACTCTTTACACAAGGATTTTTCTGGAATGTCAGAGAAAATGAATGCAAACGTTACTTCTGGAGCCGTTCAGAGTCAGCAGTGAGAGCTGAGCCGCTTGGGTCGGCCTGTTTGGTTCGGTCACGTGGCTCCGTATCCAGCCAGGACCTCCTTCCCAAGCTGACTGTTCCATCTGGTTCCTGTCCAGCCTGGACAAAGTCTGATCAGCATCAAATAGCAAAGAACTCAGCAGTGTTGCGTTGCTCCTGCTTTCGTCTATTTTTGTCTTCTTAGAGGAGACCTCCTGCGCTCCTTCCAGCTCCACATTTTCTTCTAAATGTAGGACTCCTCTAGAGCAGCTTTGTGTGATTCATAGTTGGGGAAACAAACCTCCCCCTGCAGGACCACTGTGATTGGCACACCGTCCCCAACGTGGAGGCAGGTGGACGCAGTAACCAGCAGCAGGAGGACCAGGCAGCTCTCCAGCAGCACATGTAACAAACCAGGCAACGCTAAGAAAACAGACTGGCTGGAAACGAGAGGAACTAAAACCTGACGAAGACTGACGTGAGCAGCAGGACCCGCGAGGGCTCGGAGCAGGACGGGCGGAGGCAGGGGAGGAGCTGATAGGACAGGAGGGGGGGGGCATCTTCTAGCCTGAGAAACCTAACGATTGCAACGTTGCAAATTTAGTAGCTGTGGAGGTTCAGTACCCTGTTCTTGCATCATCAAGGAGCCGCTGGGGGGGGGGGGGGGGGGTTCTGCCTGCCATTTTCTTTCTTCAACTGCACCAATGAAGTGTGTACTTGTGTGTGTATTATTTGTGTGCATATTCTGTGTGTGTGTGTGTGTGTGTGTGTGTGTGTGTGTGTGTGTGTGTGCAGCACATGAGTTATTATTCTTGGGGGTCCTGAGCCGCTGTCATCCGCCAGGCTGAGTAAATTCATGATGCACACAAGCTGACTGAGTCATAGAGGTTCACGAGGACATCGCTGCTGATTGGCTGACACCTCTGACACACCCACCACACAGGAGGAAACATACCTGAGGCCTTTGAGCACTGTTGCCAGGTAACCTGTCACTGAACCCAGAAACCTTTGCAACCTTTGCCATAAAAAAAGGATCCCCAGACAGGTAATCACAGGTGATCACGCGCAGGTGGTCGCAGGTGCTCACGGGTGATCACAGTTTCTCGCAGGTGATCACGCGCAGGTGATCACAGGTGATCACAGTTGTTCGCAGGTGATCACACGCAGGTGATCACAGGTGATCAGGGGCAGGTGGTCGCAGGTAATCACAGATGCTCACGGGTGATCATGGGTGCTCACAGGTGATCACGGGCAGGTGGTCGCAGGTGCTCACAGGTGATCACGGGCAGGTGGTCGCAGGTGATCACGGGTGACAGGAGAAAGAAGCAGGAAGTGAAACAACCAATGATTCAATCATCAAAATAAAAGTGGATGTAAAAATAAATATTACAGAACGATGACTCCTGACGAACATCAGCTGAAGTGTCCCAGCTGAGATTATGTACACACCCTGTTCAACTGCTAGGTAATTGTTAGTTAACAGTTGTTAATCCAGACTTACTTTGAAGTGTCACCAACTTTTCTCAACCAGCTGATTTTGAGGGTAAAACAATCTGTACTTGTAAATGTCAGACGCTCTGAGCTCTGAACCTGCCACAGACAGACGGAGGCGCTGGGAACCAGAGACCAGCCACTTCATGCCGTCATGTGACGTGTGTCGTCTCTGCGAGTGTCACTAACGTCGGCACGTGCTGTCGCTCCTGCAGACAGACTGGTTGTTGTTCCGTGTTCCCTCAGCCTGGTGTACCATATCATGTTTCTGGTACGACTGTGGCGTTCCACCGTGCATGTCAAGAACCTTTAGACACATCCATCATCCAAATGTGTCGATTGTTATAATGCACAAGACGCGGAGCTGTGAAATCGTATCGCTGCTGGAGCAGCGCGAGCCAAAGCTCTACATTACATTAGTCAATGGCTGTGATTACTGAGAAACTTATTTTTTCCAAATAATCCTGGTGGAGGTGGATTTGTAAGTCTGCAGTTAATCAGCAGTCATGCAGTACAAAGTGATTCTTGGCTCAGGCTTTGTCTCAACTGTTGGGCTCATCAACCCTCAATAAATGAGCTGCCACCAATTATTACCAAAACACTGAGTCGCCAAACACATAATCCACATCATAGGAAAATGGTGTTTGGTCCCGGGGCAGCGTAACATCATCCCCCATCAGCTGCTTCCCCTCCTTGACCTTTGCCATGAGCCCAGTCTGAGGAGGGGGGCTCTGCTTCACCCCCACTCCCATATTCAATATCTAATATCTCTGAAAATGAATCAGAAACAACTGGGAAAAAAGGAGTAATGGCTGCTGTTCTTTCTCTTTACTCGTAGTAATTAGTTGTGATAGTTCTCTTTCTGTTTGAAGGGACACCAAGAACAAACCCACTGTTCCAGAACGGCTAAATGTTCAGAAATTCCCCCGTATTCAGCTCGGCGTTTGTAAAACACCACCGCCGTCAGCGGGCCAGGGTTTAAGAAGTTCGCACGTAAAACTCCTCCACCAGCCTCTGGAGTCGCCGTCAGCAGGTATTAATCCCCACATGCATCACTTCCTGCCGTGTTCCTTCTCCTGACTTCACATCTGCTTCAGCCAATCAAACTCAACACAGTCGACTTTACATTCGCCTCTAATTGGAGGTCAGTAGAGTTTCTGTGCGCGGTTTTGCACGAATTGTTAATAACACATTTGAAACTGAACATACAACTGCATACATTTACTTTTCCATCCCAGCACATCCATGTTCTCTCGATCTGTAAAAGCAAAATATTCCGTGTGTTCTTTATGAATACTAGCTCTGGTCTTGGGTTCTATGTTGTGTGTTTTAAATGTGCTGTCTGAACAGTTGTGATGACGACTGATTTTCTCTCCTTTTCTCTTCTGACGGCAGAAGGCTACTGGCAGTACGCAGTAGAACAGTACTAGGAGGACGGCTCAGAAGAGCAACAAATACTGCAGCAGATTCATGATTTATTTGACCAAGAAATGACAAATGTTGTCTTTATAGTACAGCAGAGTTTTGGGGGTCAAAAAGAAAAAACAAAGTTATCTGAATGAGCGTTGGGTTGGTTTGGTAGGATCGTTTCTCCCTTCTCTCGTTTGTGTGCCTGCATTCGTTTTTCAAAAAGCAGGTGAATGAAAGTTTTTTCTGTTGTTTCTTATCCGACTTTTTCAAATAAATGAATAAAAGGTCAAGGAAATTCCCAGATTAGCAGATGAAGTCACTCAGGTGGTGCATCAGCGCCAGGCTCGGCTCCAGCCCGCTTGGTTCTGCTCACAGGTTTTAGAACATTACAGCCACAGTAGTAGAACGTTCTAAGACGCTGCCGTTTCTTTTCTCTGCATGTTCTAAGAGGGACTGTGAGAAGAACACGGACAGGATCCGCATGGAGTCAAAGTTCTACAAAGCAGATCAGCAGCGGCGGCCTGCGCTGGCGTCCATTAGCCCCGTGAGCAGCTAATGGCCTCCAGATTGTATGTTGTACCCCATCTGGGGCAACGCCAACATCGTCATCAGAGCGCAGCTTCAAGAACCGTTGATCCGCAGCTACGGCGAGGAAACGGCAGGTTTTCTGAGGACATCAGTCACACGCACTTCCAGCACCGGAGATTAAAGTCAGCGCTGTTTTCTCCTTCGCATGAACCTCGGCCCCCTGCTGGGATTTTATTCGAGCGAGGCCTGTGCACCCCCCTTTTCTTGCTCCCCCAAGAATCAGCTATTGAAATAAATTCTGGGTATTTTCAGTAGTTTTACTGCGCTGGACATATCAGGTCCCCCAGAGCTGGGCTACCCCCCGCTGCTACCAGCTGACGGCGAGGGAGGAAGAAAATAAAAGCAGGAGGAAAAAAAAAACGAGGCTTCTGGGAATACAAACACCGGCTCTGGTTCCTGGCGCTGGGCTCTTAACCCTTTCACTGCCTCAGGCCTGTGGACCAACAGGGCTGTCAGGTGGGACTGAGCTCCCCCGAAGGCTCCGGCGTGCGCCTCAGCCAGACATCAACCCACGCCCCTCTTCTTCAATATCATTTTCTTTTTTATTGCAAATACATATACAAAAGATTCTTTAAAGACAGTACAAATACAATGCAAAATAGCAGAAGGAAAACAAAAGTTTTTTTGATATGAGAGAAGGAAATGGCGCCCGCAGGGCCGAGAGGACGGAAGATCCCACGCGTGATGGCGGGGGGAGAGATACAAAAGCCAAACATTAAAAACCTAAATAACTTCCAGTTCTTTCAGCTTCAGTCTGAAGTCAAAGAAAATTCACAAATAACAAATAATTCATACACTTTTGTTAGATAGCCCCCCCGACACTAAGAAAAAGGCAAATACATATTTCAAATAGACATTTAGATACGATAAATAAAAGATGATTACAGCATGTACCATTCTGTCTAAACACCCCCGGGACTGGAGATCCCAAAGAAAACAGGAGGGGACGCCTACGCTGTAACGAGGGTTGATTAGTTACTACACCATGCAAAATAATTACTTTGCAATAAAATTAAAGGTAATAAATAAATAAACCAGGGAGGGGGGAGGTGAGAGACTCTAGGGGGAGGAGGGGCACCCAAGAGGTCAAAGGTGACTTCCTGTAGCTGTTGCCTGGTTAAGTGTAATCTCAGCTGTTGGCACACACCCACGTAGAAAAGTTAGAGGAAATGTAAAATCCAAGGCACGGACGGTGGGCACGCTGCCCCCCCCCCCCCGACTCTACATGGTGAGACCAGGTCTCTCTCTCTCTGTACTGCCTAATAATTCCCAATGATGTCACATGACATGAAGGACACGGAACATGAAAAACAAACAGGCTGCACAGGAAACAGGAACGAACCCTAAAGTAGAAGCAGAAGCTGCACGACCGTGATTGGTTAGTCGCTGACCCCCCATTTCAAATATAAAGCTTTTAAATTTATATCTACAGGTACAAATAATTACCCCCCCCACCCCAAACCGCCCCCCAAAGGCTACAAACTGCCAGCGTATGAAGAAAAAAGATAGAGACAGTACCTACTGAAATATCGACAATCAAGTCAGTCCTCACAGAGGACGACTGAAGTCTCTTCATCTCTCTAAAAATATATAAATCGTTTCTATCATGACACAACATCAAGGCACGGCGTGAGCCAATCACAGTCCAGCTCTCCTCCTCTTCAAGTGTCTTCTGTCAGGGAGCCGCTCTGGAGGGGACGTCTCCCTGAAGTAAAGTGTTCTCGGAGTTTATGGCTGTACATGTAAGTGTGTGTGTGTGTGTGTGTGTGTATGGGGGGGTCCTCAGGGCCTGGTGAGCTGGGTGTACACTGGAGCCTGCTCCCAGTGCTGGGGGCTGCTCTGGGGGATGGAGGGCACCCCTGTGTTGTCAGCTATGGGTGTGTACATGGGCCTCTGGCTGGGGCTGCTCATGTAGCTGAAAGTCGAGTAGAGCCCTGAGCCCTGGCCAGCCCCCGCGTGGCTGTAGTAGGAGGCGGCGGTGCCCCCCTGGTGGTCGGAGTAGTCGTACTGCTGCGCCCTGGAGATGGCGGGGTAGGTGGAGCTGTAGTGCTGAAGGTTGAAGGGGCTGTAGGTGACGTGCTGCGGGGAGCCCTGCTGCTCGCTGAAGTGACTCGGACTCAGCTGCTCTGTCTTGATCTGGGTCCTGTGCTGGGTCTGACTGGCCTCTGACCCGCCGCCGCCGCTCCCCAGGGTGGTCAGGGTGTGCTGCTGTCCCTGCTGACTCTGGCTTTTCGCCATCCAGGCCCCTCCTGCCTGCGGGCTGACCGGAGCGCCGCTGCTGATGCTGTAGCTGCCAGTGTAGGCGACTGGCGTGGCGTTACTGGCAGAGCCGGGGTGACCGTTAGGGGGGAGGTACTGGTCGAACTCATTGACGTCAAAGGTCTCAATGTGAGAGATGACATCACTGCTCAACTCGCCAATGTCCACATCACGGAAATCGATGTTTAACTGGCGTGCGCCACTGCCATCGGGAAGGGACCGGAGGCCTCCCTCACGCTTCAGGTCCATCTTCCCAGAGCTAACGTCAGTCTTCGGGGTGGTGGGAGGGGTGGGGGGGCCCTGAGAGCCTGGGAGACAGGAGGAGACAGATTAGATGACGTGCATCTCTGCTGCTAGTGACCAGCGACAGGAGCGGAGTGCTCACCTGCGTGCTCCCCGGGGGAGTGCACCTCCCCCAGGCTGGAGGCGGGGGAGTCCGCCTGCTGCAGTGCCTTGAAGATGGCGTTGGGGGAGATGTGCGTCTGCTCGCTGCCGTCCTCCGGCTCGCTCTGCCCACTCTTCACCGACTTCCTCCGCCGGGGCTGGTACTTGTAGTCCGGGTGGTCCTTCTTGTGCTGCACGCGGAGCCGCTCCGCCTCCTCCACGAACGGCCGCTTCTCGCCTTCATTCAGGAGCCTGAGACACGCAGCGCGTTAGTCGACTTACAGACCACAAGCAGCAGTTAGACGACAGGGGGGGGACATGCCGGTCTTACCTCCACAGTTTGCCCAGAGTCTTGCTGAGCTCGGCGTTGTGCAGGTGCGGGTACTGGTCCGCCAGCTTCCTGCGCGCCGCCTGCGCCCAGACCATGAAGGCGTTCATCGGCCGCTTCACGTGCGGCTTGTTCTTGGTAGATCCGTTTACGCGCACCGGCATCGGCACCAGGGTCCAGTCGTAGCCCTTCAGCACCTGGGACACCGCCTCACGGATGCAAGCGGGGAACTTGTCGTCCTCGTCCTTCTTGAATTCGCCCAGACCTCCGTTCTCCGACGGCCGCGTGTTCTCGGTGTCGGAGCCGGAGCCGGACGGGCACGGGGAGCCCGCGGAGTCCTCGGACATGCTCGGGCTCGGCGCGTCAGAGAGACACTTGTCTTGTTCCTCCGACATCTTCAGGTAGGGGTCGAGCAGATTCATACGAAACACCGGTGGAGGACAAAGTCACGCGTGAAAAACGGTTGATTTCTGCTTGTCTCGCGAGAGGGGGGCGCCTCGGGGAGCGAGTTTAACCTGCCAGGACGGAGGACCCGCGGAGGGACGAAGCGCAGGAGGCGATCCGCTGCTGCTCCGGTGCGTCAGAGGGACGTGGAGCGCGAGCGCCGCGACGCGCGGGCGACTGACGGACTCCGGAGGCGAGCGAGCGCGTTCATGAAAGAGAAAAGAGCCAGAAAACACAGACAGCAGCCGGCGAGGGGCTTCTCTCCTCCACGTCTGCAGGGCGAGTCGGTAAAGTTTCTCCTCTCCGAGTCTCCAAGTAGAATCCCCAAGAACGCGCGAGTCTCTCGAGCTGCGGACGGGCTGCGCGCGGGCTTTATAAAAGCGCGACCATGCCGCTCAGGAAAGCCCGCTGCCGATTGGCTGACAGCGCGTGACGTCAGCGTGCAGGAATTTGATCTCCTCTCTGTACCGTCATAGTATACACACACACACACACACACACAGAGCCGCGCGCCAGCAGCAGCCGGTTCGTGTGGCTCCAGCCTGGTGGAGGAAGTGAAGCGGCTGATTCTTACCTGCATGAATGAAAGGCTTTTATTATCACGGAGCTTAAAAAATAAGAGAAATAAATTAGAAACAAAAAACAAAGCACGTGGTGTGTAAGCAGAGCTCCTCTCCTGTCTTCACCTCCTCCAAACATCTCACGCGCACTTGCAACGCCCCCCCCCCCCCCCCACACACACACACAGACACACACAGATGCGCCGTGCGGTCAATAGGGGGCGACAGCAGCCTGCACGGGGCCGCTGGAGCTCCAGCCGCCGCCGTCGCCACAACAGCTGCCGTCACAACTCTGCAGCGCCACGGCAGCGCTCCTCATGGTTTGGTTCTCCCGTCGTTCACCTGGAGGAGTGCGGACGCCTCCAGCCTCCGTGGTGTCTCAGTGTCCCTGAAGGGAGCAGCCGCTCTGACCCCTCAGAAGGTTTGAGAGACAAAGACGCGACTCCCAGGTTTTTAAAGATTTTTTTGTTTATCATTTTCTTTCAGAAAAAAATCCCTCTCAATTTATTCTTTTAATTCAGTCAAAATCCCACGGAGTTGGAGGTAAAATCAGCTCAGCATCCTCAGTTGTATTAGAACATGTTCAAGTAGTACTATGGGGACGCAGTACTTTCATGATGGAGCTGCTTTTACTTGTATTTCCATATAATTATGTTTTCAGTCTTTAAATACACATTATTTTGTTCACTGTGCAAAACTTTACGTTGATTTAATATGATTAACATGACATTGTAAAATAGGTACAATATCTCTCTCTCACACACACACACACACACACACTGCACACACACCATCTGATTGTTTATTATGCCTGGTGGAGATGTGGAAATGTAAATCGTACTTCAGGCTAATGTCGACAACGTGTGCTACCTGAAGTCACTTTTAATAGTTCACAGATGTCGGGTCATTTGGTTGTGGCTGCTGCCTATTAACACACACACACACACAAACACACACACACACACACTCACAGTGTGTGTGTGTGTGCAGCGATGTTACCATGCAGCTTGTTTGCATTCTCTACTCTGAATCACTCCCTAATTCTTTCTCTCTCTGACCAATTAGACCTGCGGTTACAAAACACTACATCCTAACATCGCCTACCCCCCCCCCGCCCCTGCCCCCTCCCCGTTTATTTACATCAGACTTGCTTATTTAAGATATTCACTTTGAACACAAATAGAAGGGGAGCTGTTTGCCTTAATAGCTGCTGGGACGTCGTGGCGGTGGCGTGTGTGTTGCGTGCCGTTGCACAGGCCCGCCAAAACGTGACCGCGTTTGCTTGTAGAGCAACAGAGGCGTGAACGCATTGAGTCACAGCGCTGTGGCTGGGGTGGAAAACATGCTGTTTGCTCTTCAGAAGGGTAAATATGGCTAATGGAGGCTTGCAAAGAAGAAAAGGCAGACGGAGGGAGAGGATGGAGATGAGGAGCAATCAGGAGTAGACGGAGGGAAAGGAGGTGGACCAGGAACTGGACAGAGGCGCCACTTTCATCTACGCAGAGAGCGAGAATACAATGTGAGCTGATGTGGAACCGGCACACGTCTACCAATCAACAACCATGAGTTTGTAAAAGATCTGCAGCAGCTTTTAAAGCCCATCCTGTGTCAGGCGGCGGCAGGATGAGCAGCGCTGAGCGGCAGCTGGATGAGCATAGGCTGGATGAGTGGAGGATGAGCGGAGGATGAGCGGAGGCTGGATGAGCGGAAGATGAGTGGAGGCTGGATGAGCGGAAGATGAGTGGAGGCTGGATGAGCGGAAGATGAGTGGAGGCTGGATGAGCGGAGGATGAGCAGAGGCTGGATGAGCAGAGGATGAGCAGAGGCTGGATGAGCGGAGGATGAGCAGAGGCTGGATGAGCAGAGGATGAGCTGAGGCTGGATGAGCGGAGGATGAGCGGAGGCTGGATGAGCAGAGGATGAGCGGAGGCTGGATGAGCGGAGGACAAGTGGAGGCTGAATGAGTGGAGGATGAGTGGAGGCTGGATGAGTGGAGGCTGGATGAGCGGAGGATGAGTGGAGGCTGGATGAGCGGAGGATGAGCGGAGGCTGGATGAGCGGAGGATGAGTGGAGGATGAGCTGAGGCTGGATGAGCGGAGGATGAGTGGAGGATGAGCTGAGGCTGGATGAGCGGAGGCTGGATGAGCAGAGGATGAGCGGAGGCTGGATGAGCGGAGGCTGGATGAGCGGAGGATGAGCAGAGGCTGGATGAGCAGAGGATGAGCAGAGGATGAGCGGAGGATGAGTGGAGGCTGGATGAGCGGAGGATGAGTGGAGGATGAGCGGAGGCTGGATGAGTGGAGGCTGGATGAGCGGAGGATGAGTGGAGGATGAGCGGAGGCTGGATGAGTGGAGGCTGGATTAGCAGAGGCTGGATGAGCGGAGGCTGGATGAGCGGAGGATGAGTGGAGGCTGGATGAGCGGAGGATGTGTGGAGGATGAGCGGAGGCTGGATGAGTGGAGGCTGGATGAGCGGAGGATGAGTGGAGGATGAGCTGAGGCTGGATGAGCGGAGGCTGGATGAGCGGAGGCTGGATGAGTGGAGGCTGGATGAGTGGAGGATGAGTGGAGGCTGGATGAGTGGAGGATGAGTGGAGGATGAGTGGAGGCTGGATGAGCAGAGGCTGGATGAGCGGAGGATGAGTGGAGGCTGGATGAGTGGAGGATGAGCGGAGGCTGGATGAGTGGAGGATGAGTGGAGGCTGGATGAGCGGAGGCTGGATGAGCGGAGGATGAGCGGAGGCTGGATGAGCGGAGGATGAGTGGAGGATGAGCGGAGGCTGGATGAGTGGAGGCTGGATGAGCGGAGGATGAGTGGAGGATGAATGAGCGGAGGATGAGTGGAGGATGAGCGGAGGCTGGATGAGTGGAGGATGAGCGGAGGCTGGATGAGCGGAGGATGAGTGGAGGATGAGTGGAGGCTGGATGAGTGGAGGCTGGATGAGCGGAGGATGAGTGGAGGATGAGTGGAGGCTGGATGAGTGGAGGCTGGATGAGCGGAGGATGAGTGGAGGATGAGTGGAGGATGAGCGGAGGCTGGATGAGTGGAGGCTGGATGAGCAGAGGCTGGATGAGCGGAGGATGAGTGGAGGATGAGTGGAGGCTGGATGAGTGGAGGATGAGCGGAGGCTGGATGAGTGGAGGATGAGTAGAGGCTGGATGAGCGGAGGATGAGTGGAGGCTGGATGAGCGGAGGATGAGTGGAGGATGAGTGGATGCTGGATGAGTGGAGGCTGGATGAGCGGAGGATGAGTGGAGGATGAGCGGAGGCTGGATGAGTGGAGGATGAGCGGAGGCTGGATGAGTGGAGGATGAGTGGAGGCTGGATGAGCGGAGGATGAGTGGAGGATGAGCGGAGGCTGGATGAGTGGAGGATGAGCGGAGGCTGGATGAGTGGAGGATGAGCGGAGGCTGGATGAGCAGAGGATGAGTGGAGGATGAGTGGAGGCTGGATGAGTGGAGGCTGGATGAGCGGAGGATGAGTGGAGGATGAGTGGAGGCTGGATGAGTGGAGGCTGGATGAGCGAAGGATGAGTGGAGGATGAGTGGATGCTGGATGAGTGGAGGCTGGATGAGCGGAGGATGAGTGGAGGATGAGCGGAGGCTGGATGAGTGGAGGATGAGTGGAGGCTGGATGAGTGGAGGATGAGCGGAGGCTGGATGAGCAGAGGATGAGTGGAGGATGAGTGGAGGCTGGATGAGTGGAGGCTGGATGAGCGGAGGATGAGTGGAGGATGAGTGGAGGCTGGATGAGTGGAGGCTGGATGAGCGGAGGATGAGTGGAGGATGAGTGGAGGCTGGATGAGTGGAGGCTGGATGAGCGGAGGATGAGTGGAGGATGAGTGGAGGATGAGCGGAGGCTGGATGAGCGGAGGCTGGATGAGTGGAGGCTGGATGAGTGGAGGCTGGATGAGCAGCGCTGAGCGAAGGCCGGACAGCAGGACGGCAGAGCTGCTGATGTCTTGGGAAACTTCTCATCTGGACTTGGAGCTACAGCGTAAAAATCTGAGCAAACAGTGAGAAGCAACTGCTAAACTCTGTCTGCTCTTCTTTGGTCCAGCAGGCCTGCTTACATTTTTCAGCTTCAGGCCCATGAGAGCCAGCAAGTGGAGTCCAGGTGAAACCTGCAAGTTTGTACACATTTGATCTCAAGCTGTCAGGCCAGCAGGCAGCAGCAGGCTGGAGTTGGTCCGCCCGCTTCATGACAGGGAATGTACCAGTTTACCAGTTTCCCAACAGCAGCTGTGATGGTACCAGTATGTTCCAGTAGGTCAACCTCCTGGTGCTGCACTCCTGAATTGATGTTCCTATGCAAGCGTGAAGCCGTCAGCCCAGCATGACGACCACTGATGGCTTTGGCACTGAGCAAAATGCAGCGACTCTGCCGTCATGAGGGTCATAATCTGGATTTACTGAATCTGAGGGAGGAGTTGAATGCGGAGGCTTCAGTTTGTGGCGGTTTGGGGTGAAGCATCTGAGCGAATCCCAGCTCGCTCTCCTACGCCGCCAGCATCAGGGTGTCATCCTGTGTCTCACCTGAAGAACCTTTCAGGTGGTCGAGTGGCTGTCACACATGCACTGAGCCTGGTTTGAATCCCGGCGGAGGTCCTCTGCTGCATGTCATTCCTGTTGAATAAAGGCATCTATGCCATAAAAATGATATGCAAATATTTCTGTAATAATGCAGAAGATAAAGTCCAGTCGCTGAGCGAGTGTAAACCAGACGTGCACTAATTTTAGTGCACATCAAAGTGTTTGTGGATTAAGGTGAGGTGGACTCAACCAGACCACCTGGAGGGTATGATAACGGGAGTTTTTGGACAGTTTGGCTGCTGTTAGCCGTCAGTCTCCGTTAGCTTCAAGCTAAACATACGTGTCTGCTTCTGTCTGCGTTCTGGAGTCACAGACAAGTGATGAAGGAGCGAAAAACGTATTTAACGTATTTCCATGTACTTGAAAGGTAAAAAAAGTCCTTTTAGTTGTTGTTATGTGTTCCGCTGAGAAATATTTCAAGAGTGGAAAGTTTTCTTAGAGTTTTAGAGGCCGAACGTATATCATCTCTAAACTGAGCTAATAAGGCCTGTTAGCTTCCCTCCCTTTCTGTATTTGCAGCTAAGAAAGTGGAGTTCTCAGAGGTGTGCATATCTCTGTGTGTGATTTGTATGTCAATGAAATTGTGTAAAAAATGATGAGGCTGATTTCACCCAACATGGTAGGGAGTTGCTGCATATTCAGGTTCAGGAAGAACCTGGTGGGACCGGTGGAGGTGGTTGCTGCCAGAGGGCTCACAGGCTTCTTCATTGCTGTGTCGTCTCTTTAGAATCCGTTGTCTTGCTTCTATGTACTTTGCCTTTGAGAGAGAGAGAGAGAGTGTGTGTGTGTGTGTGTGTGTGTGTATGTGTGTGTGTGTTCCTGCACTATTCAGTTCAAGAGCTGCTGAGAAGCTGAATGAAGACGTTGGAGAAAGATATACTGCAAATGTATTTAGCGACCGAAGCGAAAGCTCGCCTCCGCTCAGTCTTTGGGAATGAATGATAGTCTAACGCTGAAGAAATGGAGAGAATTTGAGGGAAGCATCTGATATCTTGGTGCCTGCAGCCTTCAGGTGGGTGTGATGTGCCATTCTCAGAAAGTCTGGCATGATGAATGGCGGCTCGAGCTTGTGTGCGTCTGTTCCGCTCTGATCTGAGCGTCTGAGCACCGGGTGTCTGTTGACCCAACGTCATTCTGCATCTCATGTTGTTTGAACAACACTTAGCAAAGACCCAGGCAGCTGCTGAGGAGGATGGACATCCATCATCGTCCAGACCCTGCTGCCTGTCTCCTCCTAAGCTTCAGACTTCAATGACTCCAGCTCAGCAAAAACCACCCTGGATGCCCAAAATGGCGACTCACTGCTCTTTTAGACTGAAAACAAACCTGATCACTTTGTGCCCCTGGTCCCTTTTCCCAGCAATGTGAGTTGTTGCTGGTTTAAATGTGTGCATTAGTTGATCATACTTCAGTCTATGAGAGGCAGGAAAAGTGAAAGGAAACTCAATCCACTTTAGCTGAGTCGAAAAAGCCGCAGAGGAGCAGCGTTTCCCTCCAAAGATATGGCTTGAGCAAACAGTCCTCGCTTTAAGAATAACAATGGTCTGACCGAGCCAGGCCAAGCTAACTAATGACAGATCCACACCTTAATGCTGAGCAGTTGTTTGGGTTTAAGTGTGTGTGTGTGTGTGTGTGTGTGTGTGTGTGTGTGTGTGTGTGAGAGGTGGTGGTTTTGGGGCTAAGAATGGCAGTTGTCAGCAGGTGGCTCGTGCCACTGGAAAACTCCCTCCTCCTTGGACGGAGAAGCACCGTCGATTAAGGGCGGAGATTGAGGGAGAAAAACTTCTGACTCAGCAAAACGCTGCTCGGCGCGCCGGAGGACGTCCAACCATAATGCTGCACATTTACACAGCTTACTGAGGCAGGAGGAGGCAGCACCAGGTGGTGAAAACATGCCTCCCTGTGGTTCTGGTTCTGTTGGACAAACAGAACATCACCAATGAACCAAGCAGACAAAAGACCCAACTCATCTCTCTTCAGTCGCTGGTCGCAGGACAGCTGTGCACACCCGCAGGTAGAAGCTGCACCTCTTGGGAGTTGTAGTCTTGGAGTGAGGCATACAAAAAGAAGATACATATATTGATATAGCACACAGAAACGCCCGAAAAGCTGCTGGGATAGGCTCCGCCCCCCGGTGACAGGATGAGCGGCAAAAAATGGATGGATGCATAGTTTGGTTTGTGACATCACCGCTATATCGGAACGTCCTTCAGAACCACGCTGCCTTCCTGAAGCTGGCTAGCACGAGACGCTAAACATCCATAAAAACAAATGCAATGGTTTGCAATGGTTTGACCAAAAGCATGTTTTGCATCACGTGTTTAACAGACTGCACAACTTAATTGTGTTCTTATTCAGACGGTAAAATGATCCACCGTCGTGTGTGATGGTTTGAAAGGATGAAAGAGCGTTTATGGCTCTGTCAGAGGGAGGAGACGGCGCGAAAACCTACTTACGAGCAGGTTAGCCTCGGCGTGTTCGAGTCAGTGCTGCAGTTTCCACCAGCGTCACATCAAGAGGAATTCGAGGGAGTCTACTTTTAACAGAACTGACGCAACTGTGCATCGATCTGCCCAGAGCAGGACGAGCCAGACAGGAAGTCCCTACACAGATGGCATAGTGACTGTGGTCAACTTTCAAAATAAAACACCATGAACAGACCCCGAGGGCAAAAACAGACAGAAAAGGACGCAATAGAACCACAAACTCCATGGGCACAAGACACAATGTCAAAAACCAAGAATCAGCAGAAGCACAGCAAGTTTATCAAGCCAGCAGGTCAAACATGATGCGAGTGAATCACTGCCACATGGACAATGCCCACCTTTAAGAGGAGCCAGAAGAGTTGGATTTTGGACTGGTCTCTACAGACAAAGAGGGAAAATCCTTAAACTGCTGGACTCGTTCTGGGTCAGAGGGCAAACGAGGCCCGTGGTTGAGGACGTAGCCCTGAGGGTGCGTGAGATGCTGCGAGAGACAGCAACTTGGAGGGCCATTTTTAACTCAACTGTGTTTGAATGTCCTGAAGGCGTTCCTGAGATGTGTTCAGTTGAGGTGACCTTGACCACCAAAATCTTTTCAGTTCATTCTCAAGTCCCGTGGGACATTTGGGGGAAGTTGTGAGAACTTTTCTGAAAGTGTTCCAGACAGAAGAACTACCCAGAACCATAAAAATAAAATGAGATTCCTGTTAAACGCTAAAGTAAATCACATAGATGGAGAAATATTCTCGATCCTCCTGTGCTGTGTTCTATTTGTCCCTTACTCATTCTTTGACTCATCACATTTCCTACCTGTGTTGCTTTGTTTGACTGAATCAGAACAGCCTGTAGTATTCCCTCGTACTGTAGTTCATCAAGTATGCCTACGGTGTGCGGAGCTTCGGCCCTGTGTTTGAGGGTTTGCCAGTCCTGCTATTATTCCTGCATCAGCTCCTGATGCTGCAGAAACCTGCCTCTTCCCGCTCCGCCGCCCTGCTGAGAAACCCAGAGGTCGACTTAATGAAATGGTGATGATATCTTAGTGCCTGGGCCGGCTGGCAGCGGCCCCTCCACTCAACCACCGTCCTGCCTTTAACCACACTCATCCGGACCACCGCTATAGGAAGGAGAATGACCCCAGGAGTCTGAGCCAAGTTTGCTGTACCATAGTCCTCCTCAAGCAAGGCCGTTCACCCTCATTCATATCGAGGAGATTTCCTCCTCCAGATGTAAAGGTCATCCGAGCAGCATGACCAGCTCCAAAAAAATACTCACCCTGACAGATTGAAAGGTCTCCTGACTCCGCCTCTTCCTGCCAGCAGGAGCTAGCTGGAAATGACTGTCATTGGTGTGGCCCCTCCCGACCGCCAGCAGCTCAGAGTAAGAACTTTAGTCCTTTATGGACGCATCAAGGTGTGAACTGCATGTTGGAATGCAAAGACTTGTGGGTTTATTGGTTACCATGGATCCTGATCAGCTGCTACAGAGGTAGAAGCCCCTCCTCCAGGGGTCAGGTGTTAGCTAGTCCAGATAATGTCACATGGTCTTCTATCAGTTTCCTCTTAATGCTGTGTGTGACACTGGAAGGTTTGACCTCATGGAACATCAGCGTAGTGAGCTCATGCTAACGTGCTAACCGGCTGCGTTGGATATTTGTCTGTTGTCCCCATTTGTCCCCATATTTCAGTTCACATTCTGCTTCATTTTCTCCTGCTTCACAGCATTGGTAATGGAGGAAATTCCTCTCAAGTAAACGGCTGCCCCGGGAAATATAGATTTAATTTTAGTTTCGCTTGGACGGTGCTTTCAACATGATCAACGTCTTGTACATACAGGTGACGTACAGAATCATGTACAGGAGTGTAAGTTGGGAATTCCAAACTAATTATCTTTTCCCAAAGTGCTCCATCCCATTCTGGACCTCACACTCTTTCCTCTTGTGCTTCCAATTGTCCAAACAGAAAAAGACGCCCTGAGTTCGGCTCTGTCACGTAATGCAACAAAACCTTGCAGTTAAATGTGTTTGTTTGTATTTACAAGACAAAGGTACTCACCTATTTGTGAGTACTTGAAAGGTAAAATACACTTTTCTGTGAAGTATTGTTTGGAGTAAGTATTTAAACTTAAACTTGTGCAATAACATAGTATGAGACATTATTAGTGTGACTGAGAAAGGATAGATTTCAAAATATTTCGGCCTCAATTATCCTGAGCCATCTTCAGGGGAGAGTTCTCGCTGCTCATAATCCAAAATCAATTCCAACAACTCCTATTGTTGCAGTAATTTGTAGTTTTGCCTGTAGTAGACATCTAGTAGATTCTCTCCACTGAGAGGAGTAATTGCAGCAATAAATCAACACTGAAACAACAAGTCATCTTTGTTTTTTTCAGCTCAAACTGGGATGGTTCTGGAGACACTGTTCCATCACCTCTCACAGCTCCACGCTGGAACACATAATTGTGTGTATTTTCTTCCAAAAGAAAAAGGGAGATATTTTGAAAACGAGATCATCAGGGAGTTCATTGTTTCAACCCCCTGCAGATAGTATTCTGTGGTCAGGTTTTTAGAAACCGCACTCGGTGTAACATCCAGGAAGACACATTGTACCACTCAGCTGTAAAAGCCTCCTCACCGCCACAGAGACTTCGGTAAAAATGCTAAATACTGTAAATATTCAGTTTTCCCCTCCTCTTGATTCCAAACTGTCAACTCATTAGTATTTGAGCAGCGGGGCGATCCCACAGATACGTGAAATGACAAGTAGTGATTTCGAATGGAAACAGTGACGTGGAAGCCATGGAGGACTCTTTTCCTGGTTCAGCAGCGCCACACGACGGCTCTGGATACTGGGACTAACCAACATCCCCGAAGTGCAGATGCACGTTCGAGTTCCATCTCTGAGAATGTGATTCACATATTTTACCTGAAGATGTTTTCCCCACATTAAAATGATACTTGACCCAAATGTTATCATTGGTTTGCCAATTACTCACATTTGGATGTTTGGAATTCAGGAATTCTTGCACAACCTCCGGGTGAATCCAAGTCCAGAAGCTTGTTCATGGAAACAGATGCAGACTGAAGATTAACAACACGAACCAACCAATTAATTAACTAATTAATTAACTAACTGACTGACTAACATTAACTACACAAAACATCAGTCTACAAACTCTCAAACGCATCAATGGCCTTTAACACACAGCGTCTTTCTGCAGTTGAATGTCAGTGAACCCCAAACACTTTGGCCTGAGATTAAAGCCAACTGATAATTTCTGACTCTGTTTTTGTTAGCAAGCACACTCAGTGTGTGTGTGTGTGTGTGTTTGAGTGTGTGTGTGTGTGTGTGTGTGTTGGAGTGTGTGAGCACACAGCAGTTCTTTCCTGTGATTGTAAATGAGCTTGGATTCATGTTACGATGTATGTGTGTGTCCGGTGGATCTATTTTATGAGAGTGTGTGTGTGCGTGAGTGTGTATGTGTGTGTGTGTGTGTGTGTGTGAAATCACAGCGCAGCCTTTCCAGTCCTGATTTTCCACATCTGCGACTCCTCACCTTCCGAGCTTTTGTGTTGTCAAAGGCCTCCTCCAGTATCCTGGCCGTCTAATTCCCAGCTAAGCCTCACTGAGCGGAGTTTAGTGAAGCTTAGTGTCACAGAGCTCTGTGTGATTGTCTCCATGGGGCTCAGGCTCAGTCGAAATAAGATTCAGATGGGAGCGTTGTCAGAATCCCTGGTTCCTCTGCTTTACCTTGAAATACCAACAATTAGCTTATGAAGTTTGATTTGTGTCATATCTCATCGTCTTTTTTAGAACATTTGGTGAATTATTGTCTCTATTTCAATCTGCGGCACTTGAAAAGCCGTCTTTCTTATGTTCAGATTCCAGGACGCTGGCAAACCTGCAATCGCACTCTTAGTTGCAGCGTTTGGTACCAGACCTTCATCAAGGAAACAGTCTGTGTGAGTAGGAAGTGTAAATATTGTCTCCCAAATGATAACTTCTGAGTTCGGCTTCTAAAATCTAGGGCAGGCATCACCACATGGGGGACCGCGGCCAGGGTCTGGACCAAGTGACGGTTCTGTCCGGACCCATTAATGTTCTAATATCAATAAAAAGTTCAATCATTCGTGCATGCACAGCTAATCTAGTCAATACGACAGGAGCGTCATCAATAGCCAAGCCAATCAAATCGACTGATTACCTTTCAACACCAGGGAATAGAGAGAGAGAGGAGAGAGAAAATGTCCTGCTCAGAATCGAGAAAAGTAGACGGTGAAAACCCTACATTCTCAGATGAATGGACGGACCGATACACGTTGGTTCCGCGTGCAGCCAGTTGGAAACCTCTGTGTCTCGTGCTGTGAAACTGTGGCGTTAATAAAAAGTGCCAACGTTAAGCATCACGATGAGACGAGACCGAAGTGAGGGCAAGTAAAAGGATGGAACTGGAAGCCCAGTATGACGGGTCGACCCTGAAAACAGGACTGCAGTCTATGGTTTCCCATTCTAGCGCCACACAAGTTCAGACTTATCAGGATGCTAAAAGTGTTTTACTTTGAAAACACTTGAAATTTGACAATAAATGATAAGGAAGTTGTTGATTTTATAGTCATGAGGGAACCATGTTTTAAGTGACAATATAAGATTTGGGTCTTTGCTGGGGAAATTTTAGTAACTGGACCTCTTTGAATTTTAATTGAACAGAACTGATCGAGACCATTAAAGGAATACACCCTCTTTTAACTTTGTGAGGGAAAAACGCTCTCCGGTACTCCAGCTTCCTCCACAGTCCAAAGACATCAAGAGGGGACCAGGTTAATCCAGACTCTAAATTGACCGTAGGCGTGGCTGGGAGAGCCAATGGTTGTCTGTCTCTATGTGTTGGCCCTGCCATGGACTGGTGACCTGTCCAGGGGGAAGGCTGCTGGGATAGGCTCCACCCCACCACCCTGAACAGGAGAAGAGGGAGAAGATGGAGGGATGGATGGGGGGATGATGGATGGATGGATGGATGGAGGGATGATGGATGGAGGGATGGATGGATGGATGATGGATATTGTGTGGATGGATGGAGAGATGGATGGAGGCATGGATGGATGGAGGGATGGATATTGTGTGGATGGATGGATGGATGGATTCATCTCACTCCTGCATTAGGGAGCTGAGACCCGGAGAGACCAGCTAGTTAGCTTAGCCCAATGCATGGTAATGGGTGGGAAGTGTTAGCATGCCTCAGTCAAAGAAACTTTTCTCCTAAACATCTTTCCCTCTATTAAAATGATGAGTTTTGTGTTTTAAATTTAAAATGAAATAACATTTGAAATACAGGACATGAGAACTTCACAATAAGACACAAACCTGGAACTCCTCCCTGACTGGGTGGGTCAATCTGACACAGCACCACCATGGCTGATCACTACAAGAGCCTCGGCAGCCATGGTGGCCGACAGCGTGAGAGAGGTTGAGAAGGACTTCTCATGCTTTTGATGACTTTTGATGCAACTATGCTAGCACTTACCACCTACTGCCATTCACTATGCTAAGCTAACCGGAGGGCTCGGCTTCTTCATGCAGCACCAAGGAGGGAGGGGAACCTATGTACTCTTGCCTGGCTCTGGACAGCACAGCAATTCACTCTGTTTCACAAAAAGCTGGTGTGTTCCTTTAGTTTATCTTGAAAATGAAAAAAGCCACCAAGAAAACCTGAACATGCAGTACTTTCTTCTGCATCACATGAAGCAGGAAATGAGAACAGTAGCTTTTTTACTGCAATGCTGAGTCAAAATGTCCTCTCCGAAACTCTGCACCAACGCCAGTCTGCTCCATTTAGGCTCAAGATTAATGTGAAACTCGACTTCTTCCTGCGTTCCATGTAGCGCCAGCCGTTGTGTGTCCGTACGAGTGCGAGCACCACTCTCCCCCCCAGGACTTGTCCTGCACCCCCGCTATTCTAGTGTTACATGTGGCGATAGGAAATTGCCCAGTATGATTTCCTGCCATCAGAAGGTCTTAGCATAGCGGCAGTGAAAGGATAGAAAGTAGGAAGGAGGAGGAGGTGCAGAGACGGGTCAGTCTTTAATCAGTGGGACGCTTTTATTTAAGGTGACCGACTCAGTGCTCCAGTTGACGGATCAGTTTCCCTCGAATGTGACGCTCCAGTCGAGCATCCATCATGAGTATGTGTCATCAAGTCGCTTCATCATCGTCGAGCTCCTTCGCAGAAACAACTCACTGAGCTGATACGTGATTTCATTTGATAAATCTCTTGATGTCAATAACCTCCGAGACGGAAGCCAAGTTTCCGCTGTTGTTTGAAGGATTTAACAAAAAAGAAAAAAGGCTGTTTCACGTCCTATCGTCCATTGCAATGGTACAGATTTGTCGTTTCGCTGCTCTTCGAAATGTAAAACTACCGTTGAAACATTTCCACGCCGATTCTGGTGTTAGTTGGAGAAGAGTTTTGTTTTTGTTTTTTGACAAAATCTTTCCAAAATTCGTCACCAACCCGACTGCTGCAGTTCAATCCTTGATGACATCAGGACTGAGCATTGAGCCTGCGCACTGGTGGGACTTGTGGCCAAGAAGAAGAAATGGAGTTAAATCATTCAAAGATTAAAGTCAGAATTTATATGTATAACAATCCTGACTTCTCTTTGAATTATTTAAGTGGCTTTTTTCCCTTGAGTACCAGTTTCCTCTCTGATACGACAAATCCAAGATGGAAAACTAACTTTTTAAAGCAGACGGTTGCCCTTAAACGTCCTAGAGGCAGTAGGCCGTCTTTTCTGCATGCTGCTGGTGCATCGGCAGCTTCTACCAGCTACAGGAGGTGATTCTGCACATTGTTGAAGAAGAAGAAGAAGAAGAAAGAAAGAATGCAACTCAACATCATTAAATTGCAGATTTTTATCAAATAAAAAGTTGAATCCCCAGACAGGAAATGGCATGCTGCTGTATTTCCTGTAGACTTTGGAGCCAGTGATCATACTGCTAATTTAAACCCACAAGGTCTTAATCACAGAGGATGGCACACTATTTTCTTAAGCTGCCTCCATTTGTGATGTAGGCAGAATGGAACTGCTGCCAAGTGCTGCTTAAAGGCTGCTCTGTAAAACCCAGGAACCGTTCTGAGCCCAGGTTTGTTCCGTCCTCTTGAACTCTGAGCCACGAGCTGAGCTGCTCATCGCACCACTGAGGCTCGTAATTAAAAATCTCCAGTTACTTCCTCCTTACCTCTGCTGACCCCGGCCCTGCGGCTCAGCCGTACCCAGGGCCAGTGAGCGGCCTCGGGGGAGCAACAGGAACTTGGAAGCTGGACGACAGCCGGACAAGGCTGGGAGGTAACAGAGATGTTGACTCAAGGGTGACGACGGCGGGACAGGGCCACCATATTGTGCTATTCAGCTTTGAAATGGGAGTGAATAGGCTGAGACAGACACTGAGAGAGAAAAAAGGATGAGAGAAACAGAGACGAGAGCACACTGAATCCTGTTTCTGTCTCTGGGGCTGCTATCAAAGTAACATCTAACACCCAGGATTGCAGGAATGTCCGCTGACGTCTTTCTCTTCAGGTGGAAAGAAGGAGCCGGTCGGAGGGCTTTTTTCAGGAGGAAACCGATGCTGCAAGGCCACCCGAGGATTCAAATATTGTCGTTCGGGGGAAAAGACAGAGGTATTACGAGCACAAAGAATGAAACTTCAACAAAGCTGAAGAAAAACTGGGATTAAGTCGTTTTCGAATAAGGCCTTCATGTGGAGCGAGCCAAGGTAAAGCTAACACTGGGACCCTGTCACTGTGACCCCCTCCTCCTGTCAGAGGCCAGCGTGGTGAGTGAGCGGTGGAGTAGCTGAGGGCCATACATACAGTAAGCGCTCTGTCTATCTCATAGGCTCATTGAGCCGTGCGGTTTGGCAGGTAGAGCGGCGATGTAGGTGGCTGTGAGTGAAGATACGGAGGCCTATGTGTGCCCAGCTTAAGTATTCAATTTACCTCTGCCATTAGGACACATTACACATTGACTGGGCGTGTGGAGCAGGCCAGAGTGTTGGCTTATTGCAGCTAATCCCTCACCTCTAGCCCCCTCTTGGCATTGTGCAGCGTCTTATATTTGTCGTGCAACTCAAGTTTAAGATTCTAATAAGGAAATCCAGGCTTAAGCTACTGCAAACAGAGCAGAAAAGTGCTCCCATCAGCTGACTGGCTGAGCCATCAGCAGGGACGTCAGGCTATTCCAGGAAGGGCGCTACTGCTCAGACACGGGTATACCCAGGAGTCAGGCAAACATTTCGAAGCACTGTTTCATATCAAAGACCTGCACGCAGCGTCTTTATTTTGGCAATCAGAGATGTTTGCTTGGAATGACCACTTTTTAATAAACTCATTTGGTTCTGTACATAGTGTTAATGCACAGGAAAAACACGAGCTAAGCCCTTTTGACGTCTGTCTGGGTAATATGGGCTTATGGGGAGCTTAGACAACGTCCCGAAAGACAACACAGAGCCCCGCAGGGTTTCGACGCACAAACGCCCTTTGTAGGACACACAGTCGTGAAGTTGAGAATACAATCTGAGAAAAAGGGGGAAGTCAGGAATTATACTTTCCCTGTCAGCTGAACGACGCCAGCGGGGGAGGACAATGCAGATCTGTACCCTAGATCACGTGACAATACTGAAATCCAATCATCCAAACGTGAATCATATTAAAGGTTAACCCCCAACTTTATGGAAAAATCCGCACCTTGTCCATCACGTTTAGAACCCGATCAGCAGATCTGGGCCCTTCCCTCCACTCTGCGCTCCAGAAACCCACCAGACTGCTGGTTAGCATAGCTGCAATGGCTGCTAGCTAGCCGTCCAGCCTTGCACAACTCTTCTTCTAATATCGCATGCAATCGAGTGTTTTGGAGAAACTTGTACTTGATGACTTTTGACAAGTCTTTTCCTTCTGCCCCTCTCAGGGCTGCCAGCCTGTCTGGCTCTCAACATGATGGACCCCCTGACACTGGTGTGTTCCTGCAAACAAGAGCAGGGATTTATTTATTTCTTAAGAAAAAACACACTTCAACAAAATGCAAATGTGCTCCGGATATTTATCGAACAGATTGTAGCATTGTGTTCTTACACTCCACATATTTGTCACGTCACAGCATTTTATTGCCTCGTTGCACTGCTGTTGTTCACGTGCTCTCATGCATGTGACAAACTAGAAGAAGTCAAAGTTGTGCGTTGAAAATGGTTTGTGTAGGAAGGATTCAGCGCCCTAAACGTCAGATGAGTCAGTGGAGTACGAAGCTGCCAGGACTTCGGTGCGGTGCTCATGTCTGCGGTGCAGGACGGGGGACGTCCAGGCAAACGCACTGAGTCCCCTCTGTGCTCAGGTGTGGTCATTTGTCCTTCAACTATTTCAGATCTCCATGCAAGTCAGAATTATGGGCACCGCTAATACAGCAGGAAGAAGGGAGGCATTTAAAGAGGCTGCTACTGACGGATTTTAATTTGCAACAGTCGTAGGACTTCATTCCCTTTGGGAAGGTATTTTTCTATTTATTTCCAATGTTTACCCTTTTTCCTTCTGAAAATAAAGTATGAAACCTATTAACCCGGCGGTTAAGTAGCCGAGCCCTGATATTGCTTCAGACCCATGTGTGGCTTGTCCTCCTCTCCTGCCTGTGTACACTGACGGCGTGCCAGTGGCGTGCTGTGATCCGCTGCGATGTGCTGTTCTATTCTATCCTGTTCTGTCCTGCGCTGCGATGCTGGCTCCTCGCTAGGTGCCAAGTGATTTTTATCACTGGCCAAACAGTCTCCTTCCAATCTCAGCCCTCTTAGGAGCATATGAATACACTTTACACTCACACGAAGGAAAACAGGTAACCCGAGACCAGGCTTGGAGCGAGAGCTGAGCCTGCAGGTAGAAAAGGCTGCAGTGTGTCAGCGGGTGTGCGCCGTGGCGTGTTAGAGACTGTGTTTTCGCCTTCATCCACATAGGTGTGTGTATGCTCGCAGCACATACAGTGGTTTGAGCTGTGCATCTGCCACTCGTGGTGGAAGAAGTACACACTTCCTTTGCTGTAGTAAACGTAGAAATACCCAGATAAAAGAGTACTCTGGTAAAAGTCTGTATTCAAAAGTCGACCAAAGTAAAAGTGGAGGAGTATTTGATGTTGAGTTTACTTAAAGCAAAAGTTCACCCACAAATGAAAACACCTCTGGAGCTTCACAGGAAAAGATGTTGCAGAAAAGTGTTGGCGTGGAGGGAAACTGATCATCAGACCTCCATAATAAACCACAGCGTGCCTCCGCACCGCCGGGAGGCCGTAGTCCTGAGGCCTCGACACCCATCGCTGCTGTTGGGCAGATTAATGCAACACTCGGTCCTGTCAACCTGCAGCAGAGCCTTTGGACTACAAAACCTCACCTGACCTTCCGTCATGGGGGGAGCAGGTGATGACTCAGGTTATACTTTTGGGTGAACTATCCCGTGAAGTATCAAAAGTAAAAGTACACATTCTACACGGTGTGTGTCTATTCTAGTGCTGCGAAGCTTTCAGCTCGTGAACCGTTGACCTCTCAAGGTCACGTTCCAGTCCTTTGTGTTCCAGATGTGCTGCCCTGCTTGTGTCTTCCTGAAGTTGACTGGCTTCATGGTTTTAAATCATAATCTGCTCCGGTCACCACTGTCACTCGTGGCAAGTAATTGTCCTTACACACCCAAGGGCTCATTGATCCCTGGGTGTAGTCTCACAGGCGGGAAGGACGTCCTGAGCTGCACTGCGTGTCTGGTGGCGCCGGCTCCTGCTCCCCGCTCTCCTGACTCACGCTGCTGATCGAACAGGTCCGTCGATGGTCCTCAGGGCCTGTGTTGTGATTTCTTCTTTGATGAGTGTCGGTGTTTTGGAGACAAACCATTTTGTCCGGTTTGGTAGCAGCTGACAGTGGAGTCACAAATCATCAGAAACCTTCACCAATGACACGAGTCATCCGACTGCAGATGGAAGTGCTGGTCCTGCCTCACGGCTCCACCTCTCACCTGCTGCTTCTTCCTCTGCAGTGGTGTCATAAATACATTCATTGTAACTTCTTCTGACTTCCATACGTTATAGAAGTCATTTTCAGGAGTGATTTCCTGGTTTGATTTAATTACACACGGAAAAGGAGAGCTTTGGAAGGTGGCCACCCCTCCGACATGGAAACTTTGTATCCTGAAACATCGATCTGGACTTCTGAGCGGCATAGCTGCTCGGCGACGCGGGCGCGTCAGGAGCCCTCTCCTCATCAGCCTCTGTTTATTTTATTTCAGATGTTCTTTTTTACACACATTAATCCACAGTCATATATCTCCATTTCTGGTTCGCTCCATCCTCCTCTCCTTCTTTCAGCAGGGCTGTTTATTTTAGATTTTTTTTAAGGAAAAACCTGCAGCGAAATAAAAATAAAGGTAGCGTCACACTCATAATATTTGGAGTGGAGGGCAATTTATTTTCCTTTTATTAAATGCTGATTAATATGCAGTGTTGGGGAGACTAATGCTGCGGCTTTCATTTCCCCAGTATCCTGTGCTGAGGCGGCTCTGCCTCAGAGGTGGAACCCGCCACAAACAGGCTGCAGATATGGAAATCTGGTTCGTATTAACGGAGAGAAACTCCCTCCCCGTGTTCCCTCCTCTTCTGTCGGGACTTTTTCTTGCATGAAGAGCTCATAATAGTCAGGATGAAGTGAGTTCTGGGCCGGGGGTCAATGGGGATGCCGGGAACGTCCAGACCCTAATTGCTCTGGTTAATTTTTTTCCCAGGATTTGGACGTGCGTGTGTGTGTGTGGATTTCTTTCATTAATGGCGAGGAAGCATCATGATGGCAGATGAAGTGGAGTGAGACAGTAACATACGGCAAACCAACGCAGCTGTAGGTTCCATACATGAAGATGTGTGTGAGCGCTGAATGTTTCAGCTCGCTGCTTCCTGCTTCAAGACTAAATGGGCAGAACGGTAAACTTGGACACAAATGACTATTTTTATTTCTGCTTTCCAGAGCACTTCACTTGATTAATTATTGGGGGAAGCCAACTGGCCTGAAATATTAGTTATTTTGCTATTAAAAGTCATCAATCATAAAGAGTAAAACACCAGTTGGACTGATGTCTTGGTTTGCCATGATATTGGCCAATACTGACTTTTGTATAAATAAGTGATGTGGGCTTGTCAGTGACGTTCAGGATATAAGTTTACAGCCTCGGGGTGACCACACCTGACAATCCTGCGATTAAAACTGATTGAGGAGCTGCTCAGGCTGCAGAGCTCGACTGTCCCACGATAGTGTGGCTGTTGGTTCAGATGCTTTTCCAGTCTGATGAAGACAGATTTGGAGAAGGTGGGAAAAAAGAATCCATCAGCAGCTCAGCGTCACATCAGCGATACTCGGCTTTTAACCAATGAAAGAGGCTGCTCGTCATTTCTGTCTGATGCTGGTGTTCACGCTCCTTTCAACAGAATGTTTGGTTTCACCGAGCGCTGCAGGTGGACTTGTAGTCCAACCGGAAGTCACTTTGGTAGAGAGGAGGTACTTTTGTAGTCTAACAGGAAGTTTGCATGGCAGGAATGAGGTATACTTTTAGTCCAGCAGGAAGTGGTCATCTCCTGGTGCCTCCACCAACAGGAAGTGGTCATCTCCTGGTTCCTCCACCAACAGGAAGTGGTCATCTCCTGGTGCCTCCACCAACAGGAAGTGGTCGTCTCCTGGTTCCTCCCCCAGTTGATGATCTTCCAGGTTTAGTTCATCAAGATCATCTTCACTAATGAACCCTCTGATGATGCTGGAAGCCTGGATGCTACGGTTAGCAGTGCTAAGCTAACAGTAGCCTGTGAAGGAGCTACACCAGGGTCACATGACTTCAAGGCCACCACCACTAAGCTCCAGGCTTCTTGTGTTTCCCCTGATGACCTGTAATGACCTCCATGACCTCTGTAGGCTCCTTCAGACTCTTGTTAGGGACTTATTAAGTGCCTGGTTCTCTTACGGACTCCTGGGGTTTGCCTCCTCCCTGTCTGCCTCTCCCGGGTCATAGGCTGAAGTCCTGGGTTCTCCTGGTGTGGAGCCCCAGGTCTTTGGTGCTGATGGTGTTAGGCCAGTAGGTCTGTATCAGAGGGGTGTGGATGCGTGTTTGTGTTGGTGACGGGGGTCCTCCAGTTGACTCAGGCCCCCACTCACAGATGAAGTTCATACTGTGTATCTACAAGGGCCAGAAAGTTCACTTTGTATGCTTTCAGTCAAACGTTGCACTGCTGGCCTATTGGAGACCAGTATTGTACTGGCGAGGTGAGCGTGCCGGTAGTTACTGTCTTGTCTTGTAGCTACATTTGAGTGTGAGGTCATCTCCCTCCTCCAGCATTTCACTTCGCTACGCCAGCAGCGCCAAGCTGCTTGGTTTGGTGTTTCCTGCTCATGACCTGCCAACTGTCTCTGGTTGTGACATCAGCTGTGTTTTAGCTCCTGGTTCATCTCCTGCTAGCGTAGCCTGTGTAGGTCACATCTGTTGGGCTGTGCTGTTGCGTCTGCTCTGCTGGGTTTAGTCAGAGTTATTTCTGTCTTCGGCTCCTGCGATCCTGCTTTGGTTCGTTAAAGAAATAAACTCAAGTTCCTGAAGATCCTGCCTGCTGATTCATGGTCATCCTTCCTCCAGTCACCAGAACAGTTTCAGCCCGCAACCTGATTTGGTTCACTCAGACGCCTCTCATCAACCTTGTTTCCAGGTACAGCAGGCAGCTCTGATGAACATGACTAGATGCTTCCTGCCTAGCAGCCAAACACACAGCAGAGCTGCAGGAGACTCGGTGTTGGACTGCAGAGCCGCTGCGCAGCCACAAATGCGAACGTTGCTCTGTATGTGCTCGATTTGTGTTTTAGCAACTTTTTTCTCAGTTTTGCAAATGATTTTGAATCTTTCTCCAAATCTTCTGTCAGACAACGACATGCAATTTCAGGCAATGTGTGTGTGACAGATAAAGAAGATGAATGTTTCTGATGTAGCCAGGATATTTGGTTGAAGTCGCTCTGCATCCTACTGGTTATGAACTCTGTTATAAACCGAGGGATGGAACTGGAGGAACCTCTTCAGTGCGATCAACCATCCGTACATAACAACGATGCTTCTTTGCACATGGTTTGCATGTGAGGAATGAGTCAGAAACGAGGACCTGGGAGGGAACTGTGACTGAAGTCGGCATCGCGGCTCAGCGTGTCACGTGAAAGTCTGTCCTGGAACAACTGTGTAACCGTAGAAGTGTCTGTTTAAACCGACCTCTGAGAGATGCCCTCTCATTTCCTGCTGGAAATGCTGATCAATCACGGCTCTCATCACCCTGGAGTTGAGGGAGAAATAGAGATGTGGGTGAAACCGGTTCAGGACAAAGAGTGAGAGGAGCAGAGGAATGAAGACACAACAGGGTTTTCCTTCTCACTGCAAAAACTGCCTTTCCTGGTACGCTGGTCGATATACAAGACACAGTGAGTCACGGGGCTGGATATCAGTTACACTTGAACCAAGACCAGGACGCAACTTGAGGGCTTTAGTCTTTGTTTTCACTGCAATGACAAAAGTATATACAATGAGACTAAAATCAAGTCAGAACTCGTCGTGTTCCAGGCGCACGCTGATGCTAGCAGACCAAAGATGCTCTCCTCAGGAGTCGGGGTTTCCCCACCGAGGGGATCCTCTGGTGGGACGCCAGCCTTGCCCTTCACGTTGCAGGTCTCGCGGACGTACGTCGTCAAGTTTTGAAAAGTACAAGCACCTTCAGACGCTGGCGGTGTGTTGCAGGGGTGACATCACACTGGCCTGGCCCACGGAGATGTGGGGTCTACCACCATGAATACTCTACAGTCCCCACACATCCCAGTTGGTGCCCTTTCGAGAGCAGAGCTCAGGGCTCAGCCTTCAGTGACAGGTAGCATCTCAGTAGGAGGAAGGGCTTGTTTTCAAGACAGCAGGATCTTTTTTCAAGATACCTGGAAGTGATATTCGACTCACTGAGTGTTCCGCCTCCCAAGTTCTCTCTTCTTCTTTGAGACTCCAGCCACACGTTTAGCTTGAACGCAAGCTAACGCCAGCATAACTGTCCCAGAGCTCACAAGTGCTCCGTCTCATCTTCCAGTATAATCCAGTCTGTATAATCCACTGCTTCCTCATCCAACCATAAAACCAGTAATTTAATTTGATTTGGGGGAAAATAAAATTTAACACTGATATTTTGCGCTTGTTCACGGTAGACCTGTGACAAGCTGCTGCAGGTAGTTGATTTAATTAAATATTTTAGCTTGTTTTGATCACTGATCACAAGGCTGGATTAACAAAACCTGAATTATACCAGACGACAACCTGGAGAGATTGATAATGTATTGTTTTGAACAGTTTAGCGGTTGCTAGCTGTCAGTCTCCACTTGTCTAGCTGAATATACGTGGCCGGTTCTTCCTGCATGCTGCATTGTTTGAACACGTGGCCTTTGCTTATGGCACTAGCAGATTATTTTACTAATAAATCAAAAATAATCTCAGCAAGTTGTTTTTGCTTAAATTTTTGATGAGCATTGTGCTTGTGATGGCTAATCTATGTTAATCTGAAAATAACATTAAATGGAGACTTTGAGCTGAATGGCAAAGTTAAAATATCCTCTGGATCCATTCCATCAGGCCCAGAGGAAAAGCCTTGGAACTTCCACATGCATCCTGAAGGGTACAAATGAAAGAAGGGAGGTGGAAGTGGGAGAAGACAGGACTGGAGCCGAGTCAGTTTGGCTCTGGACTACCAGCTCTCGCTCCTTCCCTCCTCAATTTGTCTCCGTGAGTGTTTTACAAGAGCGAGATGAATTGCGAGAGGTGGCGTCCATCTATCAATACAGAAGAGGAATTTGTGCTGGGAGCGGTCGTCCCTTCATCTGCCTCGCTCGGCCCGGCACTTAAAACAACACGCGGTGCCAGCAGCTCTTGATTTCCACTGCTTCAACACCATGTCGTTTTTCAAGCGAGGTCCATCAGAAGCGTTTAGGCTGAACGCAGAGCAGACCCCGGTAGCCAGACTCCCCCTGCTCGCTCTGACTCAGAGCCGCTCGGCTCCAATTCGTCCAGACACGAGCCTGTGTTTGTGTGTGTGTGTGTGTGTGTGTGTGTGTGTGTTGTGTTATTTATGCTGATTTAGTGTAGATGAAGCACTGCATGCACAAAAAAAGATAAACTCAGTTTTATTTTATTCAGACAGAAATATTTAACCAGGAGTTTCATTGACTCCAGCCATTTGTGGCTTCAAGTCAATCATTAAATTATTGCTGGATTTTTATATATGTATATACATATATATATGTATATTTATGAAGCTTTATAAACTGAGTCGTGTTTTCGAGCAATCATCGCCATAACATGAATCACTTTGGTCATAATCTTAGAGGATGTGATGTCACTCCGTTCGTTCCAACAAAAGCTGAAGAGATCCACAGCATTTTCCCGCCATGGCGGTACGGTCGTAATTGCAACGTGCAGAGCAGCGATGCGGTGTCCCTGTAGGCCTACCGAGGAGTTGGCATCACCAGGGTTTTTGGGATTTTGGATTATTGCTGGAAACATAAAGATTGTGTTGGGATCATCTTCACCACTTGAATGATGAATGAATGATGATGGGAATCGCAGCCTGATTCAACGCCACAGAATAGAATGTGAGCATATCTCAGGCTGGCGTTGACCGCCGACCTCGTGTCAGACTTTCGATCAAGGACCTGTGGGAGTCCCTGAACTCAGTCTGGGATGCGGTGTTCTCGATGTGTTCCTTGACGTTCTCGCTGCTGTTTGTCCGTGTCACGTTCTCCTACAGAGACACCACGCGGTGCTGACACGGCAGCGAGAGCAGGTGAGATGGAGCTGACGGAGCAAATATTGATGATGGAAGTAAAAGTTCCAAGCTGTCAGAGCCGGCGTGACTGCAGCAGGCTGACAGGGCCAGCCTCCACATCAGTCTTTTGAAATATTTCAAAATGGCAAGAAGTAAAAATTAGATTTTTTTTATTGTCATTTATCTCTGGGAGTTATTTTCTGGGAGCGAGACAGACCTGCTGGGAGGTTTGCTTGGCTCCACCGCTCAGGCCCTGGAGAGGTTAGAGGAATTTTGATCGAACACATATTTTGTCACAGTCGATACCTCTGTTTGCAGAAACAAGTGGCTAATATTTCTTTTGTTTTTGTTACCGTATCTGATATTTTCTATTTCACAGACACCTGCTGCATCGCTGGGGCACTGAACCCCTGCAGGCGGGAGTCGGTCCATCGTTGAGTTCCACTCTTGAAGGTGTGAATAAATGCATTCAGTGAGATTCCTCCGGAGGTGGCGATGTATATTTAGCCTTCCAATCCAACCAAAGTGACCTACACTAAAGGTCAAACCTCCATCCACCAGCAGATTGATTTCAGGACTCGGTGCATTGTAACACTTGAGGCTGCCAATCCCTCATTAACTTTTGTTAGGGGGAAAAAAGTCAAACAAAAAAAATCTGTGAAATGTATCCCCATTATAGCTTCATGTATTATAGCAGACTTTAGTTTTATGAGCCTTTAACAAGTTTCCCAGGGGTGGCAATAATTTCTGTGGTTTATTTTCGGAACATTTACTCTTTCTTTTCCTTAAACGATCAGAACGAGCCCGCCTGTCCTCGCTCCCAGTCCAGATTCACACTCCTTCTTCAGGGCACTTTGCTGTAGCTGGATCGTGTGTTGGTGGAGCCAACATCAATCCTCACATTTCCACAATCCCAATTCCAACTCACCTCTTAAGGTTTTTGCCGCTTGATGGACATTTGCTATTTGAAGAGTAATAATAAGCAGGGGAGGCATGGCAGAATGGTGACAGAGGGCACTGTTTCACAAAAGCGAAGCCAGTGTGTCATGTTCTGGCAACAAAACCTAATTCCTCAGGCTCTCTGTCTGGCTGTCATTTCACAGAGCCGGAGAGATTACCAGAAATCACCTCCATATGTGGGGAAAAAGAAAGCAGAGACAGAGGATGGTGTAAAACATGATTTCCACCCTCAGCTCTGCCCACAAGAGCACTTACAGACTTCTGCTTTGACTGGAGAGAAATCAGTCCGGCGAGGACATCGTCGTCCCGCAATCCGAGCCGGCACTTCTGCTGCTGCTTTCATCCCATTCTGATATTGCCAACATGCCCCCCCCCCCCCCCGTCTTGTCCCTTCTCTAATCCTGCATGTTTTCACATTCCTCCGACTCCCTTCCTGCGTCTGTCCCTCCATCCATCCACACTGAGTCATGGCGTTATTGGGTGAGTCTGAGGAGTTCGTCTGACAGCCAGAGTGTAACGCGACACCTTTGACCCGGGAAAGTCAGCAGTCTGTAGTTTTAGTTAGAGAAACATTTCTTGGAGCTGCTGCCTTCACTTTTTTCAGAACGCAATCAAGCGGTGTGGTGAGGCTGAAGCGACGATCGCTGTGCGCTGACTCCTGGCGGCGTGTGTGTGTGTCCCTGTGTGTGTGTGTGGGGGGGTCCTTCCAGGTTTGTTTTGTCGACTTGCATTTGCAGATTATTGAACATCTTAAATATCAGGAACGGAGCAGGAAGCACCAGCTGATGCAGCCATGACGGTGACAACAATCCCAGACGGATCTCAGAACCTGGGATAACGGACACAAACACAAGCTGGGCCAGACATACATGGACAAGAGTACTACAGATACATGGACAAGAGTACTACAGATACATGGACAAGAGTACTACAGATACATGGACATGAGTACTACAGATACATGGACAAGAGTACTACAGATACATGGACATGAGTACTACAGATACATGGAAAAGAGTACTACAGATACATGGACATGAGTACTACAGATACATGGACAAGAGTACTACAGATACATGTACATGAGTACTACAGATACATGGACAAGAGTACTACAGATACATGGACAAGAGTACTACAGATACATGGACTAGAGTACGACAGATACATGGACATGAGTACTACAGATACATGAACAAGAGTACTACAGATACATGGACATGAGTACTACAGATACATGGACATGAGTACTACAGATACATGGACATGAGTACTACAGATACATGGACAAGAGTACTACAGATACATGGACATGAGTACTACAGATACATGGACTTGAGTACTACAGATACATGGACATGAGTACTACAGATACATGGACAAGAGTACTACAGATACATGGACAGCCTGGCTGAGTCATCTAGTAACTGAAGGGTTGCTGGTTTGAGCCCTGCTTCCCCTTTGTTGAAGTGTCCCTGAGCAAAATATTAAACCACTTACGACTCCCAGACAGCCTCCTCCATCTGTGTGTGTGTGTGTGTGTGTGTGTGTGTGTGTGTGTGTGTGTGTGTTTGTGTGCACTCAAGTAAAAGTGCAGGAGTATCTTTAAGAAATACTGAAAATATAAAAGTCTAACATTGCCCCTTGAACCTTTGGACGTTTCTGTCCTTGCGCTTGTCTGACACACACACACACACACACACACACATACACACACACCAGCTGACACAGAGGTGGAGTGTGTGTGTGTGTGTGTGTGTGTGTGTGTGTGTGTGTGTGTGTGTGTGTGTGAGGTAACGGACGCTTCAGTGGATGATTTATGCCTACGTGCAGATTTTGAGTTCATCTATAAACACTACAGGTCCATCATCATCTTCCATCCATCCATCATCATCCATCCATCATCATCCATCCTTCTATCCATCCATCATCATCCATCCATCCATCATCATCCATCCATCATCATCCATCCATCTATCCATCCATCATCATCCATCCATCCATTCATCATCCATCTATCCATCCATCATCATCCATCCATCTATCCATCCATCATCATCCATCCATCTATCCATCCATCCATCATCATCCATCCATCATCATCCATCCATCCATCCATCCATCCATCATCATCCATCCATCCATCATCATCCATCCATCCATCCATCCATCATCATCTATCCATCCATCCATCCATCATCATCCATCCATCATCATCCATCCATCATCATCCATCCATCTATCCATCCATCCATCATCATCCATCCATCATCATCATCCATCCATCCATCCATCCATCATCATCCATCCATCCATCATCATCCATCCATCTATCCATCCATCCATCATCATCCATCCATCCATCATCATCCATCCATCTATCCATCCATCATCATCCATCCATCATCATCCATCCATCTATCCATCCATCCATCATCATCCATCCATCATCATCCATCCATCCATCCATCATCATCCATCCATCCATCATCGTCCATCCATCATCATCCATCCATCATCATCCATCCATCTATCCATCCATCCATCATCATCCATCCATCTATCCATCCATCCATCATCATATATCATCATCATCCATCCATCATCATCCATCCATCATCATCCATCCATCTATCTATCCATCCATCCATCATCATCCATCCATCCATCTATCTATCTATCTATCTATCTATCCATCTATCTATCATCCATCCATCTATCCATCCATCATCCATCCATCCATCTATCTATCTATCTATCTATCTATCATCCATCCATCATCATCCATCCATCCATCTATCTATCTATCTATCATCCATCCATCATCCATCCATCTATCTATCTATCTATCTATCTATCTATCTATCTATCTCTCTATCTCTATCTATCTATCATCTATCTATCTATCTATCATCTATCTCTCTATCTATCTATCCATCTATCTATCATCCATCCATCCATCCATCATCCAACCATTTCCTAACTCTTATCCTGCACAGGATGAACATGCAGACTCCACACAGGAAGACCCGTCGACCTCCAGCCGGGGCTCCACCCACTGTGCTGACCACTGCTCCACGTCGTTACGACTGAAACAAAGAGAACGATTCCAGTTCCAATGCTGGAGGCTTTATGGGACTGTCAGGCTCACAGGTCGTGGCCAGATTACCCCCACATAAACAAGTATCTGTTGTTTGTGAGCTCATGGACCAGAGAAAGAAGCTCCCTTCATGGAAAACAAAGAACATTTTTATTTTCTACCTGAAAGTATGGAAAGAACTTCATTCCTCACCTCTGTATGTAAACGGGAAGCCCTGCCCTTTGTCAGTTACTTCAAAAACGAGATTGTCCAACAACGTCTTTGTGTTGAGACATTTGTAAAGCCAGTTAGCAAACTGACGTTTTCAGGCAGTGTTGCTGTTGTTAGCCGTCAGTCTCCATGAGCCTCAAGCTAAATAAAAACAAATAAGAAGTCATGCAGGAGGGAAAAAACATTTTTGTGAGTTTGTGAGGACTTGAAAGGCAAAACACTCGGGGTGAAGTATCAGTTTAACCAAAGCCATTCCTCCCTCCTCCCCCAGGCTTCCACCTCAGCGCTCGACATCCAAGTCACGCCATGGCCTCTCCCCGAGAGTGTTTAGACCTGCTGATGGGCCAAGTCCTCCTTGAGCTGGTGGCTCCAGCAGATTATTTTAGAACAGGATGCAGTATACAGATGGGTGTGTGTTTTGGTGTGTGCACGAATGTGAGTCTACAGGATCCCTGTTCTCAGCGTGGCCTCCTGCAGAGAGACCTGGCTCAGGACCGCTGCCTCCCTGCCAATCGCATCTCTCTCATCTCCGGCCAGACAGGGGCTCGAGCCAATCAGAATCCCAGTTCATTTCCTCGGAGGAAATGGTAGCGGTAGCGGTGCAGTTGTGTGTGTGCTTATATTGACAACACAGACTGTAGAAAGAAGTGGATGCGGAGAGAGGAGCCAGCGCAGGAAGCTGTCTCCAGTCTCCAGTGTCCACCAGGAGGCCGCATCAATGCAGAGACATTAATGAGAAACTTGTCCGACTCGCTTGATTTTGTTTTATTCATCGGTTTATTTGACAGGGACAGAACGCCGCGCTAACCCTCGTCCCTGGCTCGGCTTTTTGGGAACATGAATGGTCACACATCATTTTAAAACTGACTTCAAAACCAGAAAGTAGAAAGAAAGCAGCAGACACAACCAGGCAGCCTCGAAGACGATGATGAAGACCAAGAATAAGAGTTTAGAAGAGAAGAGTGGCTGAAAACAACTAAGAGTAAAGAAAAGCGAGAGAAGATAGAAACTAAAATATGCCGTGAATCGAAGTAGGAGTGGATTACCGACCACACGGCTGGAGGATGACTCGGAGAGTTGGTTCATGGAGGTTTGGGGGAGTTCAGCTCTCATAGCCACCAGCCTCAGTTAGCTGCGACCTCCTGGCTGGCTCTTCCTGCATTGTGGAGGAATAAAGAAGTGGTGCAGGAAGTAACAATCACCTTTGTGAGCTCAAGACTCCTATTTAAGAGAACTTGGGTGAAATATCAGGGTCCTGCTCCACTCTGTTCTCCAGCCAGAGATCTCTCTCAGGAGCAGGCTAGACCAAAGCAAACACAAGCAGAGTGAATATTAGATTTGTATTCATTATGTGGCCAGAGACTCTTTGTGAGCAGGATGTGTAACACAGCCAGATAGCAGTGAAAACCTGAACAAAAGCAAATGACGGGTACAGATTGTCCAGATCTCAGATGGACTTCCTGTCAGAGAACAGGAGTTAGACGGCCTGCGTCGGGGCCTCGAGGGAGGGGCTCGGCCTCCCCAGCTGTCTCCTCTCCTTTACTTTATCGTCTTTTGACCACTTAGACTCAATTTTCCTGTCATCCCTTTTTTCTCTTGACGGCTCATGTATATGCACAGGAGTCCAATCGCGCTCTCCTCCATGCAGATAGTGAGGAGGCAGCGGCGGGCGGTCACCGTGGCCTCAGAGGCGCGGCTGCCAAACCTGCCTCAGCAAGATGTCAGTGTGTCCACGTGATTCACTCAGTGACAGGTAACATTTCCCTCTGTTTGTGTGCCACTTTTTCACTGTCCCTCTCTCGTTTTCACCCGCTGGTCTGGGCCTCGTTGGTCTAACCGTGTGGTTGAGCATCATCAACGCCATGCACGGCGGTGTGATGTCTGCTGTTTGTAGTAACGACGCCTCCCTCCACACACTCGTCCTCCAAGGCAGGCAGAATGAAGTGTGCTATCATGCGTTGGGGCACATTTCAGAAAATTCAGCAAGGAATGGGCAGTTTCGCATCTCGAGTGCTTCTCCATTATTTCAGGTTCTTAGGCTCTGGCTGGGTTTATTTTTCCCCTCCTGCGGTGAGCAGCACAGGCTACAGGGCAGCTCCCCTCTGGCCCATTTGTGTGGTTCTGTTCCTGTCCCATAAATAAAAGTGGAAATACAGACGATAATGGGCTCGGCGCTGGTACCAGATGTCTGGGTCTTCTGGTTATTCGTTTCTGTGGTGGCGAAGACAAAAAAAGCCCAAAAAAATAACAGGTGAAGGAAGAAAAATTTCATGTGAGTTCCAGTCCAACAACTGCTTGGTTATGGCTTTTTGCCCTTTTGGTTCTGGACTCTGCAAAAGTAAAGCTCTGGTTTGTGGCTCTGTGTCTGGAGTGTTCCGCAAAACCATGTGGTGGAAGAATGACGCGCCGCAAACCCCAGTCACCCCCCGTCCTCAGGATTTTGGTACCGGAGCAGGTGTCTGGGCTCTGGTTTCAGGTCTCTTGCACATGTCACATTTTCTGGTTGACTGAGCTCGGTTCAGGATTGAATTCTGCGACTATGAGCTGGATTAAATTCTGAGACTCAGTCTGAGGTCGCGGTTGCGGGTTGAGCCCTAGGAAGAGATTCTGCCTGGATATGTTTTACTTCACCGATCGGAGGTCCTGTCAGAACCCAGACACTGTGTTAGCAATTCCACATATTCTGTTGAGATAAGTAAAGGAGAGCAGCATGTGTGTGTGTGTGTGTGTGGGGGGGGGGGTGATGAGAGTCAGCAGTTTTGCTGCAGGAACCTTGAGCGGGCCGCAGGGAGGAAAGTGGAAGAGTGGAATTCTGTGGACATGATTCAGCAAGAAAGCCTGAGCTGGATGGATGATGGATAGGATGGTGAGGAGGAAATTAGGAGAGGGTGTGAGTCAGCAGCTAGATGGAGAACCAGCGAGACAGAGGAAGAGCTCAGACTGGTGAAGATGGAGGAACCTGAGTTGTGTGTTAGAAGAAGAAGAATGTGGAAACATTTCAGACCACTGCAGTAAAACTGGCGTTCATGATCAGCAAAACAGCGGCACATGCATGAAGATCCTCTCCAGTGAGTCAGGAGCTCCTCGTCCTGAAGGTGGAGGTGGAGTGGAGGCTCACATGTAAGGCCTGAAACACCCGCCATCAGTGCCCTCCTCCTGGTCCAGTCTGGTTCTCGTTCCCTGCTGTTGCTGATCACACACCAGCAACCGGACCTGGTCAGTGTCAGATGGAGGGAAATGAACTCCCTGTGAGGACTTGAGAGGCAAAGTGGGCTCGCCTCAAATGGTTTCACCATCGTCTGAAATCTGGAAATGGAACCAGCAGAATAAACATGGAATCCGACCGACACCTCCCTGTCGCTCTGAACTGATGCAGGTCCTCTGGTGCTTGAGGTGCCTGAGTTAATGTGTGCAGACTCCAGGACCCAGAAGGATGCAAGTCTGTTGGGATCAGGGAGAGAAGCGAGCTGCTGCTGAAGAGAGCAGCTGACGCTGCCATCAGTCTGCCACTCACCTTCAGCCGCATCTCACCACAGCGGCCAAATGACCAGTGGGACGGTGAGACACCCACCCAGAGGACACACTTGAGCACGCCTACGCCGAGCGTCTCCTCTCAGGCGCCTCCAGAAGTCATTATTTTGTCCGTTCTCATCTTCTTCATCCTCTTGTGATTTTATCCTCCCCCCCCCCCCCCCCCCCCCAAAAATCCAATAAAAATCCAACAGTTTTTAGATGCTGGCAAGCGTGAACTTTTCCACTGCTACACTCGGGTCCTCCATCGCCTTCCCCAACATTATTATCTTAAGTTTGCTCAGTTTGAAATATTGAGAAACATGAAACTTTTCTGTTTTCATAACGGACCACACAACCAGCCTTTTTTTTTAAACTTCTGACATCGCATCTCATCCATTTTTCATGGCCGAATCTTCAGCTTCATGTTTGGAGGTAAATAACTGAGTGTATGAGTGATACACTAATCTATATGTGCTTGTGGTTGCTGAGAAGCCGTGGGCTCAAAGTTCCCTCAAGAATGCTGCTTTCGATAAAAATGCGCCAAGTGTCGTGTGTGAGGCGCTGTGACAGACTCTGCACCACCTACAGAGGACCCGCGGTGCAGCAGCGTCCCATCTCAGAGGTTGACATCATCATATGGTGCTGCACCTGCTGGGACATCGCCATATGGATCGCAGGGATGCATTTGATGTCAGCGGAGATGTGTGGAAATTCTCATGAAGCTAAGAAAAACACATTTTTAGAAAGCTTTCATCTCACTTTGTGTTTTGGAGTTGTAAAACTTCTTTGCGGGTTTCTTTGCAGAAATCTGTAGATGGAGGCTGGGTCGTCTCCAATTTAGGAGGGAGCTCAAGCACGTGTCTGTTCTGAAGTCCTCAGCAGCCAGTGAGATGCTCCAGAGCTCCTCCCCCTGCTGCCATGACACCCTGACGATGGCTGACTAATTAAAATGGCCCTCTTAGTTGCACATGAACTCACCAGATAAGAGAGAGGAGGAGTTTGGCTGAGGGCGCACGGTGAAGCGCATCGCTGCTTCAAACAGACCCAGCTTCTAAACGTAGATGTTGACCTGACGTCCTGTGAGACATCGTTACACATGACAACCAAAATGACCAACACAGAACACAAAGAAAAGCCGCGCTGACACAGATTCCAACGGCAGATATCAGTAGATCTCCCTGACTTTCCACAAATACTCATTTTCCACTTTTCCAAAGTTTTTCCAGGTTCTGTAACTGTTATTTCTGGATTCCTTGACTTTTCCATGTTTTTCATCACCGTGTGAACGCTGCTAGTCACTGCTGGAACAGTCAAGGTCCGAGTGTGGTTCTGGTTCCACGATGCTGTCACATGTACGCTCTTCTGTTGTTTTGTTTCTGTAGCTGTTGTTAGCAATTAGTCGCTATTAGCTTCCAGCTGAATATACGTGGCTGGCTCTTCCTGCATTCAGGAGTTACAAAAAAATAATGCAGGAGGGAAAAATGTCCTTCGAAGCTCAAGACTCCAGTGAGTGACAAGTTGAGAAGGAAAAACTCTTTCTGGGGAGGTTTTCCTCTACGAGCAGCCTGTTTTGGCAGGATGTCCGTCCTTCATCTGGTCTCTGAAGTGGTGGCTGGATTAAAACATCTCAGGCCCTACGGCCAGAGTGAGGCCTCCAAATGATATTGAACTGGAACACGACATTCGTCTGACAATCAAGGGAAGCTGAACTCAGAGAGAGAGAGAAAGTGAGAGGGAGAGAGAGAGAGAGATTCCAGGTACATGAGTGTTGCATGTGACTGCAGGCTCATTCTTGGTCGGTGGCGCTGTGGCCACAGTTTTATCACTGTGGCTTCCGTCAGTGTGGCTTCCGTGCTGGCAGAGCTCATCTGACGTGAAGCTGCGTGCGACCTGTGTTCCACAGCTGATGCGCGTCCAGCTCATGCAGGTCCAACCTGCTGCGTGTTGCTTTAAAAGTGCTGCCCAATTTAGTAAAAAGCAACAAAGTTTTAATTGTCTTGTCCGGAGGGTTAAAACCAGGAGCGCCGGAGGCGGCTAAGTTTAGCGATGTCAGAGTTGGCTCAAATAAAATAATCTCACTGCTGTTTTTGGAAGTGTGTTTTTCTTTGATTCTGACGCTGCACATTCCTGCCGGATAAACGGTTTTAACCGGTTGTTTTTATGCAGTATTGTGTTACAAATTCTTCGCCCTGTGTTCTGGACCTGCTGCTCTCTGCAGACAGAAGGATTTGATTCCTAAACACTGCCGAGCCACTTTAAAACATTGCTTGATATGAGCAATATTTCAAACATGCTCGGCCGACGTCATCTGGAGTGATACTATTTCCTGTGGGGAGCTAATCGGTCCACTAACGTTGCGCTGTATGTTTTAATGGAGGGCCTTAAAGTAGTGAGGCCTCATATATCAATGCAGATACGACTGCAAGGAAACGACTCGGTGACAGTGCCAGGCCTTTTTCTCTGCTACCTGGTGATGAATTAACGCTCTCTACACCTTCTCATGTTTTCCATCTCTAGCCAGATGATTCTCCTTACAGTAGTCTGGTCAGGACCGGCTTTGTTAGAGGGGAGTCTCTTCCTGGAGGGTTAAAATCCTCCTCCCCCCACCACACAGAGCCTCTCTCACCAGCACTGAGACACCAGCTAATTACATGTAAAGAGGAAACCCCAGAAACGATGAGTGTGAACTGGTGCAGCAGAGTCGAGCCTCCTGGTTCTGTTGCTGTCTCAGCCCAGTAGTCACAGTGACGCTCCTAGTCCGTAGTCATCAAGTCGATGGGTTGAAACACCTGAGACGTTTGTTCCTAAGCAGGTGACATGTTTCTGTCTCAAAGGATCTGATCAGCCTGTGCTGTTACTGGCCTGTGTGGAGTTCTGCACTTGAAAGTTTGTATTTGCTTACTGAAATCACTTCCTGCTTTATTTTGAAATCCCCTCTCCCTGTGTCTTTGTCGGCTCGATACTTCCTGTGGTTGTCTGTTTCCCTCCTGTGTGCGTTCTTCACCTGGGTCGAGACTCTAGTGGGTTGATCCGTCCTCATCAGCCAGAGGCCTGCTGCCAGAGCTTCCCCACCCTCGTCTTCTCCCTCATGCTTCCTGGCTCATTAGTTGGGTGTGTATTTAAGTTTGGTTGTCAGACCCGGTTCTTTGTCACATCCTCATGTCACTGTCACAGTGCCCCCGTGCTCGTCCCCTGTCATGCTCTTTACCCTGCCTGGAGTCTTCCAGGGGTCACTTAGTTTATTGTGGTTCTCATTACGACTGTAGGTGCGGGTGTCTCGCTGTCGTCTGCGTCGGGGTCCCGCTCTGCCACCACAACTTGATGGTTAAATCCCATTGATGGGGAAGTTCCAGCATAACTCATGTGACACACAGTCGTCTTAGAAATCAACGTCAGTTTGGCGGGAATGCAGTTCAGCGCAAAACTGCACACGACAGCAGCGAGTCCTTCTGCTGGGCATCGAGACTTTAAGACAGGCAAGAAACAGACGAGTAGAGCTGTTTCACTCTGGAGGACAAACACTTGTCACGTCACCTCCCCCAACACACACACACTCACACACACACACACACACACACACACACACACACACACACACACTCCACCTTATTGTCTTAGGTGGCCTCAGCAGTGGCTGCAGGGGACCACACAGGCTGAACAGCTCAGCGAAGAGTGATGGGGCAAACAGCAGCAGTAGGGTGACTCGCTCCTCCTTGGCTGCTCCATATGATGAGTCAGCAGCGTGTGGTACTGTGTGTGTGTGTGTGTGTGTGTGTGTGTGTGTGTGTGTGTGTGTGTGTGAGTGTGCATGTGTTGATGGCTCTTAGATCAGCAGACAGAGCTCAGTGGGAGTCCTACACCAGCGTTTATAACACAATTTAACACCGCAGAGCGTAGGCCGCCGTCAGGTTGTGTGCCAAAGCTGTTTTTAACACTTCTCTTCCTTCAGAAAATCCCTCTTGATTTCCACTCAATAAAACGCTGTTGATATAACATCAGCGAGCGGAGCCAGTTATACTTTTGACGCCACACTCAGGCCTTTAAGACGGAGCTCCTCGGTGGCCTGTAGTCATGAATCCATAGTGTTGCAGGTCTGCACGAAGACGGGATTACTGGGAGAGAGTGTGCATGCGAACGCCGCTCTCGCGTTTTGACTCGTCTCTGTGCGTCCATTGTTATCACAGCACAGGTAGACACAGTGTGTCATTCTGTCCTGATCTCCTCCTGAGCACGTCAGCCCACAGCAGCCCCCACAGACCCCGCTTGACCCTGCGCCGCGGCTGCAGTTAGAAAGCAATATGACACACACACACACACACACACACACACACGCACGCACGCACACACACACGCACACACACACACGCACGCACTACCGAACCTGTCCAATTTCATCCTGTGCTGGACGGATACCAGGCCCTTGGTGGGCGTGTGTTTCCAGAGGAGATGTGACCTTAATTGCTTAAGTCTTAAATTATCTTTAATTGTGCTGTGTTGCTTTATGGTAATGGGAGGGGGTGGTCGGGTTCACGTTGAGCTATAGTTACAGCAGGAAACAGGGCAGTGAAAGGCCATGTAGTCACCTCCAGCTGAGTCCACACACACACACACACACACACACACACACACACACACACACACACACACACACACACACACTGGACCAAGACCCAGTTTGCCTCTTCAGGCGTTCCACATGCATGCACTCAGGTGTGTGAGGGCTTGCAAAGGGTTTAAATCTGCATATCGCGACACACAACACAACGTTTTCACGCGTTGTTTCACAGTGTGGACGAAGGTTCCTCACAGAGCGACTCTAGTGTGTATTTCATGCCCTCTCCTTCTTCTCCTTCTTCTTCTCCTTCTTCACCTCTCATTCATCAGCTGGGTAACATCTGGCAGCGTCTGCTACCAACACGTATCTGAGCAGTCCTGCACCGTGTGACCTGAAAACTGTCAAAGTGGTGAACAAGTCGGGTCAAGTTATGGAACCAATGAAACACTGCAGATGTGTGTGTGTGTGTGTGTGTGTCCATGCGTCCGTGTGTGTGTGTGTGTCATGTGTGTGTCCATGCGTCCATGTGTGTGTGTGTGTGCGTGTGCACGTGTGTGTCCATACGTCCATGTGTGTTTGTGCGCGTGTGTGTCCTTGCATGTGTGTGTGCATATGTGTCCATGCATCCATGTGTGTGTCCATGCATCCGTGTGTGTGTGTGTCATGTGTGTCCATGCGTCCATGTGTATGTGTGCGCGCATGTGTGTGTCCATGTATGTGTGTGTGTGTGCACGTGTGTGTGTCCATGCTTCCATGTGTGTGTGTGTGCGCGTGTGTGTGTGCGCGTGTGTTTTCATGCGTCCACGTGTGTGTGTGGGTGCACGCGTGTGTGTCCATGCGTCCGTGTGTGTGTGCGCGCGTGTGTGTCCATGTGTCCGTGTGTGTGTGTGATGTCATCATGAAACACAGTTTGTGATACGGATTTAAAGGAAACACATCAAAGTGCGTTTCCAGATTCTCCTCTCAGTGTGGACTGCATCGCTCCTGTAAGCCCCGCCTCTGCAGCTTGTGACACGACTCTTGTCGGAGGCTCAACATCTGGTAATATTACATGCAGCACCATGGAGACGATGCCAGAAGAATGTAAATCCTTTCAAGACCTTTTCCATGGTGGGAATGAAACTCACTGTTCAAGAATGGTGTTTTATGATGCATCCATACAGTCGGAAAACACTGTGGTTTAAGTTAATGTTGTGCAACACGGTGCTACAACCTGGACGCCACAGGGACTTGAACCAGCGGGCTGCTGCTGCACAGTTCAGTTCAGCAACCAAGACACAGATGAATGCTGGGAGGATTTGTTGGCTCGCTTGAGGTTGTGCTGCTGGTGGTAGAGAGAGGCTCAAATACAAACAGACTCTTTAAAATGGAAGAGAGAAGTATTTCTGGATTTATCTTTCGCAGTTCAGTCACTGTAGCTCAGACTGTAGGTTCTGTATGACCCACTGACCTACATATGAACCTGGTCTCTATGGCAACAGTAGCTTCCTATTCCACCGCTAACAGAGATTAAAAAACACGTTCCGAGCAGCGTCGGCGATCCAGAGAATGTTCATGTGTTTCTGCTCGTCCTCCCGCCCCACCAGCATCTTCTCTCTCCGTGAGCGTCTCTGTTCAGATGTTCCTCTGGGGTTTCATCAACTTACAGTGGAACAAAAACGTTTGAATCTTTCTACAAGTTTCCTCAGCTTCAGACTAGACGACAGTGGACTGGTACCTTTCTGCCCAAGGGCGCCGATCATGTGACCTCTGGAGCCATAAACTGCTTGAACTGGATTTGGAAGCTGCTGCTTGCAGTTGATAAAGGGAAACGTGGAGGAACTCTGGTGTGTCATCGACCCGCCCACCCCCCCACGTCAGCTGCAGACACGCTCACCTCAAAACCAAAGCTTGGTGCATCTCATGTTGACACTGAGGAGTCCAAAGCTCGCTGCGCCTCATAAAGCCACCAAACGGTGCCTTGCTGATGTCAGAGGGGCGTCACCAAGCGTCCGTGTTCAGCAGCATGGGAGCAGGTAACAGGAGGAGTGTGTTTGAGGTTGCGTGTTCCTCCAGGCTCTCCGTGTTCTCTAATGGATGCTCTGCAGGGAGGAAGAGCTTGGTGCTGGTGGACGGCCAGTCTGGATCCAATCGTCTCCCAGTCACGATCCTCTCCTACCAGTTTGGTTCGGTATAGATTTCTACCACAGTTGATTGATAAGTCCAGGCTCTGGTGGCAGGCTGAGCCGCACTGCTGGCCTGATGGAAGCCCAGCTCATACTAAATGATCTGATTCATTTCCTGAAAAGGATCCAGTCATGTTTTCAATCATGGAGAGAATTTACAGCGGCATGGAACATGGAACATGGAACATGGCACATACAGATGAGTCGCTGCGAGGTTCTTTGACAGGAATAATCGAATTGGTTAAAATAAATGAGCTTAAGGTAAAGCTTGTTCTGGCTAATTATTCAGAAAAAAGTACGAGACGTAAAAAAGTCAGAGCTGTAATATGCAGCCTCACGTATTTAATCGAAAACATGCTGCCTTGCTTCTGGCTCCGCTGACCTCTCAGGGTCGTAAATGCCAAGATTATTAAAAAAACACCAAAAAGTGTCATTAGTGTTTATATTGTTCATTTAAGAACATGCTGGCCACGATTCCTCCGCTTTGCCAACTCCAAAAATCAGTCCTTAGGCTGCTGAGATTTAATTCCACCGCTGAGATTATGTCTTCCTGCTTCAGAGAAACGTCTGCACATGTGAAGCTGCTTTAGATTAAGGAGCTGCAGGCTGAGCTGAGCCTGCGTCTGGGTCACACGGGCCCGTTCCAGCCCGCCTCGCGAACATGGAGCTCATTAAAGGAGCAGAACCAGCAGGGTGAGCAGGACCTGATAGCATCATGTGACTGTGGCCAACATCTCTGTTACCAGGACGAGCAGCTGTCCCGTCCCCCCCGTATCCTTCATCATGTCTTATTTATTTCAGAGGCGGGGTGACGACAGCCAGAGGTCACAGCTTGACCGCCATTAAACTGTCAGAGGTCAAAGTGCAGCGAGAAGCTGACGTGTTCCAGGATGTAAACCTGACGAGTGGCGGCCAGCCCCTCGGTGCCAGTTGGAATATTCAGCTTTACGAAATGTGAATGTCAGATGTTTGACCTTGACTAACATTGAGCAGTCACACTTGCGGTTAGGGAACGCTGACGATGGTTGATGATGCTTTATTGATCAGCATCATCAACCATCGTCAAAGCTCCTTGTGACCATGGAACATTATTAGTTATTATTGTAAGGTGTGCATGTATGTCATTGTCGCACACACACACACACACACTCTGGTCAAGGCAGCCTACAGCGCTTTTCTCTCTTTAATGAATCCAGCAAAGTTCTGACCCTTCTGACCTCAACACAAGAGAGAAGTGCAGCTCACGTGAGACGAACGTGAGTGATCAAAAGCAAAAGCTGAAAAAAATCTTCAAATATTCCAAGTCTTTAAAAGAGTTTACACTGTAGGAGTTATTCTACTTGAAGCGAGGAGAAGCTTTCCAGCAGCACCGGCCAGAAACTCAAGGCCATAAATCAGCGCCATCACAGTGGAACCAGAGGGAAGATTCGCTGAAACTGTTTGTGTTGACAAACACTGACTAGATGGGTGGGAGAGGCCCTTCATGCAAAATCTAGAGCCTGCCAGGTACATGCCTGTGGCCTTCCAACCCTGAGTGTATGTGTGTGTGCGCGCGTGTGTGTGTGTGTGTGTGTGTGTGTGTGCGTGTGTGTGCGTGTGTGTGCGTGCGCATGTTGACACACTTGTAGCTGGACATTTCACAGGCTTGGCACACGTCCCTCTTACTTATGTGTGGTCCCTCTGTAAACATGTCAGTATTGGCAACTGCTCTACATGCATGAAATATACGCAACACATAAACAGCGGCGGCGTCCAGAGATACGCTCGGTGATGCGGTCCATTAGGGTGGCGGCGCTCGCACAGCTGATGCTTTACATGAGATCGGGGCAACTAATCAACATTACGCTACTTGTCATAAATTGTGCTAAAAAGCAGAACTGTGGGTTGTTGTAGGAACTCTGGGGTCAAGAGGTCAACTCTTTCCAATGCAACAGTTTGCAATTCAGTCCCTGTTTCTGTTGTTCATGTATTCTTTCAGAAATACAAGAATATGGAAGCTCTTAACTGTGATTGATGGAGGAACGAGAAATCAAAGTTACTCATTGTGTCAGCTGACGCGCGATGGTGGCCAGCCTCAGGACCCACGCGTCCTTTCACACTGAATTAAAGCTGCAAGCAGCGTTGAACGGGCCTTCGCACCCCTCCCCCGTCACGGTGTGGCGCAGTTGAAGGGCCTCTGTCACGGGCACGTAGATGTTTTCAGACCTGGGCTCGCGAGCACAACTGGCGAAATTCCTTCAAAATGAACCCATAAGAAAAAACCGGCATCAGTAAAAAATAAAATAAATTATGCTTTATGAGTGCTTAACGTTCTTTGCTCCGATTTCTGACTTGATTCTTGAACAGGTGTCAGAAAATTCTGAGGTTAAACTCAGATAATCAGAATATTTCCAAAGTGCATGTGAGGAGAGGAGCTTAATCAACAAGAAGTAGGTAAAAAAAGGAGCTAAAATATATTTTACTTTGAAAACGTCACGATTTCTGCTCATCTGACTAAAACTTATATTTGACGAATGGAAACAATGGCAGGCGACTTAAGATGGCTGCTGCCGCCACCCACCGACCAGACGTCCCAACGTTAGAAGCACATCTCTGAAAGGCATTTTGAGCGCTGGAAAACTTTTCAGGACCGATTCCTGGGACAGGTTTCTCCAACAGCGCCACCTTGTGAGGTGAAGGCCATAATTTCCCGAAAGTTTTGTTCAACAAAATCTATGCATCCTTTATCCAATCGTTATGGATTTAAAGGCTGATTCCAGCTGAAGTCTGTATTTTCTCCAAATACTGTCAAGCATCGGCAATTCCTCTTGGTGTCTCGGAGCTACACTTTGGCTTGTTTGCTCAATAGTAAAATAAAGTTATCAAGTCGAATAAAGACGGAAGTGGAAATGCTGTGGCGTTTGCAATCATTCAATCTGTGCTTTATAATGTTGGAGGAAGGCAAGACACAAGAACCACAGGGACGCTGAAAGATTCAAGTATTTACTTGAACATCAGGCTGATCGAAGGGAACAGCCGCGTGCTACAGAGGCCTCAGGACCTCCTGGAAGAGTGAGAAATGCATGAAATCAGAATCTTACGTGTTGCGATGAGACTTTGCTCTGACCCATCGATACTCAAACCTCAGAGTCGACCTACCACCTGGACAGTTTTCCTTCTTGTTCTTATTTTAAAGTTTTATCTGGCAACAAAATTCCCCCTCTTCGCTAAAAAGGGTTGTTTTTTTGACCACTGCTGTTGTCAGCTGGTTCGTGTTCTACCTGGATAGCAAGAAACTCCTTCTCACAGCTCCTTTTACGGTGAACTCTTCACCTGATTCATTTATGGCAACCTCGGATGCTCCACCTTACAACTTTGGAGAATGCTGTTCCTTTTCAGTCATATCATAATTAATTAAGTAGATACGATGGAAAATACATCATTAAGTTTTTGTCATGGTTTGCAATTTTCACCACTGGGTTCTCCGTGTCACCCTGAACGCACCACCACTCCCTCCCTCCCTCAGCCTCCTCCTCTGCCAATCTTCCCGATCACCTGCACCTGTCTCCACGCCACGTAGGTCTCCCTCTCCCTTTGTTCTCTGCCAGATTGCGACGCATTCACGTCAAACTCTCCAGCGATACCTGTCGGCCTGACTTCCCGGCTTCGACCCTGCTTGATTCGACCGTTCCCCTTTTCCTCAGCCCTGAGAACCACTTCAGCCTTTGTGAACCGCAAGTCTGCCTCTGTTGCTCCGCTGTTTGTTGCCAGTCTGGTTTTTGCCGGTTCCGTTTCTTTGGAAGTGTTCTTCAGATATCTGCTGGCCCTGGAGCTTTTCCCGTACGCCTCTTGCCATCTCAACGACTCCAGTTATTCAGAGAAGGAACTGCTTACGATGACCTGTTAGTCTTCAGTTGAGCTGCATTTCTGGCACAACCTGAATAAAGGCCACTTCAGTTCCACGCCTGCTTCAAGTGTGTTTGCATTTGGGTCCATACTCCCCACGTCTCAGTTCTTGTTTGAAGTGAAATGAAAATGTTCTGAGCGTCTTGTGAGACTGTGAGTCATCATTTGTTCTTCATCTTTCTTGGTTGGTGTAATTGCGCGTGCCAGAATTATTCTCCAGTGTTTACAGTGACTGTTTATCTGTCACTGACAACAAGACTAACATGTTCTGCACTTTGTCCTTTCCTCCCATTGAATCAAGGTTCATTATTTGTGGAAGTCCAACACAGAAGACACCAATGCTCCCCAAGATGAGTGGGAACCAGAAGGATGTCCTTTGCAAAAATGTCAGTCTTTTTCGTCCAGCGGTGGACTGCAGCATGTCCTTACACAGCTGTGGATAAAAGTGTGTATTAGTGTGTATTCTCAGTCCTCCAGGTCATCGTAATTCTCAAGAATACTCAATTTAGGCAACTGGACTCCCCTCCTGTAAGAGAAGATGTTTCGCCTCTCATCCTAGAAGCTTCTTCAGCTGGCTTTTGGTAATTGGAATGTCACCTCTCTGGCAGGGAAGGAGCTGGAGCTGGTGGAGGAGGTTGAGTGTTACCGGCTGGATAGATTCGGCCTCAGCTCGACACATAGTTGCTCCAGGTGAGAAGTGGAGGGCCAGGATGGGCTTTTTGATAGCCCCCAGACTCTCTGCCTGTACGTTGGGGTTCATCACGGTGGATGAAAAGGTTGCTTCCCTCCTCCTTCGGGTCGGGGAACGAGTCCTGACTGTTGTCTGCGCCTGTGCACCGAACACCAGTTCAGAGTACCCACCCTTTTTGGAGTCCTTGGGAAGGGTGCTGGATGGGGCCCCGACTGGGGCGCTCAGGTGGGCAATGATCGGGAGGAAGGGCAGGCCTGATGTGATGTCATCAAATTCTAGACTGACTGTATGCAGAACATTTTACGACGGTATCGTAAAACCTCCAGGTTTGATTCTTTTTAAGTGAAGAAATTTGAGTCAGGAAATTGAATCTGTAGCTCCGGTGATCTAAACTCAAACCTCGACTTGTTTTTCGGAAGAACTTCATCAAGGAGTCCAGCTTGTGGGCTGCTGTTGATGGAATCTGCTGATGAGACAAACTACCTGCTGAACCGTTTTTCCTGGTTGAACTTCTGCGTGGATCAGTCAATCGATCTGCGTCTGTTCCAGTGGGCTGAGACTCCATCGCATGTTTAACCCAATGTTTTCCTTTACGGGGTAAAACATTTTTTTTTTACTTCATTTAAATTTATAAGAATCAACTGAATGGAAATCTTTTCCTCCCCCCTCCTCTTTTCTGGCGGGGGGAGTTTTACGGCTAGAAAAACAGAATTTGTGGTTTTGACGGTCGAGGTTTGATGCAAACGGCTTTGGAACCTTTTATGCAACCTGGCGTCCAGGAGACTAAAGAAAATATTTAGCTTTCCACCCTTTTAGCCTCTGCTAAGGAAAAAGGAGAGAGGGCTGAAAAAATCCTGCGGAGAGCAAAGAAAAAAAAAAAAACCTCTCCAAGGTCAAATGTCCTGAGTGGGACGGCTGCCAGATCTCCTCCATAACCACTTTGCTCTCACACACACACACACACACACAGGTATACATAGAGCACACACACTCAGGTGGAAGGACGCAGGCACACACAATCAGCTCCATATGAATGACCCGTGTTGTAATCCAGGGAGCTCTAAATTAGAGTGGAACCGTAATAATGTGAATAAGAGTGTGTGAAAGAGTGTGTATTATTTATGTCTGGGCCGAAAAACCTCAAATACTCACTGAACACAAAAATTAAAGGTCAAAATACTTTATTTTAAGAGTAGAGAGCTGGTCAGAAAACTGCAGTTTACATAGGTTGAGGAAAGCGCGTGAGTGTGTGAGAGTGTGTGACAGTCAGAATAATGGCGATTTAAACAAATGTGAAGTAGCTCGTCACAATTCTGCCTTTGTGTGCATGTGAGCGTGTTCTGCTTCTACGCTCATTAAGAAGTCTAATCTGTGATTTACCATGATGTCATGCACATGCGTGCTGCACCAGTGAACACACACACACTCGCGGTCCGCAGCCTCCTGTGTGCAATTAGGATGCAGTGTGGGGCAGCTTAATGTAAAGTCCATTACTGGAGATTGGAGCCTGATTGCATTCAGGTCGGTCACGGCCACACAGAGGACACGCTGCCCGCCACCACAGAGTGACAAGGTGGTGGGGAGGCCAGACGAGTGGGTCTCTCCCTCAGCTGGTCGCCAGGGGAAGAATGTTGGCGTGCGGAACAAGCGCTCCTCGGACGCCCCGCACAGCTCAGACGCTCACGTCATCCACGATGTTCATCTGCGTGTTTCCTGTATCAGACATGTAAGATCCACCGATCGCCGACATCACGTGTCCTCCTGCGGATCTGCAGCGTGATCGGCTCACTGAATTGATCCACCAACGTTCTCTCTTCTGCAGGGTTTCATTGTTATCCCCTCTTTGGTTGTGGTTCATGTACATTTCACAAAACAGGTAGGTCACACCAGTCTCACTGGTCTATTGGAACGTGTTCAGAACCAGTGTAACCGCCCACCTGGACGCACCTCATCACGACAGATATTTACCTCATTCTTCACGCAAAAAGTGTATTTTGTACTCACTTATAGGAGTATTCGGCTCACTTTGAGGTTTTTGCTCCTTCATTTCTTCTGTGTGACTCCAATATGCAGAAAGAACCAGCCACGTATATTTAGCTTGAAGCTAACGGACACTGATGGTTAAGAGCAGCTAGACTGTCCAAAAAAATCTTCAGAGAAAAATTCTGTTTTCAGTGTCTTAATATGAACCCACCAGGTTGTGGGGGCTGAACACCAGCACCACCACACGGCAGGCCGGTAAAATCCATCGTTACAGCTTTATTTCTCCCATAAACTGGCGTGAGTGAGTTGGTTCAACTGAATGCTCCACGTCAGCGGGCGGTTCAGGTGCAGCCGTCAGTCTCCACGAGCTCCAAGCTAGAGAGACAGGGCTGGAAGGGCCTGAAGCCTCGATGGGGAGCCGCCTCTCAACTGGAGCTGAGAGTTCCTGAGGGTTGAAAGCAACTTGACACAACAGAGTGAAACAGCAGCCTGAAGCCCAGACATTTTGCTCAGGGGGATTGTGGATTTAACCTATTTATCATTGAAAATCTGATTAAAAATATGGAAAAAATATGGATCAAACTCCTTCTCTGGAGTGAAAACTCCCAACATTTGTTCTGTTGGTACATCCATCACACGACTGCTGTCCTCAAGTGCAGCGCAGAAGAAGAGCGTTGCTGCTCTGCTGCTCCGTCACACACGCGGAGCTCATCTGACCCACGGACACAGCAAGATGACCCGCCAACCAGCTGGAGCTGCAGAAGGATGAAGGGTGTGTGTGTGTGTGTGTGTTGTTGATCCATGACTTCATAATTACCAGCAGCTCTCAGGGGAGCATCAGTGCTGCTGGTGACCTAAGCAGTGACCTCATCAGTGACATCACAATTGATGGGGCTCCTGCTTCAGCTCAGAGGCAAAACAGGAAGCTTTGATTGAGTGCATGCAGGAGCAGGTGTGTGTGTGTGTGTGTGTGTGTGTGTGTGTGTGTGTGTGTGTGTGTGTGTGTGTGTGTGTGTGTGTGTGTGTGTGGGCTCTCAGTTATCATCAAACGTGTGAAGGACCTGGTGAGGTTTGGTCAGTGGGTTCACGCGTGTGGGTTGTGCTTCTCACTGGTTTTAACTGGGAACCCTTCATGTTTACAGTATACTGTGGTATTAAGTCACTTATAAACTGTGTTTTTATTGCCAGCTGTCATACAGTTGGCTGACATCCACATTATGGTGCAGACATTTGTCATCATACAGTAAGTAATTAATTTAGAGTCCAGACACGCAGCAGAACTGGTAATGTTACATGAAATGATCCACAATAAAGAGGCTGTGCTGAAGCTGAGGTTGGTGGAAGGACACATCCGACTTGTCTTGAGTTTACACAGGAATTTCCCCCTCCTGCATCGCTTCTTTGTGACTCCAGAATGCAGAAAGATCCAGCCATGTATAGTTAGCTTTTAGCTCATAGAGACTGACGGCTAACAACAGCTAAACTGTTCAAAAACCTCCGTTCACCAGCTCTCCAGGTCCTCAGGTGTAATCCAGGTCTACCTAATCCAGACGTGTGATCAGTAATCCACTGACCCTTTGACCGGAGACCTAAACCAAGAAATTACAAGACTCCTTGTTCAGAGCTGCAGTCGATGAGCACCGAACCAGAAACGTCCTGGCTGGTTTGAGGCGATCTGTCGTTCAGTTTTGTGAAGACAGCGCGAGAGAAACTTTCCTGAGGTTTCACCATGTCTGATCACCACCGGTAATTTGACCTTTGACGTTTGTTCCTTTGACTCAGAGTCAGAAGAACCAGCTGAGTTGGTTCTGATCCAGCTGTTCCTGAACTGCTGCATCACTCACGTTCAGGAGACTTCTACCTGTGCAGTCTGATGGCAAGTGCATTGCTTTCACACCTTCACTTTGTCAAGAGCAGCAAATACCGCCATTACTCCTCATGGCCGTCTTCCTGAGGCGACCACGCAGTCTTTCAGTGGTGTCGGTATATAAAGTAATAGGCGTGTTCTCTACGACTGCTTAGCTACAGCTCGCCATTAGCTCACATTTTAAGACCCTCATTACAGCAGGAGTTTAAAAAAACTCAAAAAAGCAAGAATATCAACAGACGTGATGACCACGAGTGAGTCGGTCAACCACGGCTCCTCCTGTTTCATATTCACAGTGCGAGACAGGAAATGAGCCTCAGTTCAGCAGCTTCCTGAAAACCGACAGTCGTCGTGTAAAAAAGTGAGATATGATGAGTCGCTGCAGCTCCATCAGAGATGTGTCGCACGCGTGTGTGTGCATCTGCGCATGTGGAGACATCAGGTAGAGAGGTTAATGAGGTCGCCGAACGGACTGTGATGCAGTCGACGAGCCTAGCAGGGGGCCGTCACGCCCCTGATGAGACCAGCAGCCCTTTTGTCTCTGCTGAGAGGTGGAACTGCTGGAGGGAGGGGGTCATGGGGTCGAGGTCAGAGGTCAAGAGTCAGTACTCCAGCAGTGAGGAGCCTTCATCTCTCTCTGATCCTGACCCTCGGCTGGACATCAAGAGAAGAAGAGTGAAAGATGAGAGGCCACAGTTAATGATCGCCGTCGTTCTCTCTCTATTTGATCGCCCCCTTAAATCTCCCAGCATCCTTTGCTATTGAGGCATCCACAACAGCGAGATGCTGCTCTGCCTCAAAATCCTCCCTCGCGTTTCCATGCCATCTTCTGCTCTCAGATCTTCTCAGTTATTTCACTCAGTGCGACTGCTACTTAGCATTTATTAGCCCCCAGCTAACGTCACTCGCGAGCACTACCAGCTCAACACAACCCCCCCACTGACCCACTGGCACGGCCACCCCAGTGCACAAGCATCCACTCTCACAACAGCGTGTGTTACTCTCGTCTGGAAAAAAATCCCATCAGTATGAATAAATGAATGAAAAATGTAGAAAAGTGTAGAAAATATAGAAATAACCTTTTTACATCACTGAAACATATTTATTTTTCACTTATTTACATATTTAGTGAGTTAGTTAACTGAAGCGTGTGTAGTTTTTCATCTGCAGGGCTGCATCTGTGTTGAGCCGACACACAACCTTCATCCGCCTTCAGACGACAGCAACAAAAAGATCCGGAGATTCAGTCGTTCCCAGAATTCCATGTGGCTCCATCCCAGACGGTCTGACTGGTGATGACCGAGCCCACAACAGGTCGGAATATTGGTCTTCTTATATGAAATCCAACAGTTTCTCATGAAGTCAGAGATTGCAACGTTTCTCTAAAACATCAGGGGATTTTAAAAGCAGTCTTAATTTATTTAGGACATTCCTCTGATTTCTGAATAGTTTCCGAGGTTTGTCTTTGCTAGCAATGGAGGCAAAAAAACAAAAAAAAACTCCCTCGAAGAACCATCTCCAAGCAGAAGTGTTCATTGGTGCCAGCAGCAGAGATCCAGTTCCTGCGAGTGTAATTTCCAGCCTGGATGGTGACTTCTGTAAAGTGGCCTGTGTCTGAGGATCAAACTCCCCAACGACAGATGGAGCCGTAATCTTGAGACACACGAGGCCTTCAGTCGGCGGTGGAGGAGCCGATGGACGGCGGAGAGGAAGGAGGGTGGAGCGGCACCGTCTGCTCATCGTATTCATTTTTCACTCTACGTCCTCTGTTTTCAGCTCTTTCTTCTTCTTCTTCCCTTGCTTGGGTTTCTCGCCCTCCGCATCCATGATTAACCCAGGTCTTGAGTCTTGCTGAGGAGGCAGCCATGTAGCGGCGGTCTGTTCCGACCTCGCCTCCAGCACCAGGGCCATCACTCCGCTGCAGCCGTGTTGACTCTGTGTCAAACCAAGACAGCAGCGATGGATGTGGGCGTGGAGGACAAGATGATGGGTGACATGTATGTTTGAAAAAGCCACCTGGGTGAATGTGTTCTATTTAGCTTCAGGAGCTGCCTCTCCTCTGCTCGCCGGTTCAAACCTGGTTTAACTGCTGCCCTCAGAGACACCGCGGTTTCAGACATTTACACTTAGCATAATTATGGAGCCCAAAGAAGACATATTTACACCAGCGCTGCATCTGAAGGAACCGTGGTCAGATTTGGCAGCGTGACCGTGGCAATTACTGGTGTTTCCCGATGAAAAATTGCAATAATTTTTGCTTCCACCTTCGGCAAACTTTTGGGACAACAAATCAACTGACCACACTGCTTCCATCCACAGGCCACCTAGGAGCAGCAACCCCCCGCATCCCCATCACGTCCTCTCCCATGACGAATCTGTGAGAAACAACAACTCCGCTTGTTTGCTGCACTCTCGCTCGCCACATTCCACTTCCCACCGCCGACCACCGACGCTCAGGACTTTGTGTGTCACCCGGGGTGTCGTGAAAACTCACCGCCAGAGAGAGTAACCCTCGTTAGCCGTCGTCATTCCTGATTGAAATAGCATTCTGCATCAAAAACCAAATCAAATATGAACTCGAGTAGCGGCGGCACCACCCACGCTCAGTACACACGCCGACCTCCTTCGGTAAACAGGCGAGGCTTTTAGTTGGGGCCCTGGTGGTCCAACTGTGGTCCCACCTTCCACCAGGGCCATGCTGGCATCCGTTTGAAATCCAAACCTGTCCGAGGAGTGGGATGCTACACCCCTTTCAGTCGTGGCTCTGGACCTGAGGAGGACGGGTGGAGGGGAGGGAGGGGAGGGGGTCTGCAAGCCTCTACTCTCATAATTATGCACATGTATGTGTGAGAATCAGTAAAACTGGAGGAGATAAGAAGCGTCAACTGGGTTCTTTTGGGGGGGGGTTCATTTATTTGGTGTATTAAAAATGTCCGACAGGAGCAACGCTGAGGAGAGAAGCCTGACTGGTCAGCTCGCTTGGACTATGAAAGAAGCTATTCAAGGCCGCGGGTGGCAACAGGTCTGGAACGCGGCTTGAAAAAATGAAAACGATGCTCGATTTGAGGACCGCAGAGCAAAAACAGGGAAGCCAAAAACGTTTTTCTGCAAACATTTTTAGCTTTTTTCAAGAACCCCCTGCTGGTGAGGGTTAGTGGGGAGAGAAACGGCCGACTCAGCAACTCTTTTTTCTTCCATTTCTGATCTTTTTCATTGAATCGTCCTCCAAAATTGATATCTAACTTTGACACACACATCTTTTTCCATATAATTTTATTTAATTCTTACCATCATGACTTTGACTGCCATTCTGTATTTAAACAGGAGCTCAAATGTATTTAAGAGGCTAAGTGTGTGTGTGTGTGTGTGTGTACACGTATTTCCCCGTGCATGCATGTGTGATCAAGGCTGCGTGTGCATGTAGAGCAGACAAGCACCTGCAGCAGACAAAGATGGCCTTATGCTGCTGGATGTCACTGTCATCCAGCTCCAGCTGCATTCTCTGGTATTCAGCTTCTGAGCCATGACACACAATGAATGGTTGTCATGACGACGCACATCTCATAAGAAGATCTTCCTGGTGAGTTGAGCTCCAGCGTAATGATGAGGCCTTCACGTGGACCCCGACACGTTGCTGATAGCCCAGTCTGGACGGTGAATCAGCGCTGGACCCCATCAGACCCTCATCTGTGTCTGACTCTTCTCCACGTCGCTTGTGTCATCGTGGACTTGGTGCAGGTCCGGCAGGGACAAAGGAGCTGTCACTGCTAGCTTCAACCCACCCCACACACACACACACACACACACACACCACCAACACCACCCCCATCACTGGCCTCCACACAACCAGCTCTTTATAGTGGCTGCTGATGAGAGTCGGACAGCTGTGTGTTTGTGGGGTTGGAGGAGGGGGCAGCTTTAAGGTTTCACATTGTGTGTGTGGTTTTGTTTGGTGTGTATGTGTGGGGTCGAGTTTAGTGTGTGTGTGTGTGGTTTTGTTTGGTGTGTATGTGTGGGGTTGAGTTTAGTGTGTGTGTGTGTGGTTTTGTTTGGTGTGTATGTGTGGAGTTGAGTTTAGTGTGTGTGTGTGCGGTTGAGTGTGTTGTGTGACGTTCAGCTTTTCTGGTCAGATGAGCCGATGATGCTGATCAGGGGAATTTTTCATTTGATTGTATTCTAAAAAATACAAACACTGGCTAACATACCCTGAGCATGCAGCTAACGGTTAGCAGCTTGTTCACTAGTTGCCCTGTGAATGGAAGAACCTGCAGGGATGTGAGATGTCCTGTTGTTGCTACAGACCCAGGTTCATGTGGACAACACAGTCCCAGGTAACACAGGTGTTTGTCCACATCTTCTGTGGTTATTTCAGTTTGATTGTTTCAGAATCAGCTCATGTTTCCTCAGTTATGGCCTGGACATTGTTCACGCTGGTGGTCAGCTTGTGTTGTCTGGTATCGTTCTCACGTCTGCCGTCTTCCCCTCCGGGCTTCTTCCTCCACTGGTCACTGCTTCTTCCTCCCCTGGTCACTGCTTCTTCCTCCCCTGGTCACTGCTTCTTCCTCCACTGGTCACTGCTTCTTCCTCCCCTGGTCACTGCTTCTTCCTCCACTGGTCACTGCTTCTTCCTCCCCTGGTCACTGCTTCTTCCTCCACTGGTCACTGCTTCTTCCTCCACTGGTCACTGCTTCTTCCTCCACTGGTCAGTGCTTCTTCCTCCACTGGTCGGTGCTTCTTCCTCCACTGGTCGGTGCTTCTTCCTCCACTGGTCGGTGCTTCTTCCTTCACTGGTCACTGCTTCTTCCTCCCCTGGTCGGTGCTTCTTCCTCCACTGGTCAGTGCTTCTTCCTCCACTGGTCACTGCTTCTTCCTCCACTGGTCGGTGCTTCTTCCTCCACTGGTCACTGCTTCTTCCTCCACTGGTCACTGCTTCTTCCTCCACTGGTCGGTGCTTCTTCCTCCACTGGTCACTGCTTCTTCCTCCACTGGTCAGTGCTCGGGCCCTAACGATGATAGTTTTACAGGTCCTGTCCTTCAAGGCTGTGAACGTCTGGGTTCGTTGGATCATTTTTAGGGAGAACAGCAGGGGAAAGTTGATGCCAAGACTGGAACCAATTAAGACTAATTTTTGTACAAGAAATAATCACACTCACTAATTCAAGGATTACAGTCAGTTGCACCATTTGTCAATGGAAGTGTGTTTTCGAAGCAGTCGTTAAAATTTCGATCTTCAGAGAGGTGAAGATATTTCAGAGCACATAAAGCTGCTCTGAAACGTGGCAGTAGCTTTGTGTCTTTGAACGTTTATGGCCCACCTGTCATTTACAACTTCAGACTATTTAGTTAGACTCAAGAACAAAATGACTATAACATAAAACCCGATGAATGTCTCTACCAACTGTGCCTTGTCAATGCCAAAAGCAAAACTTCATATTTTCCGAGCAATTCTTTTTTGTGCTGGAACTCAAATATTCTGCAGAGTGATAGAGTTCCACCAGCAGCAACGTTTGTCTATTTTCTCCTTCTACCTGCTCATTATTGTTAATGCTAATCTCTCACCCAGATGTGTGAAAGAGGCACATTGATGGAAAAAGTTAAATTACAACACTTCATCACAAAATAATTGTAAGAACATCGCAGATTAACAGCTTTATAATCACATCCAAGCCGTCATTTTTCCTTCAAAGTGCATTTTGTTGACCTTCCATGTGTCACCTGGCGGACGTCATTGCTCGCTAGCTCGCCACTGCACCGCAGCACTTTGTTAATGGAGACGGAGAGAGTGATGGAAAGTGAGCGTTTCAGAAAAAGAGCAACACTGACAATGAAATTGGGTGTTTGAGAGTGATAAAATAGAACGAGAGAGTGATCCATTAAGGTGAAGCATTTCTGTTTGGAAAGTTCCCCCTGGCAGCAAATTCGTCCCAATCATCAAGTTCTAATGTAATCACTTTATGAGGCCAAGGCATAATGAATATAGTGTTTAGGTGTGCAGATCCAGTCCTGGCCCCTGGTCCCCTAGAGGGAAGTGTACATTTCTGTGGCATCCTGTATTTATTTGAAATACCCTCTGTCTGGTCTTGTAATACAGACACGGGCAAGTGGGCATAGGAACCCTTTTCTATTCCATCCATTTTCATGATGCGGTCTTGCATTAATGGCAGCCTCCATATGTTTTCAAGAAATAAAGCTGTAAAAGTTGCGCTGCTCTGCCTTCACTCAATTTGTCTCACATTCTACGGGGGAAAAAGAACATAATTTGTTTCCATTTTTAGATGATAGTATACAATTTGTCTGAGGTGGCGTGTTTGAGTTGTCTTGTGTCATGGCTGCTTTGCCGCCGGACCCTGCGTCCACTCACAGGAGCGCAGGCAGTGGCCGGGGGGGGACGGAGGGGGCAAGTTTAGTTTTCTGTTTTTGTCATCACCATCACGGGACACTAACCCCGCTGAAACCGCACTGACAACGCTGTTCGCAGGATGAGCAGCTGTTCACTGTCAGTAAAGCTTTTCCAAATTCTGCCAGTTCACTTTACTGCTGGCAGTAGGAGAGAGACGTCGCACACAAAAACAAAAGTGGGTCGTTCAAGAACTCCCAAATAGGAGTCCCGAGCTCCTGGAGCTCACACGATGTTTTTCCCTCCTCCATCACTTCTTTGTGACTCCAGAGCGCAGAGAGAACCAGCCACGTATGTTTAACTTGAGGCTTAAGGAGACTGGTGGCTAACAGCTGAACCATCCATCCTAGTTTGATCCAAATGTGAGTCATGTGACACAGTTTATTTTCTGCGGAAGAATCTGAATCTAAGATGATGGTAAATTATGACACTATGTCTCATATCAGACATCATATGGACTCCTGGAACTCTTGCCAGCAAAAAAACAATGAAATTGGCTAATTTAAAAATAGGGTGGCAGATCTCAACCTGGTGGTGGGCGTCCGTCACTGCAGTCGTGTGGTCATGAGGTCACCGCATCCAGTCTACGTCTGTGCACGGGGTTGCCATGCAGCCCAGAAACTAAATACACAAATGTGCAGTAACCCAGCTGAAGTCAAACTCTTCTCCAATTGAGGCCCATCCTGCCTCCAGGACGTAGTTTACAGGACAGGTGGTCTCCATGTGGCAGCCACCTCCTTCTCTCCTCCTGAAAGCTCCCTCCTCCTCGGCCTCGTCTTTCCTCCGCTGATAAACGTGGCGCGACTCCATCTGCATAGGCATGCATACATGTACATGTATTTGTGTACCAATGTGCGAGCACCTGCATTCTTCCGTGTAGCTCTGTCCATGTACACGGCTCAGGTGTCAGAGCGCCAACATCCACAACCTCCCGTCCAGACTTCACTCATTTCGCTCTTTGTTTTCTTTTGACTTCACGCATGTCTGAACCCAGCTGCTGTCAGGCCTGAGGTGGCCTTCCTCCATCCACACTGACTGTAAGAGCAGGAAATCTCCCAGCATCCCCGGCTCCAGAGGTGTTAACTGGCACATTATTGTCTGTATTAGCAGTCTTTCTCTGCTGATTATTGGCAATTTTATTACCACCTGAGATGTGGTTGACTTCCCTGGACAAGTTTGGAAAAAGTGAAAAAAAATCTGTCCAATTCTGCTGTAACTTGAAGGAAGTGAATGAAGCCTCTCTTCCACGAACTTCCCTGGGCCAGTTGTCAAAAAGGCCTTTTTCTTTCTGAAATCTTTGAGTTATTTTCAGGGATGTTGCCAGTTGTTCCTCTTGGGTAACATTGTTGTGTTGGTTTTGGACGCTTGTGGGGTTTCATTGGCACGTCCAGCGTCTCACAGCAGTCAATAGTAAAAACAACAGTAAACTTTATTTGCATCGCACATTTAATTCAAGAAGTGCTTCACCAAAAAAGAACATTGGAAACATGTAAAGAGGCGATCTTGAGAAGAGTAGATGAGGATAAAAAGCCTCTGATTCTGCAGCAGCTGCTTCGTCTGGCCTGCTGACACAAACGCTCGTCGGAGCAGAACAAGGTTGAAAACACAGAAAAGCAAATCTGGGAATAAAGAACAAACTCAGTCTGTTTTGAAGGCGAGAAATCTTTGAGTGTGTATCAGCTGATTTTAGTGAGTCTTCCGTCCCACTTCACACCTCTGAGCCCAGGGTTCCTCTGCTACAGAGAATCGTGGCCTCTGACCGCAGCAGCATCTTAGCGCCATCTTTGTTCCTGGTGGCCGGAGCAGCAGAAGTGTGAATTAGTTTAATAAACCTGGAGGAATATGGAATAAATCACAAGAGCCCAACATGAGAGCAGCAGGAGAAACACGCCAATCTTAACAGCACAGAGACAGCAAATAGGTCGCTGTCTCTCTGACACACAAGCACACACACACACACGCACACAGGCGACATGTAATCAGTGTTTATCACACACACACACTGTCTGAGTACCGCCAGCAGCTCGCGTGAGCCTGCAGGGATGCCTCGCTACTGTACCCGCTTGTGTGTGTCGAATCACTTTCACGCGACAGGCTGAGGGGGTGTGGCAGGTCATGTGAAACCCACAGAGCCACGCGTTCACATCGATTGGTGCTGACACCTGGCAGACTCTCCGGCATTTTCACGAATGGGAGAACATCGACATGCAACTTCCTCCTGCGGTCGGGGTCTTTCCCCAAAGGTCTTTCCATTACCTGCCAGTGTCACACAGATGTTTTGGTGGATTTCGCGCTGCGCCTCCTGAAGGACCGGCGTTCACTGGGCTTGTTGTGCTGCTGCTTGTTTGGTGGACTATGAACGGGTTCACAACAGTGTTTATTTGGGATCAGATTGCAATCTGTCTGGAGCTGTAGAGCCGTGGAAGCCCGGCCAGTGGATGCAGACAGTGCGTTCTCTTCATTCGTGTCCCGGAGGAAAGCGTATATTGATCCGTCAGAGGAAGGCTGACCTGCGCGCCTCAGACACACACGTCCACTGATGAAAGCAGCACTGAGGAACATCTGACTGAACACGATAATCTTCAAAACAGACGGTGGCCGAGGTGTGTGACCCTCATCTGCAAATATTAGCAAATCATCCTCGTTGTGCGCTCGTTCTGGTTGTCACACCTGAAGCATGTGGAGGCTGAGGAGTCGTCTGATGCCTCGTGACTGCAGGGTTTCCCCAGAGCCCCCCTGAAGCAGAGCTGAAGCAGAGCTGAGGAACACAACAAACCTCACCGTCGTGATCGCTTGCATTTTTGTGTTTCTGTGTGTGCGTCTGTGTAACAAGTTTGTGATGTACCCACCTGTGGTGGTGCATCTAACTGTCTGAAGAAGACTGCAAGAGAGACTTCACACCTGCTTTGTGCTGCCTCAAGTTCACCAAGTGCTTTGCCACACTTTAAGGGGGAGTTCAGCCTAAACTCAGCAGCTGCGTTGGTCTCCATATATACACATGTATGTACACATATATGCACACGTATGTACACATATATACATGTGTGTACAGATATACACGTATGTACACATGTAAACACGTATGTACACATATGTACACATATATACGTGTGTACACATATATACAAGTATGTTCACATATAAACACACGTACACATATATACAAGTATGTTCACATATAAACACACGTACACATATATACAGTTATGTACACGTATGTACACGTATATATGCAGCTGAACCCAAAGGTTCTCCACACATCAGACTCTGAAGGCCCAAATCCATCAACCCTTGAGGTTCATGTACTTGAGTGTACCACAGTTTGCTAACCATCGTACCGACCTGCAGTAAAAGTGGACGTGTGTCATGAAAACATACCTTCCAGCTTATTTTGACTTCCCAGCGCTGCACAATACTCCTGCTTGCTATCCTCTTTTTCCCACTCAGCACTTTGCTGCCCACCTCGGCACTTCTCAAGGACGCTCTAATTGTGTATTCAGCCTGCTCCATCTGTGTTGCATTCGACCGGCTGGACTATTGTACCCTTCTGAAGGATATCAGAGATCCGGTTACTGCACAAGCACCACCACTCCCTCCATCGGAGATCGACTTGCTGCTGCGAGGCCTCAGCCTGGACTCCAGATAACGCCTTGGAGAAGTCATTCAATCTACAACAGAGGTATGTTTTCCTTCAAAACACTCGGAGCATGTATCCAGAGGAGAAACGGCACCAAAAACAATCCTGTAACGATAAAAGAGCTACTTTCAGCACTCCATCGGGTTGTGTCAAAATCCCCCAGCATGCTTTGCCCCTCTTTTCTCGGCTGTGCCCTTTGCCACCGAGGGAAAGGAGGTAATAGCTTTCACTAATTTGGCCCAGGGCTGCGCAGTCAAAGCCATGTGCCAGAGTGAATCTGTTAAGCTAACATTAGGCAGCAGATATCTGAGGCTAGCGGCTGCAGGCTTTGACATCCTGTATTACACCTAATTGCCACCAGACATGACATCAAATTCTCTGCGAAAATCCCCCACAACCACCTGCTCCTCGCTCTGTTTACCTTCCAAGCTGGAATAATGGGTGGGGGGGCAGCGCAGAGTTCCTCTGTGTTATTTTCTGACACCTGAGCTGAGGATTGGGGAACTGGAATGTCAGTAGAAATTTAAATTTGAGACGTGTAAGGATAGTTAAGGGCTATCCCCCCGTGCATTGTGTTGCAGGGCTGTACTTTAGTGATTTATGTGTTTTTGTAGGAGTAATGAGAGAGAGAAAACAGGGCAGGGGTAATATGGAGGCATAACCATAATTAGGTGAATTATAAGTTTCACAGTCATTTTCGTAACGCGGGGGAAACTTTTAATGAATAGAATGTAAATGTATTCAACGCACAAACATCTGGTTGTGGTGGTGATGTGGTGAGTGCACTAAATCGCTGCGTCTCCTGTGGCCTCTGCGTTGATTCATTCTCCTCTGTCCTCCTCCTCTCCAACATGAAAGACACGGGAAACCTCCCCACCCTTCACAGTGTAATGATGAAATGATTTCACTGCTCCGTATCCTTTAACACCGCAGTGTCAGCCCCTCCAGAAGTCAAGCGCCGCTCGCTCCCTCGCTCCTCAGCTAATAAAGCAAATCTGAGAACTCGGCTCCGCTCGGAAAAACCAGCCCAGTAGTAAAACAACAGTGTTTACTGACTTCATGTGTCCAGCTTGGAAGGAAACCATGAAGCTTTGTTACCAACTTAATTCAATTTCCCCGTCTGGTACACTTGGATCGTCCAGGAGGTGACCTCAGCGATCGGACCTGGCCGTTGGTTGTGATGTATTTTGGTTTGAGTGGTTAGTAACAGAAGAAAGAAAACACTGGCCTGAAGTTAGATGTTGTTCTCTCCAACTCTCTTGACCAACCGATCTTTCAGTTTCCAGGCAGTGACACTGAAAATCGCCTTCTAACCCTCAGATCAGCGTAACCTCCATACCAGAAGCGAGACCGTGCCGGTCGTGCGAGAGTCTGATGTGAGACGACTAAAATATAACTGGACGTTCCTTCAGGAAAACTCTTCTCTTTCACAGGGAGGTCAGAGATGCTGCTGGGTGCGTTGTAGCTGTGCTGCCATGCTCGTGAGCGCGAGGACGATAACTGTGGTCCCAAACATCTCAGCAACTGACCCTTCTGCATATGAAGACTCAGAATTAAGGACATCCCCATTTTATCATGATTCTGAGTCATGTAGAGATTTTTAAGACTTTAAGGCAAGGTCCATCCATCATCCATCCATCATCCATCCATCATCCATCTGTCCATCAATCCATCCATCATCCATCCATCCGTCCATCCATCCATCCCTCCATCTTCCCCCTCTTCTCCTGTTCAGGGTGGTGCGGGTGGAGCCTATCCCAGCAGCCTTCCCCCTGGACAGGTCACCAGTCCATGGCAGGGCCAACACATAGAGACAGACAACCATTGGCTCTCCCAGCCACACCTACAGTCAATTTAGAGTCTGGATTAACCTGGTCCCCTCTTGATGTCTTTGGACTGTGGAGGAAGCTGGAGTACCAGAGAGAACCCAGCAGGAACAGGGAGAACATGGAGACTCACCCAGAAAGACCCCGTGCTCCAGCCGGGGCTCCACCCACAACCTTCTTGCTGGGGGCCACCGTGAGGACCACTGCTCCATCGGGCCGCCTGGAACATCATTACTCACCACAATATTGTGTATTCTTTTAATGAGCCGTTCCATGTTGTCTTATTGAGCGTACAACAGTTCGGTCTGAGTGTGGAGGAGTTCAAGAATGAATCCACTGACAAATGTCCGAAACAGCACAAACACACACACACACACACACACACACACACACACACACACACACACACACACACACACACACACTCCTACCTATTGATCAGTGGTTTATTTCTGATGCTAAACAGAACAGAAATTTCTGCTATACTTGAGCTCCAGATGTATTTGGAGAAACTGAGTGTTAGCTTGCATTCGCCACTTGTAAAAGCCTGCTTACATTCATGAAGAGATGTAAGACTCAGAAAAGATCATCAACGATACTGAGAAATGTACTTAAACTTCAAACTACTAACGAGCGACATCATCCTGAAACTGTCTGTGACCCCTGAAGTGTTGTTCTTTAGTTGGAGCTGCTTTAACCTGCCGGCTCTAGGAGCCGCGACAGCATGAACCCGAGTGGTTCTGTGGATGTGCTGCATGGACGACAGTAGAACTCCAACAGCCAGAGTGTGCTCTGCAGCCTGATGAACCATCACTCTGCTATGCTCAATCATGGACACTCTCATGAAGCACCTCAGCAGGATCAGCGTCCAGGTGCCTCCTGGTGCTTGTCTCTGCTCCGGCTGACATCCCAGCGGCTTGGTGCTTTTCTTTGGGAACGTCGCAGCCATTAAATCAATGGTCAGCAGCTCCGAGAGCTCAGCTGCTGCTGCTTCACCTTGTGGTCGTGCGTCATCTTTACTTTCTCCACAAAAATATAGCAGGTTGTATCAGTCAGAGTATTGATAAGTATTAGTACTGATATCAATACACCAGGCTCGTGGATGTTGGAGGTTCAGTTCTACATCAGATCCACCAGTAAACACCAGACTGGTGGATGGTGGAGGTTCAGTTCTACATCAGATCCACCAGTAAACACCAGACTGGTTCAGGTCTACATCTGATCCACCAGTAAACACCAGACCGGTTCAGTTCTACATCAGATCCACCAGTAAACACCAGACTGGTTCAGGTCTACATCAGATCCACCAGTAAACACCAGACTGGTTCAGTTCTACATCAGATCCACCAGTAAACACCAGACTGGTGGAGTCTTAAAAACCTGGGTTGCTAACAAGAGTCTAGAGGAGCCTACAGAGGTCATGGAGGTCATTAAAGGTCATCGGGGGAAACACAAGAAGCCTGAAGCTCAGTGGTGGTGACCTTGAAGTCATGTGACCCTCATGTATTTCCTTCCTAGGCTAATGTTAGCTTAGCACTGCTAACCGTTGCGTTCAAACTTCCAGCATCATCAGAGGGTTCATTAGTGAAGATGATCCTGATGAACTCAAAAGTTTTATCTTCACATGATGTACAGCAACATGACGCATCATGTGTGTTCTCTAACGCCACCAATGAGATTCATAGGACATTCAATTCATTGGAGTTGAAACATTAGCAGGTTTCAACTCACTTTCACTCCATGGAACAAACACACACACACACACACACACACACACACACTCCAATGTGTGGGGGTGTGAGCGCCCCCCTTCTCTACATAGCAGCTCTCCGAGTGAGTTCTGGTTGAGGACTGTGGCCACAGAAGTGAGGTCGTCAGTCAGTACCAGCAGCTCGCTCTGCAGCTCCTCCCCTTCAGGAAACTACTCTTCCACCGTAGCATCTAGAGAACAATATTCAACATTTGTCGCTGCACGTCTGAGAGACGAACACACAGACAGGAAGCAGAGATTTACAGCCCTAATCAGAAACCGGCTCACGGCTGGAAATGTAGCGTGAATGATGTCATGAAACTGTCCCCACTCTGATGCTGCGATTTATCACCCAATAAGGGAGTCATAAAAGAACTGTAATGGAGAAAAAAGTCACAGACCCTCACAAGTCGTCCTGTGTTGTGTAGCCTACGTGCATGTCCCGCCGTCCTCCGTCCCTCGCCAGAAAAACAAACAAATGTGCATTGAGATATTTTCTTTTTCGCCTCGGATGTTAACAAGCCGGTTGCCACGGGGATGATGCATCGCACCGCCAACCCTTCATCAATATGGATAATTACGCTTTCTGCGAATTCAGAGCAGTTGCGTTGTAAATATTTACTCTGGGACAGGGGTTGTTATTCCCGGCGTGGGAACACACAGAGCAGACCTTCCTGAGATGAACCCAAGCATGTCCCTGTGTCACTGCGTATCTGTGCTGACAGGAAGCATGAGCGACTACTCGCTGGCACTTCCTGCTCCACACCACTGGCTTGCTTCAGCCGCAGACACGCTGGGACTCCCAGGAGGGCTTTGGAATTGAGTAATAGGCTTTGTCCCTTTATGGAATACACATGGGGACACCTTGGAAATCATCAACTGTTTTCCTGGACTTCTTGAGTTTGATCATTTCTTCCAGATGTCGATCAGCAAGCAGATGATGAGTGAGACAGAATAAATGTCAATAAATAGAAATAGAAATATTCACCATCGTCCTGCTGGACAGAGCAGAACCAGCAGGTCAGAAGAGGACGGGGAACCCTGATGCTCTGATTTAAAGGGCTGGGAAACACCTCCTCCAATGAGTGTGTGTGTGTGTGTGTGTGTGTGTGTGTGTGTGTGTGTGTGTGTGTGTGTGTGTGTGTGTGTGTGTGTGTTTGTGTGTGAGAGAGACACTCCTACATGGGGCGAAACAGGAGGCTTGACTATAATAAATGAACTGCCACAGCAGAGCTATTTGAGGTTGTGTCACTAGAATAATACAGAGCTGGAGGCACAGCTGGAGCTGCGATCAGATGTTCCCTTACATGTGTTGCACACACACACACACACACACACACACACACACACGCTAGCAGACAGGCTCCACGATTACATCAATGTGTGACGGTACTTTCTCATTTTGTGTGACTTCACTCTTTGCTCACTGAGATATTCAGATTCTCTGATTCCCCGAGGAGAAACTGCAAAAACATTATTATTATTATTATTATTATTATGTAGTGAAGTCTGATGTTGTCTACGTGTTGTTGAATTATTTGCAGATATTGACAGCACAGCTGCTGGTGTAGAGCCCCGTGCTGACGGTCAGTGTGACGAGCCAAAGACAACATTGGTCCGTCGCGTGCGACTGTCCTGACTGAATAAACATCAGTTCCCATTATTTAGAATGCAATTTGCTACCTGACAACTTTTGTTTTTCCTCCTCTGTATTTTGTGAGGATTCTTAAGATTCACCCCTTGAAATGACACTTCAGCTTTCGTGTTGCATTCATGTGTCACGTGAAAACAAAGGTCAGTGCAGACCAGGTCACTGCTGACAGACACAGCAGGTCATTTGTAGAATTTTTTCTTCCTCCACACCGACCAAAGCAGCCAAACCATTCTCCAGCAACACAATGTCGCTGGAACAACTTCCAGGATTTCTCTGAATCAGCTACAAACATCCCCAGAGACTCAAGGATGACCTGGGAAACCTAGACGGTCAAGGTCACTCTGATGCAGCCGTGATGTGGGATTTGTAGTTTACACTTTATTTGTACCGAAAGACGTTAACAGCACGCGGCCGAGAAGGCTATCTAACCTGAAACGTACCAGCTGATGGTGTTGTGACATCGTCAGTATCTTACAGGACTGACCCTTGGAACCCCCCAGCCCTCTGAACCCACGAGGTCCCTCTCCAGAGGGGCGTCCCCCCAGTGGAAACAGGCCTGGTCTGGTTACCCACCGTGGAGATGATGGATTGACGGCTCACTTACGGGAAAAGGCCGGAGCCTTCAGGTAAACAATCACTGAGCTGTATTAAACATGGAGGAGAGAACGAAAACATGCTCTACCTTTTGGCGAGGAGGACGGGGGAGGAGACAGGAATGTGGTTTACAGCGTGTGCATTAAAAGCTGAAGCTGACACACTGTTTAAAAAAAGCTTCACTCAGTCCAACTCATCTCTAAATTAAATAAATGTGACTGGGTTATTTTTGTTCTAATTGTTTTTCCAAATTAGGGGATTTACATTTAGATTGTATCTGCAACTTGTTCACTGAAACGCGACCCTTCGTGATCGTGGTGGCCTTTCTCTCTCTCTCTCCTGCCGTCATTTCCCTCCTGCTGGACTATGAAGCAATGATCCATGAGAAGCCAAATCAACAAGGAAACCAGGTTAGATCTTTGCCCTCGCGTATGCCGTATAAAAGCCATTTTACTCATTACCCTGCCACAAGAAACGTTCACCAACATTAGTCTGCGATTGGTCCTGATGGCAGTAATTTCATCATCTAACAATCTGATCCTGCCAAATTAATTCTGCCCCAACCCCCCCACCCCCCACCAAAAAACCGTCTGCAGTGACAAAAACGGAGTCAGACAAATGAGATAATTTAAGTTACCGTAAATGATGATTAACCAAAGCTCCAACAGTCCTGCAGAGACAGGAAAGTCTATGTTACCTGAAGAAAAACTGCTGTAAAGTTTTAGCCATATAAATAAGAGGAAATTAATTAAATGCAGGGCGGGTGGTTTGGCGCCATGGAAAGAATACACAATTTAGAGTCCTGAGCCAAGGAGCCAAATGGACAAAATGAAGGTGATCAGTCATATTTTGCTGCTTTTTGACATTAAGCATATGCTTTTTTCTAAGAGGTCAGCTAAGCAATTTAGACAAATTGGACAAAATTGCAAAGGTAAACATAGGGAGAGGTCCTCTAGTGTTTCTTTCACTCTCTTTTTCTTTCCCTCAGTCTCTTTTTAAGACAATATTTTGTTTAGTAAATCCCTTACCTGAATTTTCTGTGACGGTACAGTGAGACAAAGTGACTCTGCCAGGGCTATCAGGGGCAGAAGTGTGTCACTGTGTTTGACGGCACCGTCATCCACCACGCCAACTCAAACTGCTCTCCTTGAAAATACTTAGCTGAGTCCTGAAACTACGCCATAGAAGGAGTCATTTATCTTCTGCGCCTGGGCTTTCTCGATAAATGCTGACACTTCTAGCCATTCTAGCTCTTTGTTCACACACACACACACACACACACACACACACACACACACACACACACACACTTTCAGATGCGGCTGACGTGTCAAAGCCTCATTTCTAACAACTTCACTTTTAACAAACAGTAGTTAAAAGCTCTTCGTCTGACCTGTTAAAGTGCTGAACACACGACTGAAGCTTTTATGCATCAATGTGCTTCGACACTCCCGCTCCAAACTGGTTCTGATCTTGGTGCGTCACAGGGGGAACCAGTACCTGAACTCATTTTAAACATGGCTGGGGGTTCTATTCAACTCAAAATGCAAATCCAGACTTCTCATAATTCTTTTCAGTAAAATCAATCGACCTGAGCGGATACCCCGAACAGCGCTGTTACCCCAGACATTAAAATTGTTAATAACCCCATAGGACTTTCATCTCTTTTTGCAAACTTGCAAACTGTCTGACTGTTTAAGTGATCACTCTCCTATACTGTGTGTCTGGAAAGTCACAATTCCAAGTGCACCTCCTAAATATATTCGACTGAGTCAATGCAAGAATGTTCATGGAGATATAATTTCCATCAACTGGGACAGATTTCAGTGAAACCCTGTTGTTGATGATGCATGGAACTTTTTTTACTCGGAAGTTACAAACATAATTGATGAACATGCCCCCAGAAGAAGAGTTAGAGTTAAAGGTACAGTAGACACCTACCCTGGATTCGCTCACAGCTAATCAGCCTTTAGTGGCAATAGTAGTGCTGGTAGTAGTAGCACTAGTAGTAGTAGTAGCACTACTAGTAGTAGTAGTACTAGTAGTAGTAGTAGTAGTAGTCGTGCTGGTCCAGATGGTTTGGAAGTTAAATTTGTCAAACTTGCTGCTCATGTTCTGATTGATATAATATGTCTAGATCTACTTGTGCAATTGCCCCCATATGGAACCGTTCCAGAGATACCCCTCTTTTCAAAGGAGATCCACTTGATGTGAATAACTACGGACCGATCTCCATGATCTGTACCAATCCCAATATTTTTGAGAAACTTTTTTTTTTTCTATTTTATCAGTACATTAATCTGTGCAATATTCTATCCCCAACCCAATCTGGTTTTAGACCTAATTTCTCCAGCACAACAACCCTGCTAAAATTCATCATTGACGTGTTCTCTTCCTTTGATAAAGGCCTACTTACAGGTGCAATTTTTATTGATCTTTCCAAAACTTTGATTTGGTTGATCGCTACCTGCTCCTTGATAGGCTCGACTCTGCTGGTCTATCTCTGAATGCTCTCCTCTGGTTTAGTGCCCATCTTCATAAGAGACGGCAGTGTGTTATTTTTCAAGGTTCTCAGTCTGATTATTAAACTGTTGATAAGGGTGTTCCACAAGGCTCCATTCTTGGACCACTTCTTTTTTCTATCTTCATTAATGATTTACCAAAAACATCCTCAAATTGCTCATCTATATGCCGATGATACTGTTGTGTACACCTCTAACTGATATTTTACAGATCCAACAGGTTTCACAATGTGACTTTCATTTGGTTAAAAATGGCTTCATAATAACAGACTCACATTGAATAAGAAGATGTCCTGCAGCATGGTGCTTGGCGTGCGACAAAGACGCTCACATCGCTGTGGCTTTCATATTAATTTCAACGATGGCTCGCCCCTTGAGAGAGTTGACTCCATCCAGGATCTTGGACTTCGGATTACCCTGGTGGTTGTCTGTGCTCACTCTATCGCTCGATCAATTGTTTTTCTTTCCATGTCAGAAAAAGAATTCTCTCTCATTTAATTTGACCTATGATTGATTATGCTGACGTTGTCTGTCTGAACACCTCTGAGACTTATCTTAGACCCCTAAAGACACTGTTTAACTCAATGTGTAGATTCAGTTTGAGGTGCCCTTACGGAACTCATCACTGTTTTATGTATGAATCCCTTAATTGGTTGAATCACTTAATTTCACTGGGTTCAGTTCATCTCTAATGTGTGTACTTTGATTGTCCATCTTATTTGAAACAGTTTTTGGTTCCATTTAGATCTTCTTATTCACTTAGACATGTGCAACAGCTCCTCTTTTCTGTCCCCAGATTTTTAAAGAAGTTGGATGCAGGTCTTTTCAGTGCAGGGCTCCAGCCGACTGGAATAATCTTCCTCTACTCTTCGATCAATTAACTCTTTTCGCTGTTTTAGGACTTCTTTATTTCGTCATCTTAAAACAACCGATTCATGCTTTCAATCTGTATGTGTTTGCAATTGGAAGATGAATTGTTTCAAGTTCTCTCTGGATTGACAAAACTGATCTGTTTTTGTGTGTTTTTACAGGTCTTTTCTCTTTTCTTGAATCCAGCTCCTTGTATAATTGCTGAGGGTGGCTGATGGTGAGAGTGTTGTCTGTATTTGTGTATTTGGAGTCTGTGTTTGTTATGGAACGTTGTGGTTGTAAGTATGTGTTTACTCCCATACTCCTGGAGTACCCCCCCCCCCCCACACACACACACACACACAAACACAGGGTGCTCCTGGGAACACGGTCATAAGCCTTCTCCAGATCCACAAAGCACACGTGGACTGGTTGGGCAAACTCCCATGCCCCCTCCAGCACCCGAGCGAGGGTGAAGAGCTGATCCACGGATGAAAACCACACTGCTCCTCCTTGATCTGAGGTTCGACTATCGCCCTGCCCCTCCTCTCAGGTACCCTGGCGAAGACCTTTCCAGGGAGGTTGAGAAGTGTGATCCCCGATAGTTGGAACACACCCTTTGGTCCCCTTTCTTAAAGGTGGGGACCACCACCCCGGTCTGCCACTCCAAAGGCACCGCCCCCAATGTCCACACAATGTTGCAGAGACCTGTCAACCAAGACAGCCCCACAACATCCACAGCCTTGAGATACCCAGGGCGGATCTCATCCACCCCCCGGAGCTCTGCGGCCACGGAGTTGTTTCATTGCCTCTGTGACTTCTGCCCCGGAGATTGGACAACCCTCCCCCAGTCCAGGATTGAGGAGTTCCTCAAAGTCTTCCTTTCACCGTCCAATTATCTCCCCAGTTTACGTCAGCAGCCTCCCGTCCCCACTGTAAACAGTGTGGGCAAGTTGCCGCCTTCCCCCCAGAGGCGATGGACGGTTTGGCAGAACCTTTTCAGAGCCGATTGATAGTTTCCAGTTTGATTAATCGATAAAAGACACGAGGTCTGAGGTCAGACATTAGATTTGCTCCTGTGATAGGAAGATGTCCTGCTTCTTCATCCAGGTACACAGTGCGCAGCATTTTTCATATGAGCTTCCCACACACCTGTTAGGTTGTCAGTATTCTGATGCAAATCTGTGTCAGATGTAGGCAGGCGACTGCAGGGTCAGCCTGGGTGCACAGACCTGCAGGGTCCACAACCAGCTGGAGGTTTTCAGCACTGTTTCCATGTTGTACAATAATGGCAAGTCATGGCAAGATGAATCAGTCACACACACACACACACACACACACACGTACTGCTAACACCTTTCAGTTCTAGACTTGCGTGCGAGGTGCTGAAAAGTGCGAGCAGGCTGTGAGGTGACGGTTAAACAGACCACAGAATGGACGGTAACAAATACAGGTTGCTAAGACACTGACAGGAAACCTGCTGCTGATTTTCTATTCTTTCCCAAGTCCTTCTTTTTGTTTCACCTCTTATTTTGGAGCCTTCTGGAATTTCTTGACTTCTTTTTGTCAGTTCCAGCAAGGCAGGGTTGCCTTATGACGACGACGATTGTCAGCGAATCAGAGCGTAGGAATGGAACGGTCCGTTTACGTGAGGAGCCCTGGACGCCGTGGAGCTTGTTGTCATCTATTTATCTAATGACTCCCTCACAGGTTAGACAGTGGGCTAGATTCTGTCCACTCCTGTATGCCTAAAAAAGCACAGTGCTGCCATAACACTAATCACCTAATTGCCCTGCCCTGCCTCATTAGAAAACAAGCCTAACTGGAAAATCGCCTTAAGTGGCTTAAATTAATGAGACCTTCACACTGGACGCTGAGTCATCAGAGGCCTGAGTCAGGGTGACGTCAGCACAAAGGAAACGGCTGCTCCATAAACTGTCAATGAGTATTTGGGCAGCGTTGGAGAGGCTGACTCTGACCTTCTGATCCTCATTATACATGTTACACTGTATGGTGTTAGTGTGTGTGTGTGTGTGTGTGTGTGTGTGTGTGTGTGTGTGAGAGAGAGAGAGAGAGAGAGAGAGATTGCTGTGAGTCACTTGTGTTGTACTGTACAGAGTCTGAATGTCTCTAAGAGTACTGATGGTAGCAGGCGCCACTGGCGGCGCCACTGGCGAGGGCACAGGCACCTGGATGCCCACCGCAGGTCCGATTGGTTCATCACTCAAACGCTGAGGTCTGAGTGCACAGAAAAAGCAGCAGGATGATCGAACCACTGTGAAGAGCAGCCGCACTGTCAAGTCCAAGCCCACACCAAGGATTTAGTTTCTTATCGTTACAACTTTCAGATCTTTGTAGATCATCTGGTCCTGAAGTCAGTGGGATGTCAGCTGAATGCCTGAAATCAGGGCCGCGCTTCACGCTAACATACAAGATTAATATTAACATTTATTCTACTGAATAAAATAAGACAGTAAATACCACACGTGGGCGTGTATGAGTCTTGAAACAGCAGCTGCCAAAAAGTGGCCGAGAGCAGGAGAAAGCAAAAAAGCTTTGGACTACAAAAATACCTCAACCCTGTCATGCTAACTTCCTGTTGGACTACAAAACACCTCTTCCCTTCCATGCTAACTTGGACTACAAAAATACTTCTTTTCCACCATGCTAAATTCCTGTCAGACTACAGAAAACGCCATGCCTGTGATTTCACTTCCTGCTGGACTTCAAAAGTACCTCATCGCTTCTACTTGGACAAAACTTCATTCGAGAGTCACCAGTACTTCCATGTGAGTGAAGTACATCTGTCTACTCTTTTTGGTGAAGCAAGATTAAGTATTTGTACTTGTGTCTTGCCATCTCTGTTGACAAAACCCAACAGATTTAGTGGAAATGTATGCAATTACTTCACAATACTATCTTTGTACTTCAGCAGCACAGTAAATCCTGAAGTGCAGTCATGGGCTGAGTTGGCCCGAGCCACAGCGCTCCAGGAGCACCAGCGGCAGGAGCTGCTCAGCTCGCTCACGCTGGTAAGGAACACAAAGTCAAAAGCGCCTTATTGAACTTGACGGCAAATACCACCGAAGGCCAGGGGCAGCAGTGAGGACCCCATTATATTACCCATCAGCCCTGGAGCTTCCCTGAGCCCGTCAGTCACCGGGGTTGAGGTCAGCATGTGATGACTTCATTACGTTCACTCCCATTGTGCTGCATTCCGACCTGTTGACCTCTGACCCCAGGCATGCTGCGTGGATGGTGGGTATATGTCTGTGGTGTGGAGGAGACACGAATGTTCAAAACAAGCTGTGTAATATCTTCTCTGTCGAGATCGTTCTTGTGTAACTGGGGGGGGGGGGGGGGCATCTGGCTGTCTGCTTTTAACGCTTCGTGTTTCTCCATTTATACGGCTTCACGTCGAGGGCGTTGTTGTGATGACTGGACGCCATGACCGTCTCCTCCACCGGCTCCCACGGCGCCGCCACATACGTCGACGGCCACGTGCACTCGCTCCCTCCACCAGTGAGCCATCAACGTCAGGGTGCGTTAACAAGCAATCTCAGTGCCAGAATGTGCATGAATTTTTCAAACATTCAAGTTATAGAAGTGAAGAAAATCTGACGAGGCGTTTGCTTCAGTCTGGACTGGTGCTCACGATTAGGAGTCTTCAGTGACCTTCAGTTGACCTTCGCCTTCAGGCTCATTTTTACGCTCATGTGCTGAACCAGAGGAGCTCCTCAGATGAACGCCACTGACCGGCACCCAGGATCCTAATCAGCAACAACAACTCATCCACTAACGGGACTCCTAGACTTCTGTTCTGTCAGTCAGAAAAGAAAAGTAATCAATAACTGATAATTCCTTCTGTGTCGATCTGCAGCTGATGTCAGCAAGAGGTCAATGCTTCAAGGTGCAGCAACAGTTGTGGCATGAATGCGGCTGGTGGGAGGAGCCTGTGTCAGTCCTCCATGACACTGATCAGTCATGGCGCCACCTTCATCCCCGTCTCCAGCAGCTTGGTCCTCCTCCTCTGGGTCCCTCAGCCAGACGGTGTCTTCATCACTGCCTGTCAAGACAGACAAAATCAATTCAGGTATCCCTGGCTGGATTTGGGTCAGGCCCCCCTCAACTAATACCTATAAGCCCCATAATATGGTAATTTGTAGCGGCTGGTTTAAGGAACGTGGATTTCTCAGTACCGAGCCTAACCAGGCTCATATTGAGCTTAGATTTGGTTCTGGATGGAGACGAGGGGCTCGCTGAGGGGTTGGGTGAAACAGAGGTTATTCAATAAGGGCCTGGTTGTTATTCCAAAGGGAACCGGGGGGAACTTATAGGCTGCCACTGAGCAGGCACTGACAGCCTCGTAGACTGACACTCCATGTCTCTCCCTCCCAGGAGGGGACGGGCAGACGACATGCATGTGCATGCATACATGTACATATGAACACACAGATATCGAGTGAAGCATGGGGGGGTTGGGGGGGGGGGTTATGAAAGCTCTCTTAGTCTGTGCGATGTTCTGCAGCAGCACAAAAGACCACAAAGGGTTTTCTGATGTAGAAGAAAGAGTCATTAAATCAATTTGAGCTCGACTTTTGGATTCTGGAACATCGAGAACGTCCTGCTTCAAGTCTGCAGCGTTCACAGAGGAACAAACAAACACAGAACACTGGCAGAACAAGAGATGGAACATCAGGTCAGGATGGCGGAGTCTGGTGTGACCACTGAGGTCAACAAAGACCTCTGCGCTGTGAAACCACCATAACACACACACACACACACACACACACACAGTTCAGACAAATCCTCTGGAATGCATTTAAACTTAAAGTATTTGTAACAATTTTTTGTTTGTTCCAGCTTCATGATGTCACCTTACAATGACGACAACAACAGTGATTTATGAAGGAAACAAGAGGTCTGCTATCAGCAGGGGTGTTGGGCTGGAAATGAAAGGATGCATCAGAACTGGATATGAATTCTGAATTTCAGGGTTCCGTTTCCAGCGTTGGCAGCTGTCAGCAGCGCCTGAAGCCGTCCCTGCTTTTGTGTGTCGACTCGCCAACTCAACCAGCCGGCACACAAAAGCTCATTCAGGTGGAATTCAATTTCTACATTCGATCAAATAATCCGGCGTAAGCCCATGATAGCGCTGTTATTAGATTAGAGTTCTGACATGTTTAATACCGCCGCTTCTACTGCAGCCACAATCCGCTCATTCTAGCATCACGCTGAGGTCACGGCTGCTGGGGGGTGAAGGAGGAGCACCAGAATTGAGCCCTCAATGGTGCATAGTTGATGTCTTTCCTCTGGCCCAGAGGTCGAGCAAACATAGCGCCTCAGTCCTCTCACCGTCATGTGACCTGTCGTCGTGGCTCCTTAACTCTATGCTCACGTCTTTACTCACTATTAGCAGTGTTCTGGTTCACCTCCAGGTGGCAGTCTCACTGCAATCAAAGCACAGGACAGGTCCCTTGATAGTGGACCCAACCTCTGAGGAGAGGCGAGTGGTGATGGTCTCCGACTTGATGGTGACGAACCACACCAGTGTGAGATTAAATGAACTGAAGGGGTTTTTAAACAAGTACCAGTGACTGCGTAGTACCTTCATATTACAGTCTGGTGCTGTTTAACCCGCCCCCGTCCCAGACCTCGGCCCGTTGGAGCGAGCGGCTCAACAAGAAACTAACGGCAACGTGGCAAAGGTGCTGATGTTGAGCTGCTCAAACGTCTTCATGTCCACTTCCTGCAATCATTTCACTCATTTTTCTGCAACCGTTCAATTTAGGTCCCTTAAAACGCACTCCCTCTCTCTCTCTGTCTCTCTCTCTCTCACACACACACGAACAAACACACACACACACACACACTGCTGTAACACAAACAACAGGAACATATTAAGTGTCCTGGCCACTGCCTTGCATCACGGCGCTCCGGAGCCTGCCGGGGTCGTGCCGGATCGCCAGCATGGAGATGAAAGCCTCTCTTGAAGGCAGCAGGAGAGCAGACGTCTCCACACTCTGAAGGCTTTTGGTTCTCGATATCTTCCTTCCAATCAGGTGGACAAAACAGGAGCAGAGCAGGCAGACGGTTGAGAAAAGATAAAACCACCTCCACAAGCAGATGAACACACACACACACACACACACACACACACACACACTTCCCTCTGGATGTCTGGGGTGTTTACTGGAGCAAGCATCCTAAACTTGATTGACATGTAAGGATGTTTCAGTGGATTTAATGTTTGTTGCTACCTGGACTTCCTCATGGCAGCTCTTCTGTGTGTAGTTGTGTAGTTGTGTAGTTGTGTAGCGGTAAAAAGAGCAGTCACTGTGCTGCGTCTATTTCACGTCACCCTGATCTCCTGGCGTGTGCGGCTTTATTCTGCTGAGCCCTGACTTATGCTCGCTGAGTCTGGTTCTGACGGTGGTTGGATAGTTAATGAGAGCCAATGTGGCCACACTGTTAATCACCTGCCTGCCCACGGTTTACCCTGCGTCCCTGAGATTACCTAACCTTAATGGACTCATTAATTACACACGCTTACCGTGTTTTTAATTAGTCATGTGTTCATGTAACAAATCAGTGTGAAGAGTGTTTTTGGTCGTGTTATGTAGCGATACTCCTAACAGCTGTTCGGTGGCCCCGCTTGAAAGAGAGAATAAATGATGTGTTGGGACGGAGGTGTGTGTGTGTGTGTGTGTGTGTGTGTGTGCGCGCATGTCTGCTTTGTTTCCACCTTGTTTGTTTTTCAGCTTGTCTCAGGAGCGCCAGTGTTCACTGTCTCACTACACTACATGTCAGTATTTGCTCGCCAAGCACTACGGAGTTGATTGTTTATCTCAGCGTGAGGCTTTAGAAATGTGACACACGTGTGTGCGTGTGTGTGCGTGTTACTTTTTTCTTCATCTCTGGGCTCACTGCTGCTATTTGTGCGGCTGTTCCCACCAGCACAAAAGGAAATGTTTTTCTAATTTGTATATTTTCTGAGGCAGAAACCAAAGCATATGAGAGTGTTAATTAGCAGCGGTAAAGTACTTCATGATGTAGTCGATGTTGCGTTGTAACGGAGCATCGAGGCCCGTGTGACCGCCGCCGCCGCTACTGCTGCTCTCCACTCAGCTCCTCACGTATTTCATTTCAGCTTTGTAATGGGAGGCAGATGCAGAAGTGTTTACAACCGGCCTGAATTAGTCACATGTTGTCTAATTAGCTGCAAATTAGAGGAACAGCGATCCATTTCCTCCGAGGAGTCACGAGTGGTACATCTAACCAGTTCTACACTCCACTTAGCAGTCACTGCAATACCACGTACAGTAAAAGACCGAGAGCTGGTGCACAGGAATGAGTAACGACTGGTGAGGAATCTGGGAAAAAAGTTGAAGATGTTTTGACATTTGATTCAGGGATGTTCTGGGATTTAGACTTTGTATTTTCTATTCACCCACACCTGTATTTTGCCTTTCAAGTACTCATAAACAGGTCGAGTCAGGTCAGGTTTATTTGTGTGTCACCAAAACCCAACCAAAGTTCTGTCCTGACTCTTTCCAAGTAGAGCAGGTCCAGCACCTCCCTCCTTCAATGAACCTCCACCCAACAATTCTCCATCAGCAGCACATCCTGCAACAGCAGCCACCAGAACCTTCCTTTACCAGCAGGAAGGTGGAGCAGATCCAGGATCAGTGGGGACTGAGAGAGAGCAGGAGAGCAGGACAGAGACAAAGACAGAGAATGGAGGAAGACAGAGAGACAGAAGGAAAGAGAGGGACAGAGAGACAAAGACAGAGAATGGAGGAAGACAGATAGACAGAAGGAAAGAGAGGGACAGCGATAAAGAGGGAGAGAAAGGAGGAGAGACTGATGGACAGAGACAAAGACAGAATGGAGGAAGACAGAGACACAGAAGGAAAGAGAGGGACAGAGAGACAAAGACAGAGAATGGAGGAAGACAGACAGACAGAAGGAGAGAGAGGGACAGAGATGAAAAGAGAGAAAGGAGGAGAGACTGATGGACAGAGACAAAGACAGAGAATGGAGGAAGACAGAGAGACAGAAGGAAAGAGAGGGACAGAGATGAAGAGAGAGAAAGGAGGAGAGACGGATGGACAGAGACAAAGACAGAGAATGGAGGAAGACAGAGAGACAGAAGGAAAGAGAGGGACAGATGAAGAGAGAGAAAGGAGGAGAGACGGACAGACAGAGACAAAGAGAGAATGGAGGAAGACAGAGAGACAGAAGGAAAGACAGGGACAGAGATAAAGAGAGAAAGGAGGAGAGACTGATGGACAGAGACAAAGACAGAGAATGGAGGAAGACAGAGAGACAGAAGGAAAGAGAGGGACAGAGATGAAGAGAGAGAAAGGAGGAGAGACGGATGGACAGAGACAAAGACAGAGAATGGAGGAAGACAGAGAGACAGAAGGAAAGAGAGGGACAGAGATAAAGAGAGAGAGAAGCGAATAAAAGTGACAAATTCAATGACAAATTCAGTGAATGCGCTGGTACGTACGTGGAGACGAGACAATTAAAAACAGGAAGAGAGCGAGAGATTCACAGTCGAACAGACAGCATTTACATGTGAATGAGTGAGTGAATGAAACATTCACCCTAACCTCCAAACTTCGACCCACACACGCTACTCTGCTCCATAGCAGCACGCATCTGAGGCGACCTGATGAACGAGGGCGGAGGAAGGGAGGCTCCTGTCCCTTTGTCCGCTGCATTCATCCAGGACAAGGCCTCTTTCACCCCCCCCCCCCCGGCTCGTGTTTTATTAGTCTGTCCTAGAAAGGGGGGGCGATGTGCCCCATCACTCTGATTGAAACTTGAAGAGGTCAGAGGTCAGATGTGTGGGATGGTACAGAAAAGGAGGCGAGGAACAGGAAGTGTTGGGGTCGGCAGCAGAAAGCAGGAGGGATGAATGTGAGGGAAGAGAGGAAGAAACACTGAACTTGAACCCTGCAGTAAAAGTGAGACCATCGGTGTGGCGTCGGACACGTGGACGACACTCCAGGTCAGACTCAGACACGGTCTCCCTAGAAACGCTCAGAAATACACCAAACCAAATCAAATGAACCTGCTTCTACCGTCGTGTTAGTACTGAGGTTGTTTTTCTACTGTAACGAGCAACCTTCCTCTCCGACTTGGCGGTGCAGGAAGATCAGCGGGGCGTCCTGTGTGGCGCTCAGACGGAGAGCCAACAGAAGAACCGTGATGCAACTCATGAACTGGAGGCACACAAGCGTCACAGTCGAGAGAAACTGGTTCCTGGGTGAAACTTTCTCTCTTTTAAGTAACAGATTCAATATTTACTGTGTCAAATGTAATCGTTCATAACGAGAAGGTAACGAACAAGTTACATCGTCGTGGGAGGAATGTAACAACCTCATTTTGAGTGTTTGTACAGGGGCGCTTGTCACAATCCATTTTGCGGTGAGTGTCCACATCCACATGTGACAAATACAGTTCTTGAATCTCCATCATCCACCCATCATCCATCCATCAGCCACCCATCATCCCTCCATCCATCCCTCCATGTTCTCCCTCTCCTCCTGTTCAGGGTGGTGGGGGTGGAGCCTATCCCAGCAGCCTTCACCCTGGACAGGTCACCAGTCCATGGCAGGGCCAACATGTAGAGACAGACAACCATTCACACTCACAGTCACACCTACAGTCAATTTAGAGTATCAATCAGCCTAGTCCCCTCTTGATGTCTTTGGACTGTGGAGGAAGCTGGAGTACCAGAGAGAACCCAGCAGGAACAGGGAGAACATGGAGACTCACACAGAAAGACCCCGTGCTGCAGCCGGGGCTCCACCCACAACCTTCTTGCTGGGGGGCCACAGGGAGGACCACTGCTCCACCGGGAACAACCACTACTTACCTAAAATCAATTTGAGCTTTTGCTTTGATTCCGGTGACACATTTCGCTCTCAGATGTGCTCCAGCCCAGTCGCTCTTCTGTCGATATTTTGTAAAGTGAAGCACAGAAGTAGTGTCGTCAAGAATGCTAACTCCAGAGAGTAGCGGGCTGCCCCGTGCTGCCCCGTGCTGCCCCGTGCTCCTGGTGCTTCAGTCCTGCTCAAACAATGCAACACACCAGAAGCATCAGCCAGTGAAGAGTTAAGCTGATTGGATGAACGGATGATGCAATGAGGATTAAAATGATGACGTTTCTGTGCCAGCAGCTTTGCATTGCCATGAATTATTTTGGAATCATGGACTGATTCCAGTGCTACATTTCCCACACACTCCCATTTTCCTTCTACAGGAAGTCGCCCGCCAAGCCGCTATAGTGGTGGAAAGCCATCGTTTCCCATCACAACCACATGTACACTCGTCTATTTCCATAGTAGCTGGCTGCAGCACACGTCCGTCCAGTCATTAGTGTACGCGGTGGATCTCTTGTAGGAGCCCACACTGGTCTGCTGGCCTGATTGCAACCTCAGTGTTTGTGTCACGCCTGCTAATTTAGCCAGTGGTCACCAGTTGGATGATGGCGCGGTCACACGGTGGCGACAGCTGAGAGAGCAGCGCCACAATTTCTGCAGCTGTAGGGAGACAGCCAAAACACACACACACACGCACACAATCACTCATGTACACACCCACACACACGTGCGCTCATGTACACGCAAACACACACACACACACACACACTTGTGTATGCACACATGCACCAGTATGGTACAGTCAATGGAAGATCCCAACAATTAGACCTGAACCCCTGAATGACAGGCGAGGCACAGAGATACACATACACACACACACACACATGAACACACACACACGTGCATGTGCTCAAAGGAGTAAAAGACACATTATGGAAGGTTTATTATTCTGTGTTTCCTGGCTGTGAGCTTTCAGCAGGACAGTTTCCTCGTGGCTTTGCTGCGCCGTGTTCCTCCACGCCGTGCGACCGCCCTGACCGCCTCTCTATGGGACGCGCCTGCGACGCGCTGCACCAGTGAGAAGAATGGAGGGAACAACTCATGCAGAGTAGACGAGAGTATCCATAAATCCACATTCACGCTGTGCTCAGTGAAAGTGCAGTGGGATGGAGCAGACACACACACACACACACACACACACACACCTGCTTTATGTGGCCTGTAGTGGTCTGTAAAGGAATGCTGAACAGAACCACAAATGGACCAGACACACAGCCAGACAACATAAAACTCAATAGGCTGGGTCCTGCTCTCTCTCTTTCTCCTATTCAGCCTCGGGTTCTTTCACGCCATCTTCCGTACCCTCCAACTTCTGTTTTTTCTTCTTTACTTCTCCTTAATGTTGTTATTCTATGCCTGCTTTCCTCTTGCTGGCCATCACAGTTTTCTTTTTCTTTTTCCCCATCTCTTCCTCCTCCCATCCACCCATTTATGTTCTGTTTCCTTCTCTCTTTCTATCTACACTCTCTTTTAGTCGGCCAGCTGCTCTCGCCACGGTCGGCCACCGTGGTTGGACAGAACAATCTCTATAACGATGTCATCAGAGGATAACCCTCCCCAGTTTTCCCTCCAGCGCCACCGCAAGGTCGGTAAATGTCAAACCGCACAGCGGGTCGTCAGCCATTCATGTTGGAACTCAGGAGTTGCTTCTCTGGACCTGGGGGACAAACCAACGATGTTGGTGGTCAAAGGTCGACGTGACAAGCAAGCTGCTCCCCAGAGGATTCATCCGGCTGAAACCAGTCATCACCCAGTTGACAATGAAACCACCACACCAAAACTACTGCTAAAACTTCCATGTATGCAGTATGAAAACTTCAGGCCTGAGGGGCTGCAGGAGGCACAAACAGATGATCCTCCTCCTTTTCTCCTGAAATCCTAGCAGCTCCATCTTTTCCCCGGCAGCGTATCGGCGTGACTTTATGTGACTTCCTGGCACTTTTCCCTGCTTGATGGATGATTTTGTTCCTCAATACTTTTTTTTTTGCAGAGAAGGAAATGTTTGTTTGTTTTCTCTTGGAAATAATTTATTTCCCTCTGAAAGCAAAATATGTTACATGAGCTGTAAGCAACTGGCTAGCAAAATATTTTTAGGGCTGACAAGCTCTAAACAAACACTGTGAACTGACGAGAAGCAACATGCAGGTCCAGCAGCATGAAGACGACAAACAGCCCTCAATGTAACACTTTCAGGTTCGGGCCAGCAGTGTTTCCCTATTGCAGCTCCTCTTTCCGCTATTTTCCTACCTTCTTTCCTATATTCCTTCATTGCTTCCTCCCTCCCTCTGCTCATCTAAGGTGGCTGTAACTTTACCAAAGATCATCAGTAACTCTGCCGCGCCAACAGCTCCTCCTGAAGCAGCGGCCAGGACAAACTCCGAGTGTGAAAGCTCTCATTTATCACCGGGCACCGAAGGGCAGCGAGCCCAGTCAAGCTGCAGCCATGGGCGGGGTTAGGTAAGAAGGGAGGAAAAAGAGGGGTGGATGACACTCGGATGGAGGGAGAGGAACCAAATGAAGACGGAGCTGGGTGGGGTGAGCTGGTGTGACCAAGGGGCATCAAGCTCAGTAACCTTTGGGGAGGGATGAGGGGGTGAATGAGGGGAAGCAGCGTGTGGCGCTGTGGGCGGAGGGCCCTGACTTGAACATTAACGCATTGGTTTAATGTTCCTAACCTCCTCCTAAGGGGTCATGTGACCAGCGTTGGCTTGTGTCTGCGGGACGAAAAGAAGACGTGTGGTCGAAGAAGTGCTCAGACTTCTGGATGTGACAAAAGCTGCCTTGGCAAAGGAATGCACAATCAGCAAGGAGAAGGGAGGGATTCTGATTAGATTTGGTGGAAAGATAACAAGAAGAACATATGAGGACGGTGCTGGAAGCTGAAGTCTGAACGCTGCAGCCTCCTGCAAACATCAATCAGTGGCCTGGAACATCTTCTGTGAGGGGGAAGGAAATAAGAGCAGAGTTGGCTCATTTTTGGCCTCAGAATGGAGCACACTGGCAGCTGGTGGGGGTCTACCCTCCCTGGTAATGATAGGTTCACCATCGAGCGCGTCTGTCTGGACGACACGAAATAAATAACCTGCTAGTTTAGTACCGCACCGCCACAACGTGTCGGCCATACCCAGAGAGCGCTGTCAAGTCAGCGTGTCCTGCTCACACAGCCCAGCGTGGCTGAAGCTCCAGAAATGCTGTCCAGCAGTGGTGCAACACCCATGTCAACATTTTCTTCTTTGCAACAGGTTTCAATTAGAAAAGTGTTGTCTCCTCGCCCGAGCTGAGATTAGCCAAAAAAATAACCCGCACCAGACGTTAAAGAGCTCTTCCCGGCTCCACAAGACAACGCACAGATGTTTTCGTAGTTTCAGTCGAGTGTGACGAATCAACCAATCAACTAAAATACGAGGAATGCAGTTTCATCTCCCAAAATAAATCAACTGGTTGCTTGCAGAATGCATCATTACAGAGGCCAAAGTGGAGGAGCTGCGAAGGAGAGGTGAGGCCGTTCGTTACCTACAAACCACCGACTGCTTATCCGACTGTAAGCTCTTCTGTTCTACAGCATCAAGCGGGAGCGTCGGAGGAGAGGTGGCGCACAAGAGGTCTGCCTTGATTAGGCGTATTAATAATTATCATCTAATTGATCACAGGGCCGTTGCTAAGAGGCAGACTGACCCCGACCCAAGTGATGATTGCACTCTGGCATCTTCGTGTACTTTTGATGAGGATGTTGCTTGACAGACAGTTAAAATGGATTATGGGATCGACTGTTATTCTCCGGCGCAGCCCAGCCCTCATTAGAGAGCATCATGTTATGTGGTTGGGTTTGTTTGCCTGCAGTTTACGCACTAAACTGAGTTGCCAGGCGCTAAAGGTTTCTAGAATGTAGATCAATACTTTACAGTGGAATAAATGAATTCTCATGGGAATTATGGTCGGGAGCGGAGCCACTGACGTACAACTGTTCTGTGTAGAAACGTATGTGGATCAGAGAAGAAACAGCAAATCAGAATTTTAAGAGCTCCCACTGGTCCCGCGTGCATTCCTATCAAACAGTTGGTGTATAGTTTTAATTTCCTTCTTGTTCTCCATTGACGTTGACAGCGCCGGTTTAACATTTCCATCAGCAGATGCGCCGGCCTGCACAAACACGGCCGGTTCAGTAAATCACCCACCGTACAAACCCGCGACTCGTTGTGGTTTCTCTGCATTCACTTGTTGCTGGTCACAAACGTCACTTTGAGTTTTTTTTTTTTTTTTTACTACTGGATGTCCGTGTGTGATTGAGCAGATTTTTCCAGCTTTCCCGCCCCCGCTGAATAGCTTCCCATAATAAGTCTAAATACATAAATGAAAGCCATTTTGCCATCAATCTCTATGTTCACGCTGCTTTGCCAAAGCAACTGTGACACATTTGTAACCGCGTTTGGGGAAAGTTCAGAGGGAAGCTGGCATCTGCTGCTGTTTGACATTTGTGACAAAAATCAATACAACAAAACAGCGGCCACGGGATCACGTTACAGTTCATTAGTGTAATAACCAGTACAATGTCATGCAGAGTAAACACGCTCCCGCTAAGAAGGTCACGGGTGAGGTCGCAGCCTCGTCATCCATCTTCACGACATCACCGAATCATGTTCACGGATCCACGTTTGGGTGGATGTCGTGTGACGGCTGCACCATCTACTCCATTCAATTTAGAAACACCGCATCAGGATTCATGCCTGTCACTGTGACCTTTGACCTCTGACCACAAAAATCCTTTGAGCTCATCCTAGGCTCCGAGTAGATGTGTGTTTTTTCACGTTTGGAGACAAGGGGCAGGAAGGTATTGGGCCTCCCACACTTTTTTTTAATATATTCGGAGAACTTCCCCTGAGAGATGTGATGTTAATGTGACAATGACCTTTGACCACCAAGGCCGTCCATCAGTCCCAGTGGAGATCCGAGCCACGTTTGAAGACATTCCTGAGACATGGCTATGACTAAAAAATGGCTAGCTAACGAGTAAGTGACTAACTTGGAGAGCTGTAGCTGGGGTTAGCTGTCAGTCCGTTAGCTTCAAGCTAAATTTACGTAGCTGGCTCTCCCTGCATTCTGGAGTCTCAAAGAAGCGATGCAGGAGGGAAAAAACATGGTTATGAGCTCGAGACTCCTGTTAGTGAGTAAGTGAAAGTCAAAATACACGTTTTGGGTGAAGAATATTAGGTTAATGTCGCTTGACCAGTACTTCTTTACGTAAGGTTCATACGTTTCTTCCACTCATTACGAGCCGTTCTGGGAACAAGAGTCACCAGACTTTATTATCCCTATAGGGAAATTTATTTAGTCCTTACAATAGCTACACTGTACCACGTAACTGTGTCACTATTACTTCACCCATTCATTTTGGTCAAAGTGATGCTACAAGGACATTTTAAATAGGCACCTCATGGGACAGCACGCCAAGAGAAGAAGGAGGCAGATGAAGTTGTCGGATGGCCGCTGAGTGCCAGAACTTTTCCATCATTAGAGTCACAGACAGTCTGTCCTCACGGATCTGTCCTGTCTGCAAGTACTCATTGACTTTATTGTGACTACATAAGGAGGATTATACTTCAATTTGCAGGATTTAGTCACTGAACTGGAGAGTCAACGTGTGCTGTCCCTCCTGGTCGGTAGATTTAAATATGGCTGCAGTGGTATGGATGTTCAGCGTCAACTCGGCTCTGAGGAAACAGGCGCTGTAGGTGTTTTAGTCATCGTTTTTTCAGGCCATTATTTTGCACTGAAGGAAAGAAAGTTAAAAAAAACCCTGAGTCAACAAAGGGGCAGCAGACAACCTGGGAATGACATCCTCAATGTGACAGAGTTAATTGCCTGCAATTATTGGGACTCCCCATAAATTATTCCCAACAAGCTTTGTCTTTTTTTCCTCCGTGCCCTCTACAGAGGCAGGAAAGGCCGTTAAACCACTGCAAAATGTTCCATCTCCTCCATTTATCTGCCCTCTAAAAGAAACAAAGCTATTTTGAACAACTGAGTTGGCGTTCGGGCGATGAGTGGGAGACATCCTACCAGACCTTTAAAGCGCGTTCCCGCTCAGGCAGGTTGCTGCGTCTTTATCTCAGATTTATGTTTAAAAAGAAAGAGCGTTTGTTTTACACCACATCTGCACTAATTACAGTGTATAGCAACTAATCACTGGCAAACTGACTCAGACAAATAAACCGGAGAGTCTTCGCCCACTCATATTACACACCTCATAAGATTGTAATTATCATGCTTAATTTGCAGTTGAAAATAAACAAGGCTTCTCAATGGTTTGATGTGTTTTTCTTTGCGCTGTTTTTCCTCAGCTTCCACATTCTAGCAGGGTTCTCGTCCCAAGTCTGGTTACGCAGGTCAAAGATGGCGTTGATGCTGTTGATACTTGCACGTCTTCCACCCTAACTCCTCTTTTAAGAGCTAATATTCCTCTACTGCAGCAGCCATGTCGCAGGAATCCATGTCCTTGTTACCTACAGCTTAACTGCAGCTTGGGACAATTCACGGTTTTATTACTGACTCCAACTGGTGGCAGTAACAGTGCAGACATTAGAGCCAGATTTCCGAAGGCAGCGCTAGCATGACTGTTGATGTCCTGTTCTTCGGAACAGAAGCGTACATGCTAACCATGTTCCCTGCATGTCCTGTGTTGGCCCTGTTAGCAACTCATTGGGGAGATCAACAAGTGCAGCTTCATTCATCATTTACACGCTCATGACGGTTCCTTGCCAGTTTTCATCCACTGAGTTCGCACCTTCAAGGTCGGCTGAAGTTGTCCAGTCCATAAACACCGCTGGAGTCTGGCAGGGGGAGGAGCGTCAGGAATCTCCCGAACAACTGAACTGAACGGAGACCAACTTCAAAACAAAATCCATGATAAAACCATCAAACGCCTCCGTCCTGCTCATCCCGAAGCCGTCAAATGCAGCCTAACTCAGGATGAAGGAAATTCAGACTCATGTTGTAATCGACTCTATTTGAGCGCCTGTTGAACTGCTGGAGAGCAACCGAGAGCTCTTGGTTAATTTGGGCTTTTCTAATCGCAGCAGTACCCTTTCCCCTTGTTTAGATAATAGCAAAGATTCCAACCACAGCTCGGTAAACTTTGGGGGAAATGTGGAGAAATGGTCCATTGCACTTCAATCAGAATGGGAAATGTGAAACACATGAAGAGCTCAACTGGAGTCATTTCTCAATAATCTCTGCGGCTGGGCCGTCCCTGCCTGCGTCCTCACTCCGCCTGCACACTCGCTGCCTCTGCTCACTCTTCAAGTCACACTTGAATATTTGAGGAGGAGAAGCCCTGCCGCACTGCAGGGTTTCATGGGCTGACTTGTTATTGTTGATTTAATTTCATTCCGAGCCTTATTAATAGTCTTTGGACAGGTAAAGGCTACTCCTTTGGTAAATCTACTTAATGCAGCTGCATTCTTTGGGGGCATGTTCTAGAAAAACCTTCAGCACGTTACAAAGACCTGACTGAATCCACTGCTCAGCCCACACACTTTTTCCAGTGGTTTTTGGCCTTGGCAGACCTTTAGCCAACTGCAGCTACATGCCAGCCTCCAGACTCTGCCTAATACGAGAAGGTGATGTGCATAATTTGTTATATATGTATTGCTTAAAAATCTGAAATATAAACACAGCAAAAACGACAAGTCTGCTGCCCTCAAAACCGCGAAGAATAACAGTTGAGTCGAAGCGTTCTGGCTGCTCGCATATGATTAGGACAAACTCAACATTTGGATTTTGTTTTTTCTATTTTTCTCCATCTCTTATTTTTTCATGTCAAAATGGCTGAAGGTTTTCCATAAACACCTATGAGAAATGCAGGGAAAATTAAGTTGTGGGTATAGAAGACGCACGGAAAGCAGAGAGTTTGGATAATGAGCGTGCGTTGAGGAAAATCGCTGATCAAGAGTAGTCCGATGCCCCACCAGACCACAACTTTAAGTTTTTTAAAACCTCATTATTGGATTTCCTTCTTCTCCGCTCCATGTTTTGTAATAAATTCTCATTTTCATGTGATGGGTAAAAAGACTCTTCCCTCCCTCTCCGGTAAAGAGAGTAAAGAATGACTTCACGGTACATTGACGTTGGGAGGAAAGGGTCATGGACTTCAGCCCCCCCCCCCCCCCCCCCCTAGCCCTCAGTCTCAATCTGACGCTCGATTAGCATTTGATTTTGTGGGATTTTCAGTTGCGCGGTAGATCTAACCAGGAGAATAACCCAAATACCTCAATGTCTGCTTCTGGTCCCTGTAAAAACATAGTTAGAGCGGCGAGATGTACGGTGTGGTCGCTGCCGGCAGCACTCACTCTGTAATTGGAAGGCAGTGGAACCGGGGAACGTGAGACAAGCCAGAGCCGTTGAGGGGATGACAAGATATTGAAGGAGCTGAAGAGGGGACGGCGACAGGTGAGAATGATTTGCTGGAGGTTCTCTGGCTGGTTCTACTTCACGGCTGCCTCGGAACGACTGTCACGGTCAACATACTTCATACACGTCACACACACGCGGGACTGTTGCTGGCTTTGAGACACACACGTCTCAACGTAGTGGAGCGCCGACCACCATCAGCAGGTTACCAATCAAAGTGAATCACGTTCAGATATCAGGACTGGTTTACTGACAGTACATAAATGTGAGTGACGTCCGACGACTTCAAGCGCACACACACGCACACACACACACCACAGTGACAGTGTGTTGCTGTTGTTCTATTTACATTGAAATTAAACAAAAGCACCTCCTAAAAAATGATGTGAAGCAGAAAATAGCAGCAAAAACTGTCGACAAACACCACTTCACGAACTCTGAGCTGCGTCAGCCGTTGTGTCAGTTTAGCCTCCGTTAGCTTCAGGCTAACTATGTGGCTGGCTCTTTCTGCAGTCTAGAATATGAAAGGCGAACAACACCTTTTGCAGGAATAACCTTGAGCGCCGTCCACTTGCCATGAGTGTAAGAGGGTAAATGTACTGGTGGTATTGTAGCTAATTTTGTTCATTTCCCATGATGCTGTGCTCTATAGTGGATAAGATCTCCTACACCTGGCTGTCCATACCTGAGTGGTGTGTCTGAATTTGTAGGTTTTTCCAGTGGGGACTTGGCCTGTGTGCAGCGTTCCTCTGTATTTGGTTGTTTTCTCTCCTGTTTCATGCGCTCGTGCTGTTCTGGATGTGTTCTGAGTGTCATCACGGCGCTGAAGAGAAATCTGTGTGTTTTATTTCCTTACAGCACTCGTTCCTAAAAGCTGTGCATGTGCTCAGTGAGGTCCATGAACCCTACGATGAGCAACGATGCAAGTCAACAGTGTGTTTGAGGTTTATGCACAGGCCACACACACACACACACACACACACACACACACACACGCACACACACACATGCACGCGTGCATCCAGAGAAGCGCTTTACCAGTGGCTGGCTAGCCTTCATCCATCATCGCAGCTACCTGGGCGGAGGGATACATAGAGACCAGCAGAACCACCTGTTCTAGCTCACCTCGCTCTGGCTCCTGCATCCCTCCTTCCTGTCTCCTCATCACCATGACAACAGACCAAACAGGGCTACACCACACTGCCCCCAAACAAACTCCAGGTCTATGATATCATACGGGACTATTTTGGTGAAAGGAGCCATTTGCAAGTCCTCCAAAGGATGAGGTTTCGCCTGTATCATGAGAGGAGGAGGCCATCTGACACCACAGACCTACTCGTGACAACACTTCCTTCTTCTGACTTAAACAGATGCTGTTTTGTAAGAAAAAGAGCCTGAAATATCTATTAAATCCTGAGCTATTAGCTTAGAGCCTGGCGAGGCCATTGCAGTGCTGCTGACACACGCTGGTTTGGGACTGCGCTCCAGAAGGATCATTCTGCTCGATTAAAGCCATCTGTATGCTCCCATGTTTGGATCAAAGGCATTAAAAGGGACAACAGCTCTAGGAACTGGTCCAGTGTTGAAGATGTTGCAAACCTGATGATTTACGACTTGACAGCTCAACATCAAGCCTTGCTGGTGGAGGAGCACAGCAGAAAAAATTAAAATAAACCATGAACACACATTTTGTAGAGACACTTGACTGTGTTGGCTTGAAATGTTGAAATGGCATCACACACCCTTTTAGGACTCGGAATCCAAAGCTTCGGACTGAGGCCTGACCCGGCTTGCCACCTCACTGGCTTGCCTGTCTCACCTGGCTTGACTCACCTGTGTTGACTCACCTCAAGCACAGAGAGCATCGTGCATAGAAGCCTTCTTGTGAAGGATGCATTCCCCAGGAGGAGAACAAGCAGGACATATCTGGCATGGCGCCCAGTCGCCACTGATAGTGAAACACGACGGTCTGCAGGTGACCCAGTTCTCCACAGCAATGACACAGTGATCATGTGACCTTGAAGGTAATATGCTTCAACTAATTACTGTACGTTGTCTTAAGCCTGGCAAACAGCGGAGTGGCGTGCGATAGGTTGTAGCCGTAGATGTGCGTCAGTGTTACTGCTGCTGTAGTCAGGCCTTCAATCCACGACTCCTTGAACTGAGGTCACTACAGCGTTCATCTCATTCTGCCAGGCGAGCAGATGGAGAGGAGGGAGAGAGGAAAGTACTGTTTTAATCTTTACATCTAAAAAAGGGTTTCCCCTCCAGGGTGGCCGAGAGAACCACCCAGGTACAACAAAACACTTCACCCCAGCTACTAAAAGAACCCGAGAGGAAACACTGCACGGTGCCAGCGTCGTATTTGCACTCGCGTGGCTCTACTCTGATGTATGAATTATGCATTTATACAGAGCACATTGACAAGATGGATGCCGGTTGGGCGTTGTAGAGACAGGCCTCCTGCACTTCAATGACAAGCTCACGAAAGAGCACGGAAATAAGGCAGGGAGGTGGAGCAGATCCAGGATCAGTGGGGACAGCACGGCCTCGCCCTATTCATTCAAGACCAACATTCGTGAACTCCCAACGTCCACAGCTGACGGCGCAGAGGGGAACCGTCGCTTGGCAGTCTGATAGATTTGAATGTCAGTGGGGACGGAGAGTGAGCAGGAGAGCAGGACAGAGACAAAGACAGAGAATGGAGGAGGACAGAGACAGATGGAAAGAGAGGGACAGAGATAAAGAGAGAGAGAAAGGAGGAGAGACTGATGGACAGAGACAAAGACAGAATGGAGGAAGACAGAGAGAAAGGAGGAGAGACGGATGGACAGAGACAAAGACAGAGAATGGAGGAAGACAGAGAGACAGAAGGAGAGAGAGGGACAAAAATAAAAATGAAAGTAATTATGAATTAGCAATATGACGCTCGGGGGTGGGTGTTACCATCGTCCATCATCCACGGATTATTAGAGGATGAGCTTCCAGTAGACACGCTTCTCAAGTAGATGTGGAGCGTTCTGGAGTTGAAGCTCTTTGAGAACTCAGCAAGAGTGAGAACCAACAAACCTCTTTGATTGCCAGAGTCCAGGAGAACCCACTGAAGAAGCCCAGCCCCCCTGGAGGTGGAGCCAGATGTACGGCGAGCTACTCTACATCCATTCAGAACAAACGCAAAGTAGCTGGCTTCATCGTGTTTCTCCCGTACGTCCGTCAGATACAGTGATGGTTTCTGCAGAGGGGCTAGAATCGTTGGAACGTCAAGGCAAAGCCTGTCAACATTTATCAAAGCCAGAAAATATGGGAAATGCAAGCAACTGACCAGCAGCCCCAGAGACAAACCAGTCCAGGGGGTAGCAGTGAGGGACACAAGATATTCAACTCCTCTAGTTCAGCAACATAAATAAACATCCATCATCCGGGTCTGGGGGTGGAGCCTATCCCAGCTGACATTGGGCGAGAGGCGGGGTTCAACCTGGACGGGTCACCAGTCCGTCAGCAGCAGTTAGGGGTTCAGCGTCTTGCTCAAGGACACTTGGACATGGTCACCAGGGGAAGTGGGGGTCAAAGCAGCCACCCTTCGGCTACGAGACAGCCTCTCTACCTCTGAGCCACGCCGTGTGAAATTCCATCAGAAACATTAAACTTTTACCCACAATCCTTCAGACGACCCTGCACGCCGCCACGCTCAGAGGTCATGATGAGTGACAGCTGATTTATGGAGGCTATCAATGCCCCCAGATATGTTCATGATTCCATGAGGTTTAACACGTACGTTTGTCAGAGAAACTACACACTCATGACAAGCGATTGAAACTCTGAAGAACAGTAAAATACTGAGAAACCTTGTGGCCTCAGACAGTTACACACATAATGAGGTTGTAGTACTGCAGTTGTGTACTTTCAGAGCAGAAATCACTTGATAAACTTTGTCTGCCTTAAACGAGACTGCTTGTTCATTGTACATTAATAAGTATCAAATATTGAATATATATGTAAATGTGAGTGCAGCAGGCGCACAGTCAGGCCTACAGTTTGCTGCCTAATGAACTACATAACTTGAGATCTTATATTGCCCACAAAATGAAATGGGGCAGGAACTGAACAACCTCCTAATGACTATATTTTGTCCATAATTAAGCCATCATGGGTCCAAGTGGGCTCGAAACGCTTCCATTCCAAGTGTTATTCCAACTGCTGAGGGTGGATAGCATCAACATCCCGGGAACAACAATAATATGCTTGGAAACTAAACAAACTAGCTAAACCTTTATTGCACGCAAACGTTTTGATATTAGTTTTCCCTCCGAAATGCACTCCTTCCAACTTCTGGCTCCTGTCTGACTCCTGAATTACGCTCCATGTGCATGCGTGTGTGTGTGTGTGTGTGTGTGTGTGTGTGTGTGTGCGCGCGCGCATGTGTGTGTGTGTGTGTGTGTGTGCGCGCGCATGTGTGTGTGCGCGTGTGTTGTACACCACATAGTGAAAAGCAGGACTGTTGATCTTGGTGTAAGATGCCAAACAGTTCTATAAAGGGACTTTTGAGGGCCGTGCTGGGCACTGAGCCAGTCCGTCTGTGCCCTTGGGATGCCATATTGTGTGTGTGTGTGTGTGTGTGTGTGTGTGTGTGTGTGTGTGTACACATCCATGGGATGCCCCCCCGTCTCTCTCTCGCTCTCTTAATTTTTGATTGATTTCTGATTGTCATGTACAACATTAGTGAGTCATAAAAACACAAAAGCCAACATGAGTACACAAAAATCAAAGCAGTTCCGACTGTTCCGTTTATTTTTATACAAAATTAGGACTGAAAAAAAGCAATGAATTTGTAAATTAATTATTCCCCATTACTGTCATTATTTCAACAGTTTAATAAAACAGGGATTTGTTGCACATCATGTCTAACGTGAGGCCATCATGAGCAGAGATGCAGCTGAATCAGTACATCGTATCAGTAATGTGGGAAACTTCAAGTGATACTTCACCCTCAAGTAGATTTTCAGGTTCACACTAACAGGAGTGTTCAGCTCTCATAGATGTTTTTCCCTTCTGTGTCACTTCTTTGTGACTCCAGAATGCAGAAAGAGCCAGCTATGTACATGTAGCTTGAAGCTAATGGAGACCGATGGCTGACAACAGCTCAACTTTCCAAACACGTCCGTTCGCTAACTCTCCAGGTCGTCTGGTATAATCCAGGTCTCCTAATCCACCAAATCTTTGCCTGCAGCTAAAGCTAACCAGCTATTCCAGTCTGGGGCTGCGACCATCAGGGAACCATCAGCTGAGTCAGACCAGTTAGCCTCTGGGATCAAGGTCCAGTAACCTGGCGTTTCCATTGTAGCCGGTGGATGTCCGGTCCAAGACTTCCTGTTGTGTCTGCTGGCCGTTGTTTACGGCCCGTGCAGCAACTTGAGTTCCTAACGCAGAGTGTGAGGGTGAAGGATATCTGCACACCGTGTCGGACGTAGCCAGTTTACTCTCCGTTAACAGCAAGTTCGCAAGCAGAGAGCAAACAGCACTGTCAGACCAGTTCCAGTCCTTGAAACCCAGCAGACTAAAATCTGCGAACAGGTTAATGAACTTCTGAACCGGGAGGCTTCAGCAACTCCCCAAACAAAGTGGCGTTTGAGCAGAAGTGACGCTGACGTGCTTCACCTTCACTTAGACTCATGGACACTTGAGTGGGTCCCTGGGGTCAACACAGAGGCAGGGGGTCAGTGTTTACTGGTGTTCGCCCGCCACTCCACACGGCTCCTACAGGCTCCCCCTCACGCTCAGCCCCCACCAGAGCTCTGCAAACCAAACACATGAAGCCTCCAGCTCAGCTTGTTGATGTTTACTCTGCCAGAGCCCCGCCTCCTCGCTGTCCATGGCAACGCAGATACCATTTTGGAGATTGCGGGGAAAATATTTTCCCAAGCAGGCTGACTCGGGGCAAAATAAACACCTTGGTTTAGGGGTACACACGCCATTGAAAGAATCCCACCTCAGTCCTGGAAAATGGATGTGAGTGAAGGAAGGAGGTGAAAAAGAACATGAGGGGAGGGAAGTAAAATCTGTATAAACACTGGAATGATAAAATAGAAGGAACTGCTCAGTGAGCTTTGATTTGAAGGGCAAATGATGACGAACACTTGTAGCTTAGCATGAGGACTGAAACAGTTAGCGTCGTCTCTTTAAAAAGCCACCAACCAATGATGTTGTTTTTAATCCAAATAAAAACACACATTTCAATGAGCAACTTGTTTCACCGGGAGTTTCCTGGCGTTAATCTTTCTTGACTGGTTCTTCCTCTGCTGGTGTTCTTGCTGCTAACCGCCCCTGGCGCGAGCCGCACTTGGAGAGACAGTAAACAGGTGTAAGTACACTTCAGGTAGAAATACACGCTGAAAGGGGAAATACAGAGTTAAAAAACAGACACTTTCCTGCCACGTCGTTAAAACTCTCTGCTAGCAATTTACCCAGCTACTCAGAACAGGAAATCTTTACTTAACTTGCTTTTTTCTAATTTTTTTGTTTTAATTAGACAAACAATGTTAAGTATTGTACACTTGATGTGTGTGAGTGACTGATAAAGGCTGGGAACAGGTCATAGAGCTCACGCCCCGGGGTGGAGGTCGCAGGTTCACAGGCATTAATCACAGCTGTCCGGCTAATGGCGACAGCGGCGCTCAGGCTCGGTTTGATCAAAACAATCACATGTGACTGTTGTCCCGGGGAAGTTGTCTCCCTCAATAACCACAACTGCATGTGCTCCATGATGAGCGCTCTCCCTCCCTCTCTCTCTCTCTCTCTCTCTGTTTCTCACACACACACAGGTTCACTCTTTAGCGCCTTATTTACATCAGTGTAACTGCTGCATGCTGGGGCACTTCTCTAGCCAACGTGGCTCAAAGAAAAACAAATCTGCTCAATCCCAATAAGGTCGTGTGAATCATGTTTAACTGAAATGGGTGTGTATGTGTATGACACACACCTGCCCAAGCTCAGGTGCTCAGCTTCCCCTCAAAACTGTGTCAAAGCGCTCTTGAGCAGGAGAGCACTTGTGTGTTTGTGAGTTGGTTACAGTGCAGTCAGACAGGGGCAGTCCAGACCACAGAGGGCTGCAACAAACAGCAGAAGAAGAGTTTGGGAGTCCCGCGAGTTAAAGACTCACCACATCAGAGCGTCACAGCTCCTGTTTTGCTCAGTTACTTTTCAGAAAAAGGAGAAAACATCTTTGCCATTTTCAACAACCTTTTCAAATGCGTGAGTTCCAAAGGGGCATTAAAATATTTCAAAGGCAACACGACCACGGAGCTACTGGCTGTTACTGCTGAGCAGGGCGGCTTCCATCACAAGTGAGAACGAATCAGCATTGTAAAGTCCTTTGAATGCAGTTGTGGTAGAAATGTGTTGTGTACAGGACCTTTGTGGAACAGTGAATTAGGGAATTGATTCTTTTTTAATTTGTTTCCTTCAGAAAAATGGCCTTGCAATAAATTAGAGCACAGAACAACTTAAAAACCGATTAACTGCAACTGGAGTAATGAAGCAACGGCCTCCACGCGACTGAAGCAGGCTCCACCATGCATCAACACCCACATGTGACTGGGTGAATCAGGACCAAAAATATTCTTCAAATACTACGTTTAAACATTTTGCAGTGAAAATACTGAAGTCTTCATCGTATCTGTTCTGGGCTGCCTCAGGCTTGTCGTTACAAAGAGTTTCCTGCTTTCAAGTCATTATTATGAAACTTGTGGATACGATTTTGAGTGTTTTTGTCAACTGTGCATCCTAAATTCTACACACGGCCCCTTTAACCCCCTTTCCTCAGCTCTGTAGCTGCTTCTGTCGGTCATGTGCTGCGGCTCTCGCCGTAGAGTTTGAATCCCTCTATCCAAGAACAATTGGGCGCTGTGACAAAAGCAGAGGGAGGTAAAATGAAAGAAAATAGATTGATGATGGAAAGATAACATACTTTGCAGATGCGGAGGTGGGGAGAAGATCAGCAGAGGTTTATAATGGCAGAAATAAATCATGCTGTGCTTGTTCGTGTCAGTGGGCTGTTTGAATTTGAGTCTCTTTACATAAAGCTTGAAGGAATTCCATGTTTGTCCCGAGTCTGTTAGCGACTGAGGGCTGATTGAGGTTGAAGGAGCGGTGTCGGGTTGCAGCTACGACGTTGCAGCTCATTTAATGAAGAAAAATAATGTTATCATACCAAAATAAGAAGCTCAAACGGCGCAGTAGGCACTGACAAATGGCAGAGACAAATGTTCGCAAAACAAAGGCAGTCGGCGATGACAAGAAGGCCTAAAGTGTTGGAGGATGGTTTCCATCTAACAATTCCAGCTCCTTTTGACTTCCACACTCACGTCTCCGAAACATGTGAATGTTTCTCTTGGAGCAGCAGAATATGGAGAGAAGCTGCTCCGTAACAGGAATATTCAAATGATGAAGATTAAAAAAACAAAACGGCAACCACTGCAGGAATTGAAACTACGTGATAGAATTGCTAACCCTTACTTTTTTTTTTCAAAAAATATTAAAAAGTTTTCTCAAAATTATACACTTTTCCAATACTCTTCTAATGTTGTGACTTTTACAAAATATTGTTTAATCTCTCAAAGTCTTCAGCGCTTGTCTTCATCTTTGTCGTCCTCCTCTTATCCGGTTGTTCAGGGACGCGGGGGCAGCAGCCTCAGCAAGGAAACCCAGACTCTCCCCAGCCACGTCCACCAGGGAATCCCGAGGCGTTCCCAGGCCAGCCAAGAGATATAATCCCTCCAGCGTGTCCTGGGCCGGCCCTGAGGCCTCCTCCCGGTCAGACGTGCCTGGAACGCCTCCCGAGGGAGGCACGGTTTTTGTCTTGTGTTATTCTGATGATTTCATTATAATAACACTGAAGTCGTGCGGCCCGGTGGAGCAGTGGTCCTCACTGTGTCCCCCCAGCAAGAAGGTTGTGGGTGGAGCCCCAGCTGGAGCACGGGGTCTTTCTGTGTGAGTCTCCATGTTCTCCCTGTTCCTGCTGGGTTCTCTCTGGTACTCCAGCTTCCTCCACAGTCCAAAGACATCAAGAGGGACCAGGTTAATCCAGACTCTAAATTGACCGTAGGCATGGCTGGGAGAGCCAATGGTTGTCTGTCTCTATGTGTTGGCCCTGCCATGGACTGGTGACCTGTCCAGGGGGAAGGCTGCTGGGATAGGCTCCACCCCCCGCGGAACAAGCGGAAAACAATGGATGGATGGATGGATGGATGGAACACTGAAATCTAGATTTTTGCTTCAATGTGAATGACACAAACGTTGTAGTGTAATGATGGCCATGATGGCAGATATATTAATAAAATAAAGATAAGAAACTAACATGATGTAATCATTTTGGTTTTGCCTCATGGGTGAGGAGCTCATCGGTGCACCGCGAGCTCTCAAACACTTGGCTGGACGAAGCGATGGCTCCTTGTACTGGATCGTTAGCTGCTGAAACAAACAGAACCGAGAGAGAACGGATCACCATCTGATGTTGGCGAAGGAGAAGTCAGACCACATCAATCTAACCAGGGTTTCCACGTTATTTCTTGTCAAGTTTTAGAGGCAAACAGGTGTAGATGTGGATGGACGTGCACCTGAGAACAATTGATCCAGGAAATCCATGGGAACTGTTGGTGGGTTTAATTAGCTCCCAACGTTAGCTTTAGCAGAGCAGAGTGAGCGGAAGGAACGCGTCTGACTTGAGGAAGTGAGTGGTGTTTTTCAATGAAACGTGGCTCGAGATTAAAAAACAAAACACTGAAAAAAATTCCAGTTTGACTTGACAAGTCCTCCTGTTGGTGTTTTTTCCTTCATAATGTCAAACAAGTTTTTGTGTCGACATTTAAATATCAGATGTGCCAAATGTTCTTGATGTTGGAGCTGCACTTGTTGCAAGCAAAGATGCAAAAAAACCACACACACACACACACACACACACACACACACACAGAACTCACAAAATCTACATCATACATGGGAACCGGCGACTCCTCAGCCACTGAAGCGAGCGCGACACGGCAGGTCATTCTTTATGACGCTCTGCTAACAAGCTCAAACCTGTTAGAAAAAACAGCTGATGATTAATGATCAGTGTGACGTGTCTGAGTGAACCAAATGGAGTGTGCATGTAAACGCTCCCCTGCCAAAGCCTTCACCCTCACACTCATTGTAATCATTACAGGGAGAAAGAATTAGGGGGGAACTGTAATGGGTTAATTACACCCCAATCGACGGGTGTAGAAATGCAGGCCTTTTTAATGATCTCCCTCCATCATTCAGCACATTTCTATTATTTTCTCTCTCTCTCGCTGCTCTCTGCTGTGAGGTTCAGTGTCATGAAGGAAAATAGGGGGATAATTGGGTTCATCCATCTCTCTCTCTCTCTCTCCCCTCTCCCACCCCCGTGGGGTTGTTAGCTCAGGCTTTTGTCCCCTCCCACCTGAACTCCTGCTACTCCTCAGCTAGTCACATGCTATTAGCACATATTCACTTCACGTGTCTGAACAAAAAGGAAAATATCTAACATTTCTATCTTCAAATATCAGAAACTGCTTCGTTACTTCAGTTGAGTCGTCATGTTTTTCACGCTGGCGATGTCTTGTCATTTACACCCTCATGCAACAATTCAGTGTCACAACAGCGCCTGTGTACTAAACGCACATTTTGCCTTTGTGCTTTGTATGGAAACAACAAAATGCATAAAAGTCTGTACTTGCCTGAGGTGTTTTCAGAAAGTGTAAATGCTCAGAACAGAAGACGAAAACAGCTCATTTGAATAAACTCTGAGTGGCGACTCTGGAAGTCATGTGACTGATCAGCTGATTCTCCATCCCCAGCGAAGCAGCAACATGTAAAATACTAGTCGGCACTAAAGTACTACTACAACTTTACTCCTGAAGGTACTCCCTCAGACGTCTGTGGACCAAATCCACCTGTCGGATCAGCAGGTTTTCTTCTTCTATGCTGCCTGTTACAGCCATTGAACCGTTGTCCACAGCGCCCCCTGCTGACACAGATACACACGACATAACCTGGTTTAGTCACTTCAGACCACTTGATGGAAACGACTGTAATCCACATTTTCCAGCATTTCTTAAATTTGCTTAAAATTCACTTGACATTTCATGGAAGCAGTAATGGAAGGGTAAACACAGGTGTAAGGAATGCATTGACAATGGATCTGTTCCATTTCGGTGGGCCCTGTTGTGCCTCGTGGCTGTGACACTCCAAACAGAACAGACGCACAACTTACGTGATCAAACACTCCGAGGATTGATTGACTTGGTCACATGTCTTGGCTCCATAAGCTGACGAGCGCGTGGAGCTACAGCCACCGTGGATATTCTAATTCAGTAAATGGTGACGATTTGCCAGAGTCAGATCGAACATCGGGATCAGTGGGTGTTCAGTGCCCCTTTGTTTGAGAGGGAACTTCACTGTGGCTTTGAACTGGTACTGGAGATGTGATGCTGGTTGATACTGGTGTTCACCCAGTATCTACAGACATGGGTGGAACTGAGGGGACGCAAGCTCCTGTCACCGGCTGCCCACATGCCAGGCTGAGACACAAAACATAGTTAAGATGCAATATTATATTTGAAGTGTTTCAAGAGGAAATGAATGTTGGTTAATGTTCCTATGAGGATTGTTGTTGGTCAGTTTAGTGTGAACATCATCAGGGTAAATAAAAATACGATAGACAGATGGTTTTCAGCACAGGAGGACGAGTATCAGGACCATGGACAGCTCAGTGTCCAGGAGCCACAGTGATGAGGTACCTTTGTAGTCCAACAGGAAGCTAGCATAGCAGTGATGAGGTACCTTTGTAGTCCAACAGGAAGCTAGCATAGCGGTGATGAGGTACCTTTGTAGTCCAACAGGTAGCTAGCAGAGCAGTGATGAGGTACCTTTGTAGTCCAACAGGTAGCTAGCATAGCAGTGATGAGGTACCTTTGTAGTCCAACAGGAAGCTAGCATAGCAGTGATGAGGTACCTTCGTAGTCCAACAAGGAGTTGTGGGTTTTCTTTATTCCAGTAGGAAGTTAGCAAGTCAGGGGTGAAGTACTTTTGTAGTCCAGCAGGAAGTTAGCAGGCCTGAATTTACACAGAGCAGATGGCAGCAGACTGGAAGCCACCAAACGAACGGCATAGTGGATCTGGACAAATTTCAAAATAAAATATGATATGCAGGCACCTGATAACCAAAATAGACAGAAAAGGACACAGTGATGCCATCAACACTATGTTAACATGACAGGAACACGGACCGAGACAACTAGCACATCAACAGAATCCTCAAGTTTACAACCTGGATGAAAGCGCACTGGAAGTCTCCACTTCACGGGTGGAGGAGGGGACAACAACGTTGCAGTTGGAGCATGGCGGAGCCACAGCCTCCATCTTTAGCCACAGCCTCTTCAAGGCAAATAGTGCACAAGGTCTCAAAAATGATACGGTCGATTTATATCAGTATTTTTTCATTCACTGTTTATTTTTATTTTAATTTACATTGGACATTTTCATGGAGACCCACTGTGAATGATGCACACCTCTCACCACAGCACAGTGAATTATAAATGCAACCAATTATTCAACTGAACAGTCGCACCAGTCGGTGGTTGCTGTGGCGGGCGACGCGTTACTGAATCATCCTCCGAAAACCAGTTCCTCTGCTGTGAGTCAGAAGCTGGCAGCTGTGAGTTTGGCTATCATCTTTTTATAGATCAAGTGTGTAGGTGTGAGTCGGAGACCCCGCCCCCGCCGGTGCGGAGTCGCAGGAAGCCACTCGGTGCCCAACTCAGCAGAAGAAACACAATGAAAACATTGAGCGCTGCTCTTCCAGATTGTTTTTGGCCCCAGCCGCTCTGCAGAGGAAACACAAGCCCACCTCTCATACTACTTTGTGTCTGCTCTAATGTATGGATTTTTTTTTCCTGTCTGCGGCTGAAATTGTGCAGCATGCCAAATATTATCCAATTAAAACTCCACTTTTTAGCAGGTAATTTGGTGCACCCTGATCTTGACAAGGAAATGTAACTAATTGCTTCAATTTTATTATTGATACAGTGTTTAATGTTTTAAGAGGGTTTTGGCCCAGCCAGCGTTCGCGCTGGTGATGGTGGTGGAAAATGAGCCGAGGCGGCTGTTTTCAGTGTGCGAGGCCTTGTCCTGGGCAGCGTTGTGGTCAGACCTCAGCCCATCGACCGCGGCGATTAGTTTGTCTTTGTTGACCGCTGACCAGAGGAATCCACAGGAGTTCCAGTAAGTGGAGCTTTAGACACTGAGGTGAAGATTAGTGTTTAACTTCACTATGAACCTCTTCTTATTTCTCTCAGTCATGGGCCGGGGGGTCCAGACCCATCCACTCCAGAAAAACAGATGCCCTCCTCTCAGTATATCAACCTAAACACATATATATAATTTTAGATACAATAATACACACTTGCTTTTAATAGATGGAACGATTGTACCCCCCCCCCCCCCCCCCCAGGCCTGGCAATGGTTTGTTCTGTCACACACATTCCCCCTCATGCACGAGTGTGTATGACCTCTAGTTAACTGCTGCCATCACCCCTATGAGTGTAAGACAGGTGCAGTGGAGTCAAACATTGCCTCCCCCTCCGACCCCTCCAGTGGATCCTTCCAGCTAGCTGTTATTCTAGCATGAAAGCCATTCTTCACCTCAAAAATGGATTTCGTCATATTCTCACTAACAGGAATCTTGAGCTCACAAAGATGTTTTTATCTCCTACTTTACTTTTTTGTGACTCCAGAATGCAGGAAGAGCCTGCCTTGTATATTTAGCTAGAAGCTAACGGAGACCGACAGCTAAACTGCCCAAAACGTCCATTCACACTCTGTCCAGGTCATCGCCTGGTATTATTGATCCATGCATCATTGATCTAAACACAGTGATTGAAGATAAAACCCAACTGTCACCCTCCAGTTGGGTGCTCACCAGCATCACCAGTGAGTGAATTCAGTCACACTCACTGATCCATCCACGCGTGGACACTGCAGACGTGGATTCGACTTGAGAGTTTCTTAAAGTTTAGCTTTGTTAGTCATCAGTCTCCATGAGCTTCAAGCTAAAAGGAACTAACACATCTTAGTGAACTCAAAACAGCTTTAAGTGAGTTTTTGAAGGACAAAACACATTTCTTGGTTTCAGCATGACTTTAAGTTATTCACCAATCAGATATTAAATATGTGCTATTTTCCTCTGAACGGTTTATTACCTCCCTGCTACCTGTGTCACGGTCAGGGAGCGTAACCGTCAGCTTTCTGATGTTCTGTGTTCACACAGGATCATCATATGTTCTTCACCAGTCAATCAGTTGTGATGGAGAAGTGCTCCCCCAACGGCTACGTGACCCAGGAGGTCAGGAGAGTTTCACGCGAGGTGCAAGATCATCTGAGAGTGGCTGCTGAAGCCGATCATCATCCTGGGGCCGTCCTCCCTTCCCTGAGTCTACCTGAACCTGTTAGCCTGCCGTAGGTGGGGAGGTTCGTCCGCTCTGTCTGACAGCGTCTCCTCTGCCGCCGACTGCTATTCAGGATTAATGAGAGCCAATGAAAGCAGACGCCCTCCTCCTCCTGGTCTCCCCCTGCCCAGCCACGCTGAAGCCAAGGTCGGCCATAGGCCTCTTTATTAAGAGCAATGGCCAGGACTCGGGTCTGTCTGAACAAACAGGCAGCGATGGAGCTGGGAGGGAAAGGGAAACTGGCTCGCGGGGGGATGAGGTTTCAATAAACGTCAGCCAGCGTCGGTTCTGTTTGGACTGCAAATTATTGCTGGCTGATGCTCTATTATTTTACAACCAAAGATTCCTGTCGAGAGAAAGGTAGGAAGGGGGGACGAGTGTGCGAGAGTTGGGACGGAGCAAGGAGGGAGAAAAAGGAACTCTGGAAACACTAAAGGGAAAAAAGAGTTTGTGAATGCTGTAATAATCTTTAAAAATATTTCTGGAGCAGCTGCAGCTTAAGCTAAGAATAGGCTGGAGAAAGCAAAGGGATGATTCCAGGGGAGATATGAGAAGCGGAGGGAGGAGGAGAGAGAGCCAGGAGGCAGAGGAGGAGAGAGAGAAAGTCTCGGTCTTAACAGCAACACCTCCAATTAGCATAAATTACAGCTGTCTCACTTTTCTGCAAGGAAACAGAAACATTTCTGTCAGCAAACGGATGGAGAACCACGGTCAGCATCCGTCAGATGCAACATGGACCCACAATGCAACTCAAGCTCTTGTTGCTGCAGCAGAAATACTTGTGGATTTAAAAAAGTTGCCAACTTGATTTGCTGTTAGTGTCTGTTAGCAACCGTTAGCTTAGCTGTCCATCAGGAAGTGGCCTCCTCAGCATGGCTGTTCAGCCCTTCTGGTCCTCCAGCCCAGACCAGTGTAGAGCTGCTGGACCAGTACTGACCCTCGTCCTGCTGCTTTGTTGGTCCAACAGCATTTGAGACGCTAACAGAACGAAGGCTCGCGTTTCTCAGACGTTCCTCTGGTTAATCAGCACCTGCAGCTCCTGGTCGGTGACCTCACATAGATACACCTGGTACAGCTGGTACACCTGGTACCAGCCTGTTCACGCTGCTGGCTCAGAGACCCTCAACTGCTTGGAATAGAAATATGAGCACTATTTCAGACCTGATCAAAAATACCTCCCTTTGTAAATACTTAAGTATTTTTTTCAGGTGAATTTAGACTTTCTCTCTGCACCTTTCTAAAAGGTCTGTGGGTGTTTTTCTTTTTTTAATGATTTGTTTTATTCAAGTAGTTTTAACTTGTACATTTACAGTCCCCTTTACTGTCCCTAGTGGGGTATTTGCCTAGGAAGATGAGTACTATGAAATGAGGTCAAAGGAATAAGATACAAATACATTGTTTATTGAACAATGATTGATGAAAATCAAAGGCCACATGAAACAACTCAGTTTTTCTCCATCACAGGTGATGCTAAGGCTCATAAACGTTAGTCACCACTCGCTAACAGGTGGAAGGAAACATCGGGAGGTTTGAAGGAGAAACCCACCGTACTGACTGGTCAAAAAGAACAGGGACGAGTTAGAGAGACGCGATGACATGTAGTGAAGAATGTGATATCAGTGGCGTGTCTACGGTGGCCCTGAGGGGCAAAACACAGCAACATTTCCCAAAAGACAAAAACATCTCACAAACATTTGGACAAACTCTGTTAAAATTCGCGCAAGGATGCGGCTGAGAGTAGTACACAAAAGGAACAGGAAATGACATAATTGAACTGTCGCAAACCTTGGGTTCGTCCAATCACAAACAAGAATGTTGTCCCTACCCTTTCCGTAATCTGAAATGGTTGTTTTGTTAATGTTTTTCGCTGCGTCTGAATTGCCAAGTAGGTCTGATCGTAGGTCTCAGAGCAGGTCGTAGGCTGTCTGAAACCACACCTGGCGCGAGTAGCGACCGACTTCGCAACCTAAATTCCAGCCTAAACACGCCCACATTGTAGGTCGGTTCAGGTGCATCCTATGGAGCAACCTATGGCCCACAATGCACCGCGGACTTCTTCTTCGTCCCCTAAAAACTTGTGGACCCGCAAGCCAAGTTTCCATTCTGATGCAACACCAACCTTTATAGTCGTCGTTGTTGATGACTAAAGGTGCGTTAATGTGCTTAATAATAGAGGATGAATGAAGGGTGCTTTCAGAGTAGAGTGCAGTACGACAGCCAGGCCAGCAGGTGGGGCTTTCGTTGGTGCTGTCTACCTATTTGTGGTATCTGTGCTCTGCCAGCAGAGGTCGTGCTTCACCACCAGTCTTCTAGGGTGTCCGAATGGTGCCGCCGTGTTTAGGTTGTAGGAGTAGGACGTAGCGGTAGGTCGTAGCAGTAGGACGTAGGTTGGTACATGGCAGTTCGGACGCAGGCCTTGTGTTTTGTGAAATGTCGTTATGTTTTGTCCTTCAGGGCCACCGTACCTGTCAGCAAAGGAGGCAGAGCGTCCGAATGAGAGACGACGGGTAGACGAAAGAAAAGGCGCGACCCGTTTGACCATAACGTCCTGCTGTAACAAGCCAGGTGAGCTAGAAGTGGACAAATGGGAACTCTCAGCAGAAATGTTGAGTGTAGATATAAAAATGAGGTATTAAGTCATAAACCCGTAAAAATCATAATAAGCAGACAGCAGGGTCGAGCCGTGAGTCCCGTTGGAGAAGCGGTGTTCATGTTGGCGGATGTGAAGTTCAGATGAGAGGAACTGGAACTGGTAGAGACGCAGCACGGGTCTATCAAGAATGATGTCTACGGCAGTACTTGTACATGCGTGGTTGTAAAGTGTGCATGTATGCATGCGTGTGTGTGTGTCTTACAGGGGAGAGCAGTTTTCTTGCCTCAATAAAATGATGTTGGATTTTAGTGTTTTCCTAACACTCTGGTAGCGGCTCGTGCTCCAGCACGCTCCTCCGCCCTGAAATAAAAAGGCGTGGAGGCATAATGGGCTGGCCTGGCTGGCTGTTCTGCAGCTGAATTAAAAAGCAACATTATCCGGCTTGGACGGGGTGAGTCGGTGTTAGCTGGGCCACTGTTACGGGCTCATTCAGAGCCTCTCAATTGAGGTAATAAATTGAGTCTGATGGCTAATTTTAGGTGAAACCCAATACCTCTGGCTAAGCCACGAGCCAAAGGGGACCATTTAATCAAAATATGTCTGGCACTGCTGCTCATATAGAAACAGACTGAAGAATAAATATATGATTTATGGATCTACGTTTGAAGGGATAGTGCACCTTCTGTCAGTCAAGGGAGAAGCATTAAGCTGTGGGAGGTGACTTTAAATCCTTCATATCCACTTGGCTGGTAGAAAAATGAAATTACAAGTTAATTTTACATCAACTTTGGCTGCTGGACAAATGTGTAAGTGTGCACATGTGTTTCCCTACATCAGGGTTCGTCATACATGATCAGAACGATGCTTAAGATCCACTAGAGAACCGGGGCTTGCTTGTCTGAGCGGAGCTGCAGGGAGAGGAGGCTTCTCGCTGCTCGTCTCTGAACACCATCAGCGCCAATAATCTGGCCCACATCGAACGGTGAGCTGTGGAGGCCCGGCGGACGCCTCTAGTCTGCTCTGGTGGCTGCTGAGAAGCACAAAGCTGTGAACTCTGCGCGTTGCAGCGGCGAGGCGTAGCGTTACATAGCCAGAGGCCTCAGCACGCCAACGCAATTAACATATTGTCTTACTTTAGGGGATGGAAATGTCGGAGTGATTAGTGAAGACGGTGGTGTGAACTGTGAGGTCGCTGAGAAGCAGCTCACTTACATCGACTGCGGCGCTGAAAGAGAACTACTGTATCCCGAGCATACGCAGTACTACTACTACCATTATTGCTGGGTGAATAGCTTCTCTGCACCTGCGATGAACAGAGTCGCTGTTAGCAGGATTCCCCTCATTGAGTGTGAACAGTTTTCCCAGGAGAGGAGGAGCAGGCCTCCAGTTCCCCTCTGGGATCTGGGACTGATGAGGTGCAGGAGGTTCAAGACTGAAGGAGAATTCTGATGAGTTAAACTCAGGACTGTGGTCAGACCCTGAGATGCTCTGTCCCTGAGTCGCTGATGTTTCAGCCGACTGCAGCTGACCAGCACTGAGCGAATCCGGTGTTGGTGCTTCACTTTGACCAAGTGGACTTTTGACAAATTTTAATGGAAATCCAGATAAACAAGACACCCTCAGCAGATGTGGACAGCTGTGGCTGTTCACCTGCGTGAGGCTCAGGTCACGTTCACGTGATGCAACACAGTTTCAACCCTCCAACTCCTGCAAAACACTGAGTTTGTTTCAGCAGCTCAGCAGTGCCAGTGGTTTTTAGACGATAACGTTGGAAGAGCAGACGCCCGACCGGCAAGCCTGTCCAGACCGGGGACGCCGGCGAGTCCCACCAGCCAGTCGCAGGCGAGCCGCAGGTCAGTCACTCCATTTACTTATCAACCAGTATTTGTGTCGATTACTGCCTACTTCAGTTCCTCTCACTGCAGTTACTCAGCAGTTCCCTCATATCTACACCACCTTAACCCACAGGTACTTCATTTACTCTGTTCTTAACCTCCATTCATTCACTGTTTTTGTGTTTAATCCATTTTAAAACAGTGTGAACTTCAGTTTTCTACATTTCAAACTGAAAACATAAAATGAGCAAGATGGTGTCATTGGAGTTTTTACCCTCGCAGCTTCGTCTCTGGGGTGAAGTACGAATGAACCCGTTAGAGCAACAGGACACACGTGGCTGACATCAAATAAATGAGCCCGCTGAAGAAAACCAGGCTGGTGTTGGTGTGGATGATGTGGCGATGACCTGTGGTGATGGGAGATTTTACTGCCTCTAGCCCTGATCGCAGCAGGTAAACAGGAAGTACTACTGCAGTAAATAGATCAGTGGTAGTACTCGTACACAGATGATGTCCACCCGAACAGCAAACTCATGGAAGTGCAGCTACACACAGCCTGTGTGATCTCACCGCACACATCTGCACTGGTGTGCCATGACATGGAAACACAATATGACAGAAATGATGTTTTGCAAACCTTGGTGGAAAAATCAAATTATCACCAACCTCCTCCGAGTCGCCACGAGCCGGCAAAGCAAACAAGGAGAGAAAATATTTCTCCGCTGAAGAAACGAGCCACAATCGAGTGTTCATGCTTGTTTTCTGTTTTCTTCCTAAACATTTATAATTGCATCCAGAGGTGTGTGTGTGCGTGCATGCGTGTGTGTGTGTGCGTGCATGCGTGTGTGTGGGTGCGTGCATGCGTGTGTGTGTGGGTGTGTAGCCTCGGCCTGTGTGGCACAGCTTTAGTTTCAGGAGCAGGGTCAAGTGGTTCGTCCCTCATCCCCACCTCGCTTCGCAGGCCCACCGCACACGATGAAGAACATGTGTGTGGTAAACAAACCACACACATGTTCCAGATCAAATGTATCTTTATTTAATTGTTTCAGAAGAATTGTAGATGCATTTTTTATTTTATTATCTGTGATGCCTCGGAGTTCTTCCTTTTGTTCATATTCCCCCTCAGGCTCCTTGATTTGGGGTTTTCTCATGAACCCAGATTTTCTGTGACTTCAAATCTCAGTGAATTGTGGATTTCCCTTCGTTGTGTGTGAGCAATTTTAAACTATAATTCCAGAGCAGCAGTTGCCAAGTGTCAGGCCTTTGGCTGGGTGGTCCCAGGAGAAGAGCGACATCTGAGCGCCACCTCAGCCAGGAGACGTGCCGTGAACTCTCATGATGCACCAGGGATTTCATTATTCTCACTGCACATCCCGGGAACGTCCGTAGCCAGCATTATTGAATGGTTCCTTTACAACGTGTGTGTGTGAGAGAGAGAGAGAGAGAGATTGCACCAAGTGTAACTCTTCATCACGACTGTGTTTCTGGTCCCATTCAGTCATGGTTGTGTGTTGTGTATTAAATGGATGTGTTTGTGTATGTGGACACAAACTTCCTTAATCTTCTCACAGTCAGCACGACTCTCACCTGAGCGATCAGGTAAACGGTTGTGTCTCCGTGGGGAGTCTCCAGCTCTGTCATACTGTATTTTCTGCTGTAGTCTTTAAGACTCTGCTTGTTCTGGCCTCCTGTAGCTCAGGTGAATTGTTTGCATTAAATACCTGGAGGACCAGGTCATCACATGACGAGGAAGGGAAAATACATCTGAAAGAGGAGAGGACAGTCACGCCCCCACCGCTGACCCTGGCCTTCCAGCAGCTTCTGGCTTCTCCTCAACTTTCTCTGTTTTGTCAAAATCTGTGAATTGAGTGGGTTGAGCCTTCAGGATGAACGTCTCGAATATGGTTCACGTTCAGGTTCAGGTCCAGAAAACTTTATTTATATCCGTGGGGGGCAATTAAGGGAGCAGAGAGCGGTACAGTTGGTTACACAACAAAATCTCGAAGGTGAGGAAGTCCCCACCTCCCAGGGTTGGCAGCTGCCTTGTAAACTGCGTGGTGACGTGACACGCTGATGCAGCCGCAAACTCTCCAGGTGTTAGCAGGTCCAGCAGGACAGGAGCTGTGTCCCTATCACAACAGGTGCTGCATGTGGTCTCTCTATAGGTGGAAAGATGGAGACGGGCGGGAGTTTCCCGATGTGGCGCTGAACAACATGGTGACAAAGCAGTCAGCTGACTCCCCGCCCCTGCAGCTCCAGCCTGGAGGGGGTCTCTGTGGAGGACCAGCGCTCACAAGGACTTGTCTCTCATTCTTTCATCCCACTCAAGCATCAGGAGGCGTCTGATAATGACAGCGACCACATGACGAGACGCCTGATTCCAGGTGTGAACTCTGCAAACGCACACATACAGGCAGAATTTTCTCGTTTTAATTTTTAAACGGCCAAATAAAAAAACAAACAAACCTGGAGACCGTCTGTGTTCTATATTTACATGTGGAGTAGATTTGCTGCTCTCTGTGGAAAACTTGAGGAGATTATTGGAGGGCTGCAAATCACAGTGACACCGGTGACACAGCCTGAGGCCGCCGACATACGAGAGAACCGCAAGCTGGAGCCCCTCAGGCTGCTGTGACGTAGAGAAGCCGGCGCTTCTCGGCCTTTGATTGAGTTTTAATTGATTTCTCATAGAGAAGCGGGACCTTCCTTTCATTGAGAAGGAGTCGTTTGGGTTTTTAATTAGCAGATCTCTTGATTTATCCCTTCAGTCTGTGATTATTACAATTATGTGGCTTTTGTAATTGGTGCATACGGAGTTGATGTGTTTTTTGAGGGAAAACATTACTTTGGAGGAGCGAATGCTGCCAGGGACAATGAGGCAGTCGCGGGTGGGGTTAGATACATGGATACACTTGTGGTTGAGTGTGTGTGTGTGTGTGTGTGTGTGTGTGTGTGTCATGTACAGTATGTTTGTTGGTGTGTCTGCATCCTGTACATCCAGAGCGTGCGTGCTGACCACAGCGCCGTCACTGCCCTGCTGTCTGCTCGCTGCTGTAATGTGTGTTTATGTTTACTTAAATTTAAATGTGTGTGTGTGTGTGTGTGTGTGTGTGTGTGTGTGTGTGTGTGTGTGTGTGTGTTTATGGAGAGCTTATGATGTGGAGCACCTGCCCTCTCCGCCCAGTCATGCTGCTGTGTGGTGGCTACTGAGCTGGAACCTTCCGGATGATATCATCAAACGCTGACAAGGCAGACAGGTCAAGGCGCCTGTGGTTGTTGCTGGAAAAGACGACTCCCTGAAGTGTGTGTGTGTGTGTGTGAGAGAGAGAGAGAGAGAGAGCGAGAGAGACGGGACACATGTTACATTTGTGTTAGATTGTCGTATCAGGCAGGTCTGCAGCACGTTAGCTTCCCTGGTGTCTGGGCCGTCAGACGGCTCAATCACTAACAAGGAACTCATCCAACGCTGCCTGTGATTTTCCTCCAGACTCCCCCCTCCTCCCCCTCATCACCATCATGACTCCATATGTTTATTTACTGCAGTCATAAACCCTCAGAATATTCTCAACTGCCGCTGCCTCCCTTTGCTCTGTCCATCATGGATTTGGGTCCGTTAGCATCCACTAATCTCGGGAGCATCGACTCTGGCTGAAAGACGCTTGAACACTTGGGAAATGTTTCGGTCTTTAATGTGACAGGACTGAGGGTTTGATTCTCACACAGTGAAACTGAGCCGCTGGTGTGTTCAGTTGAACAGCTCACTCAACCTCTGTCATGCTCTCTCCATTAGCTTCCAGCTACATTTACGTGGCTGGCTCTTCCTGCATTCTGGAGTCACAAAGAAGCAATGACGAAGGAAAAAACATCTTAGTGAGCTCCAGACTCCTGTTAGTGAGCACCTGAAAGGTGAAGTCCCATTTTGGGGTAAAGGAGGACTTTAATCTGGCTCCTAGACGTGGTGAGTGTAATTACTCAGCTGAAACACTAGGCGGTGATGGGGCTTTTATGCTGTTGTGTCACTGAGCCCATAGTTTTTAGTTGTGAATCACTGAACTGGAGTCACTGAAATAATTTGAGTGGTGAGGAGAGCTGAGCCAGAGGAAGAGGTGGTGGCAGAGGAGATCAGATGTTCCCAGGTGGACCCTCAGCTGCCGTGCTCCTCGTTGATGTGTGGTTACACTTCCAGGAAGGTGCATGTCGGTCCCAATTGCAGCGGTAAAGCCCAGTTTTGCACTACATGATTTTAGGCTTCGGCGACTTCCCTCCCCCAAATTGGGGTGAGGCACTAAAGACCTCTGTGACAAAAGTAATGAGGGGTGAGCAGCTCGAAGACGATGGACTGGGAGGTCGCGTGCGACGTCAGCGACAAAAAGTGGACATCTAGCACTGCTAGATATCCAGGACTTGTCGCAGTGACGTAAACGGAGCTGCAGCCAATGAAAGCAGACATGGGAGGTGCCGAGAGATAAGAAGAAAAGGGCCGTTTTATCGAAGAGTGCAACATAACAGGCTACGAGCTAGCTTGCTAGCAGCTGTTTTACTTCAAAAGTGTTGATCTATACTTTACCTCCAACTCTCTCTGCAGTACCGATCGTCCATGCTGTCTGTTTGCCAAATCATTCTTTCGCCCACACTCTCTTCCTTTTTATTTTGCTACACAGTAGTGCACAAACGACCTGGAGGGCTGCGTTCTTCTTCGCGTCCATGTTTACGATGAAAGGGGTGTGCGCTGCGTTCAAGAGTTTCCTGGCCAGCTGGGCAGTCGGCCACGCCTACTGACGGGGAAAATCGTGTAGTCTGAACACTCCCGTGTGCCGACAAATCTTGTAGTGTGAACAGCAGCCCGATTGAGCGTGGGGTGGTGTGAACAGGAGGACCTGTCGCTGACAAAAACAGTCGTGTAGTCTGAACAGCACTTAAACCAGCCCTCCCTAACCTCCTTGGTGGGTTTTCTTGCCAACTGCCAGCGCTGTGCTGAGCCAAGTGTGGAGCACCGGCTACAAGCTGCTTGTGTCATACAGCCGTGTGAATCCCTTACCTGTCAAAAATACTGCAGTACGTCCAGTAGGACCGTGGGACAGACGAAGCAGTAGACACGTCTACAACACACGGGGGGATACTCACATCTTCATCAGTGGTCGGGACGATTCCAGAGCGTTTAGCGTCTGGTCAGGGTTCACCTGTGTTTTGTAACTGAGTTCATTATCTGTGTTTTCCTGTTTATTCCTGCCTGGTTTCCTGCTTTAAATTGTAGACATTGCACGTGTGTGTGTGTGTGTGTGCGCATGCGTGCGTGCGTGCGTGCGCGTGTGTTTTCTGCTCCTCTGGATGTGTTGTCAGTCTTTCTGTCCTGCTTGTCTCCCGCTTTGTTAGCTGGTCAGTCAGGTTAACGAGTGAGTTAGTGTGTCAGTGGTCTAGTTAGGCCCACTCGTCATCACCTGCATCACACATTTAACAAACATTACCTTTTTAGGTAAAAATCTGGTGCCTCACCGGTAGTGTTGCGTGTCAGCCTGCTGTTACCTTGGCAACCACTACACAGACTGTGGCAGCAAGTTAGCGAGGCCATACAGCCCTGCACTCCCAGCTCTGCTGGTGGAGGGAAGAAGGTCCTGGTGGTGATCAGCCTGAATCTCCTGGAAGCGGCGTGATGGAGCCGGAGCTCCAGGAGGAACATGAAGCCTCCTCATGTGCTTCATGTCGCGTGTCTGCACAAGTTGTTGTACAAATACCATGTTTTGGCGGTAAATGACCAGCCTGTGACCAGTGTTGACAAACATATAATTTAATAATAGTAAAACTGTTTCCAATTATATAGTTGGGACCTTTTTTTCCACAACACAGAAAATGATTTCCAAAGTTAAGAAAAACAGGATTTCAGCCCCCGCGCACCTTCCGAAAATACCGTAGCTGCTGCATGCGCTCTGCACTCGGGGTGGGACGCATTCTTCCTGCTCTTTGTTTGCTCTGGGGTTTGCATGTGCAGGACTGTCTGGACCACAGAGGACGGACAGGTTAGCGAGGCTCTCTTTCCATTTGCAGGTTGAGAGGATATTATGACCTGTTTCCACCTGCCAACCCTCCGTGTCCCTCCACCCTCTCGCTGTTGGACAGAATTTGTGTACTTACCAGTGTCTATCCCTCCCTCCCCATCTCATATCCTGAGAGCAACATTTGCCGTCGCCCATATTCACCCGCTGGAAGGATCCCCCCCCCCACAACCACCACCACCACCACCACCACCACCACAACACTCCAGTTTCACTGTAGGTACAAGAAGCAGCGGGCAGATGCTGCCAAGGTACAAAGTAGACAAAATATCCCCTGTCCCGCGTGTCCTGCCTGCCACCACATCATAATCAAATCTACTTTCTCTTTTTTTTATCTAATGACTCGCTGCGCAATGGAGACGAGGCATGGCCGCCCAAACATAATAACCCAGAATGCACTGCAGGACCAAGAAGGTATCAGCGAGTACTCCCTTAGAGAAACAGTTTTCACTGACATTCCTATTTCAGGAACTTTAAATGTTAGGTAAAGAAACATTATGAGAGGAGACCTGAATGGAAAGTGTGTGTGTGTGTATGTGTGTGTGTGCATAGAGGAACTGAGAGCGAGAGAGAGAGTGTATGTACCTATGTATAATTTGGACATACACCTCTAAGCGCACCTAAGTGTATCTAGCCAAATGTTTTTATATGGTTCCATGACGGGGGAGAGAGTGAGCCAAACAAAGGAGACCATTTCGATGGGGCCGGTCAGTGAACGAGTGCTGGACTCATAATGACATAGAAAACAAACAGTGGTGAATGGGCACATGGTCCCAGCGTAACCACACGGCCCTTAACGGGAAGAGCCTGTCCAGCAGCGCACAGCACAGCTCCGGCACTACAGGAAGACCCCGGCGCCAAGCAGCCACAGCACACCTACCCTGTGTGTGTGTGTGTGTGTGTGTGTGTGTGTGACACTCACATCAGCTTCAGGAGAAGATATGGACACTGTCACACACACTCAGTCAAGACCTTGTTATTAATACACACATTCACTCTCACACGGGGAACTTCCCAATCAACCCCCAGCAACAATATTATCCTGCCATTCACTGTCGAGGCGTGATTGATGAGGTGGGCCGCGGCGGCTCGCTCCGCTCCACGTCCCAGATTATGTAGAATAACAATGTGCAGACAACACTCATATTAAGCTACAATTTAAACGTCCTGTGCTGTCCTCGTGTGGAGCGCTTTATTCCACGCCAGTGAGGTGTCTGGCGTGACCGAGAGCCATTGTGGTTAGTTTGTACGACACGTTGTGAAAGCGTCTGTAGCTCCTCCACTGATAACGCCTCAGCGGAGCCGAGTTCAGCCGTGAGCGTGACGTGACGTGACGGCCCCTCTGACGCCTGCGATCTCAGGAGAGCACAGGGTCTCATTGATGTCTGTGTCATTCATTGGAATAAAAATGAAAACAGGGTGAAAACGAACTGGACAAGTAACAGCAGATTTCACCCGTTGATTTGGTAATGTGGTTATTTTTATTTCATGCTTCCTTTTTCCAAACCTGGCATGGACGTTACCCACAATGCAATTTGGGAATGTTATGCTGCAGCAGCTAATGCAGCCTGCAGCTGCTCCCCTCCTCGAGTGCTGCAGCTCAGACCCAGTAGACCTGAGGACATGGATGCCTGCAGCGTGCAGACGGATGTCAAGTCTTGCGTAGCCCTGCTGTGAGGCTGCTGGAGGCGGGGTTAGCATCTGATCTGCAGAGCGGACGTCGGGTCATGTTGACCCCCGTGTGTGGGGATCTTTGGATTCGAAGATGGATGCATGCTTTTCATCACATATTAATAGTAAAGATAATGAGTCGCTCATGGACCTGAGTCATGACCAGGGGTGTCACATGACATATTTCACAGCTCAAATGCTCCATTAGCTGTTCAGCACCGCCTGTCCAGTGACGGGGATGAACCTCAGCCAGTGCCCGTTGCACTTCTCCATGTCGGGTGTTTGGTTCTCTTACGGCTTCGTGTTCAAGAGTCCAACAACGCTCGTGTCCAGCTGAGACACCGAGGACGGTCTGAGTCTCTGGTGGCTGTGAAGCACCAGGGAGGCGAAGCCACAGAAGGACACACGACGATCGGCTGCCGTTTGAGGCTTCTGGGTTTTGTGGGCGGGGAAGCACCTCGGTCACATAAGATGTGATAGATGGTGTTGGTGGTATTTGCCCCGCCCTCCCTCCATTGTGATTGGGTCAAATCTGATTGTGATGAGCTTGATGGTTATACCCAAAGAGAAGAGCAAACCTTTGCATCTCTTCACGCCTCTGTGTAAAAACGCAGCGCTCTAACGTCTAAGAATTAAAACGTTTCCTTGTCATCGGGAAGTGGCGCCACGCTGGTTCTCAGCTCCAGCTGATGCTGACTCAGGGGACGTTACTGTCCTGCAGAAGCCTGAAACGTGAGCAGCAGCGCTACTGTGGAGGACACCTGGCTGACGGGGCGGCACAGCGCTCCTCTGCGTTCTAGAAGCTTCCGAGAGAGGAGGGAGAGCTGAGAGCTCTCATCTCCCTCACATCAAAGATTATTTGAGAACGTTCCTGAATTCCTCCTCGTCTTGTTGTTGGACTCCTCTGTGACCTGCAGCTGGTTCCAGCGTGTGCTTCAGGATGACTGGCAGCCTGAACTGCTCCAGAGCGCGGGCGCGCGTGTGTGTGTGTGCGTGCGTGTGTGTGCGTGCGTGCGTGAACAGGTGGCCAGAGTATAACTTTCTTTCTCTGCCTAGCTGTGGTGTCTGTCGCTGCTCGGGCCATCGAGTCCTGCTTCTCGCAGAAACGCGTGGAGCAGGACTCATGCCGTAGATTTGTTTTTACAATATTAATGTTTCAATTTTGTTTTTTTAAATTGAATTTCCAACTTAATCCTCAGACTACAAGGGCCTGCTGTTGAGAGATGATCTTCAGGGTGAGGCAGAACAGTGCCGGAGAGGCGAGGGATCTGTTTGGCGTGGGCGGTTCTGTCCAAACAACAGATGCACGTAGAAATGAAGACGTGCTCCTCCTGGGGTCCGTCCCTCTGTGTCTGCCCACATGCAGGTTTGAAAGAAATTGGATTTGTTTTATTTACTTTCTTTCTTTGTGTGACAGATAAAGAGTTTAGTAAAACTCGAACAAAGCTAACAACGGCACAACTATCCACCCATGGCGGGTTGCTGCTCCTCTGACCTTTGGGCGGCTCACTCTCGAGTTTCCGTGGATGTCTGCTTCATGCTTGAAGACATTTTCTCAAGATCTTTCTGAGAAATTGTCTCAGTTGGCAGTGACCTTTGACCCTTTTTAGTTCATCCCTAAGGTCACAAGGATGTTTGCAGTAAGGTCTCTCCAGGTGTTCCAGAGAACAGGACTGGGGAGGTGAACAGCCAGCAAACAGAGGAGTTCTGTCTCTGGTGTGGTGTCCCTGCTCCAGTCCAGCGTCCAGGATGCTGCTGCTCTGTTGTGTTGCTGGTCTCTGCCCACCTGCTGTGAGGTAGGACTGCTCAGTTGAATCGCAGGTAGAGACGCCCCCTCGAAGCCCCTCCCCTGCACACATTTCCAAGCCCTGACCTGCATGGTCCAGTCTTACTGGGTCTGGTCTGGAACACTGAAACAATGTCCCTCTAAGGTGCAGTACAGTTTTTGATGATGGTCTCCATTCAGTCTTTACTTGTTACCATGGCAACTGTCAACAGCCCCTCACTGTCGGGTCACTTGGCCCGCACTTTGCTCGCCATCAGACGCGCTAGAAGTCCATTTACTGCTTTGAAAACACCATAAAACAACAGAAACTCTCTAACTGCACCAGGTTAGCACCTGGTTTCTGAGGTCCTGTGTGTGACTCAGCAGCAGGAAACTGTCTGAGAAAACTCATGTGCCACATTTTTATTAGGAGTTTAGTGATTTTGTAAAAACTGATATTGATGGAGCTCATGGAAGAATATAAATGGAAAGTTAAATTAAAACACATAAACACAGTCATGAGTAAAGAGCATTTCTGCACGCTGCCAGTCATTGTTACATTCTCAGCAAGTGAACTTGATCCTGATGGGTGAAGCAGAAATGCTGAGAAACATTTTTCACCATAACACCCCTCTGGGGTGTCTGGATGTACATGTGTGCTGACCACAGCAGCTCCCCCACTTAGTTTTATTGCACAAGGTCCTAATGTTCTTCCATGCGTTGTTCTACTGGCTTTTTTTTTCTCTGTAGTCTCACATAATACTGCCAAGAACTAATTGGCATAGTTACATGTTCTCCGACTGTATCGGCTACAGTAGCAGGATGTAAGAGAAAACCAGACCCAGAACAGGCGAGAGCGAGACCGGTTGCATCAGCAGAATGTCTGGTTCGTGCCCCTGCTAACCGCAGGAAGCTGAGATGTATCACGGAGGCAGTGCATGATGGGATACCGTGCTGATGATGAACAGAACCAAAGGAAATCTGAAATGAGGTGTCAGAGACTTTTTATGACGTGTCCTCTTGTCAGTCGGAGGACGTTCAACCAGCCCAGGAGCAGCCGCTGCTACCTGACTGTCTGCAGCTGAAACCCTAGAACACACACGGAGCTCTCACATCAGGCTCCCGTGATTGATATTGTCTTCTTCTTGCCTTCCGATCTGGCTCACTGGTCCAGGAAACGTGGCCCGAGTTGCAGATGTCAGCTGATGATTCATCATTCTGTGCTTGTTGACATATTCGAAGCCACAACCATCCATAACTCCCCTCTCACGTCGGAGGGTGTTTGTTTCTGTGTGCGTATCAATTTGCGAGGTTGATCAGCTTCAGACGGTCCCTGCAGCATGTTGTGAAGTCGTGCTGCACGTCCTGCTGGGCCAGAGAGCAGCAGCAGGATCAGCTGCACGGCTCTGTCAGAGCCTCCTGCAGCCTCTTTCACTGGTCCCATTAGAAATGCAGTATAACCCACCAGCTAACCAGGTGATTGAGATGCTAGCCAGTCTTCAGACACTGACAGACGCATACGTGGTCACCAAAGTAGCTCCAATAATAGGGATATGTTAATAAATAACACACACTGGTTTGGCTCTCTTAGTGGGTCGGCTGGTCTTAGGCACCGTGACCCGCACGTAGCTAGTAGGAAGCTTTTCCCAGGAACGTTGGCTCGGATGGTTTCTTTCTACCAGCAGAGCTGTGACGCGACCTGGGAGCTAAGAGGAGATCTCTCTGCTGCTACAGGAGCCTTCCTGTGTGCTTTAGGGCCAACTTCCACTCTAAGGTTCTGTGGTTTTTGCTTTAGGGGGACATTTATTACTAGAACACAATTACAAACAAGTCTAGAACCAAATAAAAGTCTGTTTTTCTTTCCCAGAAATCCCTTCTTCTTTGGGCTGAAACAGCACTGAGATGCCTCTGGCAACTGCTGATCTTAGGGCAACCAAAAGGAGCAGCTAGCTGTAGCTGTTCTACTAGCAGTAGCTGTTCTGCTAGCAGTAGCTGTTCTACTAGCAGTAGCTTTTCTACTAGCAGTAGCTGTTCGACTAGCAGTAGCTGTTATTGTAGCAATAGCTGTTCTGCTAGCAGTAGCTGTTCTACTAGCAGTAGCTGTTCTACTAGCAACAGCTGTTCTACTTGCAGTAGCTGTTCGACTAGCAGTAGCTGTTATTGTAGCAATAGCTGTTCTACTAGCAGTAGCTGTTCTACTAGCAGTAGCTGTTCTGCTAGCAGTAGCTGTTCTGCAAACAGTAGCTGTTCTACTAGCAGTAGCTGTTATACTAGCAGTAGCTGTTATTGTAGCAATCGCTGTTATACGAGCAGTAGCTGTTCTACTAGCAGTAGCTGTTATACTTGCAGTAGCCGTTCTGCTAGCAGTAGCCGTTCTGCTAGCAGTAGCCATTCACCGGTTAAACAGCAACAGGTGGTCAGAGACTGACATTCGTTGAGGTTTTAGTTTGGAGGGGCGGTGCCAGCCGGTGGAGGTTCAACAGTGGCGATGGTGTTGAGTGACTGAGGACGATTTCTTCATGTGTGTCTGTTGGCTGCCTGTCAAACTAGAACGTAAAGGAGCTCCAGGCTTGAATCCTCTGTATGTATTTATTTTTACAAATGAAAAGATATTTGTGCAGTAACGTAGAGTAATAGACCTCTTAAAGATTATGTCAAAATATGCGAATAGTTTTTATTGCACTGGTCGTTCAGGAGGGAAAGGAATGGTATCAGAAAATCTCCATGAGAGAGTAAAAGATGGAGTTTCCAGGTGTGTGTGTTCACAGCACTCTGACAAACGTTCCACCGACTAAATAAAGGTGACAGAGACTTCTAGAGGAAGTACATGTTTCTCAAATAATGTAGAAATAAATTAATAACTAACAAGTTAATGTGAAGGCTTAGAGAAGAAGACGTTTTTACAGATTCCTTTGTAAACGCTGCAGTCTGAATAAAACAGAAATGTGCTGTGAAAGTATTTGCAGTATTTCTGGGTGAAGCTTGTTCACATGTAGACTGGAGGAGACGCTTTGTGATGGAATTTATGGGTGGAAAATGTTACCAAGGCTTTTCTGAGTAAATCTCCCTCCAAACCAAAACCAATCCGTACCAGCGCCCAGCCGGGACACAGCCGGCCCGGGAGGGAGGGAGAGTGGCGCTTCCTTCATCCAAGTTTCAGTGAAGAGTGCAGGCTAGCTGGGGCAGCGCTGAGGTGGATGTGGACGGAGAGGCTGAAGGTGAAGGTCAAACTAGGATGAGACAGCCTGTGATGTCACTGCCTGAAGCATGAATACATCCATCTTTTGGGATCTTGAACACATTAACAGAGCCCCGCCGCTGTTACTCCGTCCTCTTTGATCCGGTTCCGGTTCTGCTATCAATAAGCTTGATTTGGAGGGGAATAACGGCGGCGGCCCTGTGGAGCTGAACCGGATCCAGCGATGCTGTTTGGATAGGTGCTGTGCCGGCCTGCGGGGACGCACAGTCCAGGGTTTACTGTGCACCTGCTGTGCCGCTGCTGTACTTTGGCTTCATCTTCCATCAGAATTGTTTCGAGAAGAGATGGAAAGATGAATTTGTACAAATATTTCTCAGAGCCAAACATGCGGCGCAGACAGAAAAAAGAAGTTAATCTGTAGCTTTTGGAGCAAATGAAGCTGTTTGACAATGAAAACATGAATGTGTTGCTCTAAACTCACAGCAGGCAGTCATCAAAAAGCTTTTCCCACAAATCAAGCCGGATTCACTTAAGTATCGTTGCTTTACTGGAACAAGTTCAGCTAAGCTAATTGGCTAACTTTGCTAGCTTGCTGTACACGTTGTGTTTCTTCAATAAAAGACCGTTTTTGATTAAATAGTCTCGTGTAGTGACACGAATAAATGACCAGTCCCAAGATAAAAAGTCTGCCTGGGCCACAGGGGGGGCTACTGGGAAAGCAGATGATCGCATACTGAAGTTCTGTGGCCTCCTGCTGCGGACATCTTGGTTCATGTTTGACAGCCCTGAGCCACTCATACGAGAGTGGTGCCATCTCACGTGCAGGCAGGCGTAGCAGCATGCAGGCTGGTGGAGCCGTGCTCGTAGCACTGTAGTTAACCTGAACCCTCCTGGACGGGCCCTCGTACACGCTAGCGTTAGCTTGGCTAATGTTAGCTTGGCTAGCGTACCCACATCAACGTGCATAGCTGGAGTCAGAGAGACGTCGTGCAGGAGGGGAAAATGGTCGTTTTGAGCTCATTAGTGAGTCCACATTTTAAAGTCATACTTTGTGGAGGCTGCATGAGCTACAGCTATTAGCTCGTTTACATCACTGTGGTTTGAGTGTTTGTGTGTGTGTGTGTGTGCGTGCGTGCATGTGCATGTGCGTGTGTGTGTAGGTAAAGTCTCTGGCTGGACCCTGAAGCAGAAATGATGGGAACCGTGTCTCCCAGGAGGAAACTGTTTGCAGTGACAATGAGTGTCAGATGTTGCTTTTATTTCTGCCTCTTGCAACTTCAGTGGTGTTCAGGGTCACATTCACTTTCCCTGCACAGATTTTTCCCAGCGTGGACTCTAACTAGCAACTCTGCGGCCACAGTCTTGACTCGGAGCCCATTAGGCCATGCTGAAGCTCTTTGTTCTCTCCAGGATGTTCCTGCTCGTCGGCCCGCTCGGCCAAGACTGTAAGCCACTGTGACAGTTCCTGGCAGCGGAGAGCAGCAGCCCTGCTTGAGCTAGAACAGATCACCACATGTGTGATCCCGCTGAACATGAGTTATGCTCCCCCTGACTCGTGTTGTCTTTTGATCACAATTTATTGCGGTGTGTTTTGCGTCGTCCTCGTCCTCTGACACAATAAGCAGGAAAGTGAACGTGAAGGTATTTCTGTGTCATCTCGGGGATGCTGGGAACGGCACCGTGTGTGGAGTCAAACACTGAATTAGCTTCAGATTTATTTGCGGCCTGCAGCATTTGATATGTGGAGGTTGTAGCGTTTTATTCAGCGTCTGCCGGCATTCCTCCTCTGATGACCGCCTGTGTCCCCTTGTCCTTTTGCGTCAGGTTCCCCAGATGCTGCAGCTATGAACAGAAGGAAAAACTAAACAGTCAGCTCTGATGAGTCACCAGCCAAATGGACCACGCTATGAAATGTGATACCAGCTGCCTTGAGAGAGCAGTTTAGTGAAAACAGTGTCATTACTACACGCCGAGGCCTCCAGGCCAGGACCTCATGTGGGGATCTGTGCGCCAAGAAAGCAATGAGAGGACAGGCTAAACGAGATAGGAGCGGCGAGCGAGGAAGGGCGGCGAGCCGGGCCAGAGTTCTTGTTTTATCTGGAGCGACGGAGATACTTGCATCATAGCAGCTCTCCAAGAATAATGTCAAAAGCTGATGACTCAAAGAGTAAATAGAGAGTTAAGCTCAGTAAAGCTCAGCCTGTCTCGCACAGTTAGCTGTCGAACTCCAGAGCATGGAAGTGGCTTTTGGACAGCATCGATGTTTGTATCTCATTATCTTGTTTCAACATTGTTGTAAGAGCAAAATTATGAGAAATCCTCTCAGTTACATAATAAATCGATGACACATTTTAGCCAAGGCCATTAAGTCTGTCAGCTGTCAGCTGTTCAACGGACCTCAGCACAGAAGAGAACTAAAGTGACCTTATAAAACCTGCCTGTGCGTGTGTGAGAGAGAGAGAGTGTGTGAACGTATAAAAATTAACTCTTTAATGCATGTTTGCATGATTTTCTGTGCTCAATTCCTTAAACTCCCGTCTCCAGATCGTCCAGGGAGCCTGCGTGACGCCACCTCGACCGTGACTGGAGCAGTTTGTCATCTGGTAAAGTTCTGGCATCAAAGCCACTCAGGAGGCTCAGAGGGAGTTGAATTTGTCAAATTTCAGTAAACTATGTGGAGTATTGCAGTATTTACCCAGCGCTAATGCTTACCTGGATTTTGCTTTTCCTGGATTTCCTCCCTTTCCCTCCAATATTGGCACATTCCCGCTTGTGTGTGTGCGACCTGTGAACGAGCGGTCGCTTTTTGCAATGAACACAACTGAGCAGCAACCTTTGCTTCCGTGTGTTACACTTCGTTCCTCAGCAACATCTTCATGGTCAGGTTTGAATGCAGGAGTTTGGACTCCGTCTTTTCTGCTGGAGCTCAGCGCTCTTGCGGCGTGGAGTGATTTGTTGCTGGGGCGCAGCCTCCTCAGCACTGCTGGAAAACCGTTCAGCAGCCCCGGCGCTGCCGAGCCTAACTGGACGCCCTCACAGGCCTCCATCCACAGATGACATGTTGACATATCGAAGTAGGAACAGCACCCATGTATAAATAATACAAATGAATAATGGCTGCGTTCCACTTCGCTGCTCCAGTTTCATGGTGCTGGTACTGAGGCTGTCACAGGCTGCCAGTACACTTGAAGAGAACACAGACATCATTAATATTATTAGAAACATCTGTACTTCTGCTATGACAAGTCAAAATAGCTGCTGCTAAATAGCTGCTGGAATGTCGACTCATGCTATCGATTAGCGCTGGCGGCTGGGAGCGCCTGCAGGAGAGCGCTGCACTTTCACCGTGTGACAGTGGCTCAGTGTGGGACCGATTATTGTGCGTTAGACAGCTGGGAGAGTGGGTGAGTTTTTGGAGCACATTTGGAACTGTTAACCCAAGAAAACTGCAAATGTTTTAAGAGGACAAATATGAATTTGAGCCATTTTCCTTGAGGATAAACAAACACAACGCTCTGAAATGGGACGTTAACAGGACTCGCTGCATGAAATCAACCCTCTGGTTCAAAAGGAGCCCTGGAGTGGACAGAGAAAGTGTGTGAATGCACCTGAGGGCGGGAGATGTCACGTCCGCCCTCAGGTGCATTCACTTGTAGCCACGAGGTAGAACATCAATGTAGTTAGGAAGTTATTTCATATTTTAAATAAGTCAGAGCTCGCAGCTTCAAAATAACTATTGAGTGAACAAGCTTTGTACCCTGGCCTCACAGAATTCACACACACACACACACACACACACATATATTTAAGTCCTCTCGACGGCCCCTCCAGGGGTCCCCGGTCTTGTCAGTGGGACCAGGATTTATCGGTGTGCTCATGCTGGGGGTCACAAGCAGGACCCTGTCATCACTGCAGTCACTCACACACCCGCCGCCTCTGCTTCATGTCCCCAGGAAGGCACTGCATTAGAGCTGAGTGTGTGTGTGTGTGTGTGTGTGTGTGTGTGTGTGTGTGTGTGTGTGTGTGTGTGTGTAATGAAGCCCAACATTGTATGTATTAGCCAAATGCTAAAAGCTAAGCTAATTGTCTGTATATCAGAAAGTAGCTTTTCCATTAATTCCCAGAAACTGCAGTGCATTGTGGGTTCTGTGTTGCGTCCCGGTCCGATGGCTCCTGGACGCTGGACTGAAGCAGGAATACCGGCCACTCCTTCCGGACCAACTTTTCCTGTCATACTTTTGAATTTGCCTCTCGTGAATTGTTCACCAAGCTCATGCCGGGACGCTCCTGACCACCACTGATATTCCGTTGTCATTACAGCAACATTGGATTTAAACATCCAGAAATATCAAAGTTTATCATGAAAAAACAGGAACATGCTGTTTTTGATCTCTTAATCCAGCTGCTAATTTAGTTTTTGTTGCCTAATATAAAATCTAATTTACCCCAAACAAGTTAAAGAACGGTTTTATTTATGTGGCGATGCTTCATGCAATCATCTGTTCCTGTGCTGCGTTATTCTGTAACAAAAAGACGCCTGTTCCTAACTTCTGATGACAACTCAACATAAAATCGCTCCAAAATGAAAATTAAAGCAAGATTTTGTTCAGTTCAAGCAAAAATGAACAAAGTTCAACAATCCAACAACAAAATAAATGAAACCATGTCAGCTCAGGTGGAACCAGAACGTTCTGGCGCAGTCCGGAGTTTAATGGTCCAACTTTTTCAAGTTTGTTCTTTCTAACTAGAACTAGTAATCAACTCTGAGTCACACACACACACACACACACACACACACACACACACACACACACACACACACACTGTCTCCCTCAGCAGACAGAGCAGCTACACACTGAAACAACTCTGTCACATCAGTTTAGGACGTTTTCTCACTCATTTACAGAGAGAAAACACAAGATCACATTCAGAAAATCAGTTGAAGGGATTCCGTGTTGAAAGTCATCACGCCATCCTCTCATCACGCCATTCTCTCATCACGCCATTCTCTCTTGCGTGAGCTTCTTGTTCCTGGGTCTGTTAAACGAAGGTAGCCAACCTCCAAAGCAAGAGGAACCTTTGTTTCAGCTGTTTCCACCAGGACGTCTTTACTCTGACACACTGATGCTGCTGTGGCACCAGTGACATCACTGGTGGCGAGTAAAAGGAAGCTGCGGAAGCTTCTTTGTCTGGTACAGATGTTCTGGGGACTCCTGCTGCGTGCGTTTGTTCATCTGATTGGCTGTTAGCTCGTGATGGTTGCTGCGACCTTGGAGATGGAACCTCGTGGAAGCCGTTCTTGAGGAACATTTAGCTTCTTCGCGCTTGTTGGTTTGTCTCAGTTAAAACGGACAAATGAGCCGACGAGTCACTCAGAGGTGCAGCGAAGTGTCCAGGAGCTGCTTCTGAGGTGATGAGTGGCTGCCTGCTGTTCTACCCGTGATGTCATGGGTCAAAGGCAGCACCTTTTCCTGTCCTGGCTTCAGAAGGACACCCGAGGGAGGAGACGTCAGCGTCACTGCTGCCGGCAAGTCCGTCTATCTCTCATCCGTCCGTTCTTACCTGCTTAGGGCGGACGATTGGTGCGCCGCCCGCCCTGACCTGTGACCCCTGTGCTGTCTCTCATTCTGAAGCCATCAGACACAGGCCCGGACGCAGCGCCACGTGTTTCACCACAGCTGTATTTTGGCCCTCCTGCGTCAGTGACCTATCAGACTGCGTCATCTAATTTCCAACATGGTGAAAGCCTGGCCCTGCAGCATCCCCATGCTAAAAATACTCAACCGAATCAAAATCTGCAGCCAGACCTCAGCACAACCTGGTCCAGAGTCCAGCCTGCCAGCGCCGTGTGTCCTTGTGTTTGTGTAAGCTGCAAGTGTGCTCTTAGGTCTCACTTTTTCTCTCCTGTGATGGGATTTTACCTCCCTCTTGTTTTCCCTCCGTCTATTTATCCTTCCTGTCTCACCGCGGCCGTTCTCATTTGGATTATATAGCTTGGATTACACAAACCAGGATTTACACTCACAGGAAAGATAAGGGGACATTTTAACGGCGCGGCCACTATTTTGGAGGTGCGTAAGAGAGTCGACGGGCCATTTTTAGACTGCAGACACGGCTGGAAAGTTGGCGTAAGCTATTAAAAGCGGGGTTGTAATATTTTAGAGCTTTTCAGGGAAGCAGCTCCTCCTGCCTGCTATTGTACCGGGGGGGGGGGGGGGGGGGTGAATACGATGGTTGACTCACTCACGGATTTGAGTCCAGGTTTGCTTGAGACTCATCAGACTGTTCTCTGAACATGGCGTCATTAGTAAAACAAGATGTGTTGTTTTAATATTTTACACAGTCACTCCATCACCGGACGGCCCGGCTAGGGGGAAATCACCATAGCAACCAGTGTTTGGAGCTGTATCTGTCAGCTGGACCCGGCGCAGTCACGGTGGGTCACTGGTGCGTGCTGGCACCAGTGGCCGCGCTCCCCCGTGCTTGGTGGTGACCTGCTGTCCTGTATGCTAATGTGGCGGCGGACACAGGCTCCTGTGTGCAGCGGCAGCACACTGGCCTGTTGTGACGGTGACGGCTGGCGAAACAGAGGCCCTGTATGTCCCTCCATGACTGGCACGTGTGTCCTCACCCGCGCTGCTAAATATAGCAACAACAACAACAATGGCACCGGGAAATGCCTGTTAGAAACAAGCTGAGCTCAGATGATATCGGCTTACACCTGGTGAATGAAGCTCAGAGGCTCCACACTGAGGACGCCTGTTCGCCGCAGCTGCTCAGCTGTTGTGTCCAGTATTGAGAATGAGGGGCGGAGCAATGTATCAGAGCAGGAGACTGTCAGGGGTTTCCATGGTGAGTTTGGGACTCTCTCTCTCTCTCTCTCTCTCTCTCAATAGATAGATAAAGACTTGTAAATGAGTGTTGCAGAAAACATGCATGTTGACATGTTGGGTTTGTTCACATGTTGGTGAACATGTAAAAACATTCGGACTCACATTCTGCAGGAAGTCAGTTTCAGGCCTTTTCCTGGTTTTCCTACCATGTGACCTTCCTGGTGACCCATCCATTGGCTCTCCTGGAGCAAAAACCCAGTTTAGGCCTCCAGTCCAGTCTAAATGTAGACCACGTGACGTCACTGACAAATATCCTGAACCACGTGCGCGCACGCACACACGTCGTTCCCTCTGATAAGCTGGTTTTTGTGTGTGTGTGTGTGTGTGTGTGTGCTGCTCTAGTGTCTCATGTAGGAATCCCTGTCTTCTGAGTTTCCAGGTGCAAATATAAATCTTACATGTATTTCAGATGATGCCTTGTATGTTTCGAGCTGGTTTTATTCAACAGGCAGGATATATTTTCTACAGTCCAGCCATGTGACTCCCCCTCCAGGCACCCCCCCCCCCCCCCCCCCCCAGCCTCTTAAGTGTCTTGTTATCTCTGCACGGTGTGTTTGGCCTGGAGTGTTGGAGCTGGACGCTCTATGGGCGTCTTGTTCCATGTGTTTGCTTTTCATCACAGGAGTGGCGAGAAGATGGATGAGTCTTTCAGTGCCGATAACTCTGGCTTTTGTGACCGTTAGCTACCGAGGAACCCCCCCCGCCCCCCGATCCCTCTTCATCTCAAATAGAGTGGAAAATCTAAGATTGTAGAGCTGTCAGGAGTGACCACTGGTCAACCATGATGGACAACCCAGCCGCAGTAGACCCTCGCAGTGTTGGTCCTCTCTCTCTCTCTCTCTCTCTCTCTCTCTCTCTCTCTCTCTCTCTCTCTCTCACACGCACACACACACACGCAGGCAGAGTCTCCGTGTGCAGGAAGGCAGGGTTCCTGGGTCCGTCAGAGCTGATTTGTCCAGCCAGTTTGCCAAGAAGGATTTAGACAACAAGGAAAATGAGGTTGAAGTAAACACGCCTGCATGCATGAGAACTCACAAAGCATTCCAAATAATTCAGTCTCATTTTCAGAGATGAAGTGGAGGAAAAAGCTCCAGCGATGGTCCAGAGACTCGTGAGGGTTTATGTTGCCGACTGTATACGTTTGCGTCATGGTTCCGAGACCGCGGCACTGCAAACGTCATGAGCAAAGTGGAGCTGGAATATTTCCTTCCAGCAGTCATGGGAATTTTAATATTCACAATCAAGCGTTCTGATTGTACGAACTCCTCCGCTGAGCTCTTTTCTTTGCACGACATGAAACATTTTAGCCTCTTGATTAGAGCTGAATGCTTCATCTGCACTATTAGCCAAGCTTGTGAATCCCAGAGACAAGGTGGAGGGGACGGTTGGATCCACCGACGGCTGCCCGCTATCACAGGGTGCCAAAAGACAAATGACTGGTGTGCATTAGAAACCCCCCTGAAACCTGCTTATTTTTTAAGAGGAAGAACTCAGTGAGATTAAAACCTCCACCAAGGTGGCCTTTCAGCACCTGGCGCTCTGGCGCTCTGGTCCTAATTTCAGCTGCAGTTTGTAAGGCAGCTGAAACGGGACTTTTCAGATTGTGGAACCCCACAAACTCTCCTCTGATATGGTAATAAAACCGATGAGATTCAAGCAGTGGCTCCTTCGCCGAGGGCCAACAGCTGGATCGTGGCTCCACAGCCTCACACTCTCAGTCCTCTAAGGTCCCTCATCCTTCTTCTTTCAAACATTCACTAAAAGGTGTTTTTCACATTTCTGCAGTTTAGCCGCTGTTAGCTGTCGGTCTCTGGTAGGTTCAAGCTAAATATACAGGACTGGCTGACTTCTGTGGACGGAGTCACAAAGAAGTGATGCAGAAGACATATTGTTAATCCCTTTTGGACGTTCCGCCAGGGAAATTGCAAATTGCACATTGTACTTGGCCCAGTGCATCATGGGGATCTCCCATGATGCACTGGGCTTCTCTCTCCTCCTCCTGTCCCCATACGTGTTACTAACTCCTCTTCTTCTCCCCTCATCCCAGATCCTGGTGCTGCTGAAGGAGGCTCCAGACCTGAAGAGGCTCCAGCTGCCACCCGTAGCTCCACCTGCTCACGTCCCCGTCTGTCCATCAGTCTCTCCTCCTTTCTCTCTCTCTTTATCTCTGTCTCTCTCTCTCCTTCTGTCTCTGTCTTCCTCCATTCTCAGTCTTTGTCTCTGTCCTGCTCTCCTGCTCTCTCTCCGTCCCCACTGATCCTGGATCTGCTCCACCTTCCTGCTGGTAAAGGAAGGTTCTGGTGGCTGCTGTTGCAGGATGTGCTTGCTGATGGAGAATTGTTGGGTGGAGGTTCATTGAAGGAGGGAGGTGCTGGACCTGCTCTACTTGGAGAGAGTCAGGACAGAACTTTGGTTGAGGTTTGGTGACACACAAATAAAACTGACTTGACTTGACTTGTTAGCTTGTGCCGTCATCCCAGGACTGAACCATGTGTCTCTCCACCCAGGATACCATGTGATCGCACCGATGCTAATCGCTAATGATAATGATTAATGCTCATCTGTGAGCCTCCTTGATATGGAAAACCGCTAGGAACCAGCTGTGCTGCACTATCATTTACTGCATATTTTAAGAGCTTCGTGGTAGGTGAAGCCCACTGAACAAATATTTGGCGTGTCCCAGCAAACATTTTCCGCTGTGTTTAATCACTCAGGAGAGCAGCAGACCTGTGTAGGTGTCCTTCAGTGGATCTCAGTGCTGCATAAACACTTGTGGTGGAAGCTGTTTACACCAATCTCCAGAAGACATGAGCACAGGCGTCCACGGAAAAACTTTAATGTGTTGTTGGCGCGGCCCGTTTGACCTTGTTGAGCGCTTGTGGCGACTGTGTGTTTGTGACATATCTATTACAAACACGGTGCTGCGGTTCAGGAGAGTGGAGGGAACCGGGTCCTCCTCCCTCCTCAGAGTGCCTTTTGTTTCTTGTATGCATTAGAGGTTAAAGGTCAGTGCCTTCACCAACATCAGTTTTATAAGTGGAGACACAAAGGAAGGAATGGTGATACACCATCAGGTGAGCACGTACAGATGTTGTGTAGGTCGTTCATGTCCGTTTCGAAGGCTTTTAATTGGTGCTTCACTCCAGAAGTGTATGTTGCCTTCCAAGTACTCCTAACTAGCAGTAAGCTCACAAGGAGCTTTTCCCCTCTGTCATTGCTGCATAGTGACTCCAGATTGCAGAAAGAGCCAGCCACGTAGGGTTAGCTCGGAGCTAACGGAGACTGACAGCTAACAACAGCGACACTGTCAATAGTAGCCACATCTTGATCCAGCTGTCTCTGTTAGCCTCAAGCTAAATATACATGGCTGCTCTCTCTGCACTCTGAAGTCACAGAAAAGATGAAGGGAGAAAATTCCTTCTTTTGAAAGCTTGAATGATTAAGACGATGGCGAAAGTGTGGCTCTGACGCTGTCCTTCATGGGAGGACGACCTGAAAATGCTAATGCGCTTCGAGTTTCACACAACCGGCAGTAAATATTCTCACCGCCAGAGGAGCTACACCACATGCATTCCATCATCACTTGGCCCTGACCCTGACCCTGACCCCTGACCCCTGAGCCATCACTGTTTGAGTGATGGTGATGAGCAGGCCAGCTCTTGTCACTGTCTCAGCTGACGGAGGGACAGAGACAAATGAGCGCGCAAACGTCTTTCAGGTTTGTCCAAAATTTAGTGCTGGAAAATATGAACTCTGGGCCGGGATGTCTCCTGCCCCCCCCCCGTAACTTCCTGTTTGTGTTTATTGGACCCCCCACCCCCTGTCTCTTTGTGGACAGAGGGACGAAACAACAACGCTATCGATCTGTTCTGTTCTGCTGTGAATCCTTAGGAAATTTTAACCCCCCCCTTACAAATGCAGGCGAGTGGTCAACGTGTGTGTGTGTGTGTGTGTGTGTGTGTGTGTGTATGTGTGTGTGTGTGTGTGTGTGTGTGTGTGTGTGTGTGTGTGAAGCTTCAGCAGCATCGGATGAGTCAGAGAGCAGCTTGCTGGGAGACGGATGCTAGCAGCCTGTGTTTCGCTGGGTTCCACCTGGCCGAGGGACTGGAGCATCGTCAGCAGCACCCTTCACACTCTCACCCGTCCCAGGCCAGAGCCTCGCTTGACGTACCATGTTTGACAGTGCGAGGGCTGTTTTATTTCAAAATATTTGCTCAATAATTCAGAGACAGATGTGCTCATATTCCCATAGATTTGATTTCACGCAACTTGAAATAAAAGCTTGCTGCTCATAAAACGCACTGGTGAGCGGCGTCTGCTGCGGCTCCGTTATTTTGCACATGGAAGACGGGATCCGTTTCAGATTGTTATCAAAGATTGTCCAAAGACTACACATGCCTTCACTGCTATACTGGGGTCTTGGCACGCTCCTGTATTTGCACAGTTCTTCGTCCACACCGACAGACTTATGGAGTTAGTCGCACTATTACATTTCGGTTGCTTGGATGCCAATAAAAATGTTGTATTCCTGTCTTCTTGTGTGCTGATTTGGCGCTTACAAGCACAAAAATTGTACAGCTCAGATCATTTTTGGTGCATTGACCCAAGAACTTGTCAGGATGTTACACCCAAACACGCCTGACAAGATGGAAATGGAGGGATTCATTCCCCTCGAACGGAGGACGAGTCCGTGATAGCTGCATGGACCAACTCGTCGTCTCAGGTTTGTCCCATGTACATAATAAGGCATGGTCCAGCTGCTGAGTGTGTGTGTGTGTGTGTGTGTGTGTGTGTGTGTGTGTGTGTGTGTGTGTTCATGCCACCTGAGCAAATGACCAGTTTAGAAGAATCATCTGCTTTAACTCATTCATATAATTACTGCCTGTATATGAATCGAATCTTGTCAGGTTTATTTAATTGCAGTCAAATTAAGTCATCACACTTGGAGGACGGACTCACCTACCTCGCCGCGTGCATTACGATGTGATCGTTCTTCAAACTGATTGATTATTTGGATTATTTCCAGCTTTTTTCTCACCAAAAGAACCCAGCAGGGATTGATTTGCTTGTGCGGAGTAAACCGACGTGTCAGAACTCAGCCAAACCGTCTTCCCTTCGCACAAGATTCTGTCGATCCCCGCGTTCAGTGAGAATATTCGAGAACTTGATATAACGAGTTTCAGCCCGTTTTCATCAACAGGTTAGTCACTGATCTCTGGTGCCATATGGGATGCAATCATTCACACTACACACACGTACCTGACGCACTCAGTGTAACACCAACTGCTGTGCAGGACTGTGCTCCTCCGCTCCGTCCGAGCGAGGGGGGTCCGGCAGGCCGGTGATTAACCATCTGGCTGTCAACACTGTCATCATCATCTTGCTCTCTTTCGGGAGCTTCTGGGTGTATAAACTTACAAGCTACTAGCATGCTAGCTGACAAAAAAACACCCCAGCTCCGAGACAACCTCTGGTCCCTGTGGTGTACTGTAGTGGTGCAGTCCTAAGCATCAGAGTACAAAGACATCCGGGATGTGTACCTGTGTGTCCACGTCACACCAAAACCTGATCCCTGGCCCCTCGAGCCTCCGCCGACCTGAGCGGCCCTGAGCCGTCACGGACCGGCACTCGGTCCTGTCTATCTGCTTCATATGGCTTTGACTTCCTGTCTAAAAGAAGCCAAAATAATTGAACATAATCTATAAAAGAATTTTGTTTTGACAGCTTAGTGTAACATGATATCCTCAGGACTTGCAGACGCTCGAGCTGATCACTGGATATCTGAGCCAGACGATTCAGAGAGACGTTTGGCAAACCGGCTGCGTGGTGGCGGTGGCACTGACCTGGCAGCTCCGTCGGGCCGCTGAAATCCCTGGAACCTCCTGGTCTGGAGCAGAAGTTCATCCTTTGACTCTGAGTGGAGTCCTGAGCATCCGGCTGGATTCGGAGGACGTGGGTTGTACCAGACGACGACCTGGAGACATGGCAAATGGCGGATGTTAGCCATCACTTTCCTTTAGCTTCAAGCTAAATAGACGTAGCCGACTCTTTCTGCACTCTATAGTCACAAAGTATTGCAGGAAGGCAAAAAACATTTTGTGAGTACTTGACAGGCAAAACACTCTTTTTTTGGGAGAGGTTTCACGTTAAGATACCAAAAACTTTGTGGTTGTGACTCTTGGCACAGGAAGTTGAAATTGATACTTTAATAAACCAAACAGGAGAGGAGACATTCCTCATTTCGCTTTGTTGACAAATGAGAAAAACAGAAGATTTTTTATCAAGATTCCTTCTCAGATCTCAGCATGAAGCCTCATCAACTCAAAGCGCAGATTCAACTCAGTTTGGATTCCCAAGAACCAGATCCTCTCAACAGGCACTGTGGCAGTCAACAGCAAACGTGACGGAGACATTGAAGTGGCTGCGCTTGTGTCTAGACGAGATTGTAGTCAAAGAAATAAAAAGGCAAACAGAGGTAGTAAATATTTTCTCTTTTGCTGACCCAAATCCTTCTGGCCGATGTGGATTTCATCTCAAGGAAAGAGAATCCCGCTAATCTTTGTCTGGGGACACACAGACATGGACAGAATAGCTCCCTTAATGGGCCGTGACGCCTGAATTTAAAGTATCGCTTTTACAACAAGAGGAAAATATAAATATTGTCCAGGAGGGTCCCATGTGGGTCCAGGAGGGTACCAGCAGGGTCCCAGGAGAGCTATTCACAACAGATCTTTCAAATTCTCTCAACATTGCAGCTGACAAGTCGTAGTAATTTTTCCACTCTTGCAAGACCTTTGAGGGCAGAAGTGGTTTGTACTCTAAACACGAGTTATGATAATGAAGAATTTGATCCACCACCACGCTCACAAGTCTCCCTCAGTCCAAATGTGGTGGAGGAGACCAGATAAGAAACGCTCCAGTTGCACTGGGGCTTAACGATGAGCAACAGGAGGAGAGTCTCAGAGTTTTAGCATCATGGTGGTGTATCTGAGCTCTAGATGCTCCTGCCTGTGATTTCAGCTCTGAGCTCAAAACTGCTCTTGCTTCTTTCTGGCACTGAAAGAAAATGACAGAATTTAAAGTATAAAATCATGCTGGAGGCAAAAAGTGTGAAGAGAGCATTCAAGTTGAAAGCTGAGAAGAGAAAAAGACCAAACTGAGATCTGCATCTATTGCCAGAATCTGTTAGCATAATGCTAGCCGTTAGCAGCTGCTACTCTGGCGCCAACCCAGCGAGAGCAGCACTGCGGCTCATGTTCGTTTGAGCTTTTGTCTCCCATCAGCCAGCAGCGAACCTGACATGACAACGTAGTTTTGGCATCATAGAAGCGTTCAGGGAATTTTATGGTAATGAGCTGTGATGCAGACCAGCTGCGTCCACAGCCACATACCAAACTCTACCCTCAGCACGTCAGCTAGCGTTCTGCACACCCTGGGCTACAGGAACACAAGTACCGATCGTTCTGGATGCGCTACGTAGCGGGATGTCCCATCACCGCCTGCTTGTCAGCAGAAGGTGTGTTGCCTGCAACTCCATTGAAACCACCGCAGCTGCTGTAGCTGCCTGCCATCGCTCTGTCTCGTCTCTGTTGCTGCACTGCATTGTGAGATACCTCCTCCAGCGTAGCGCCCGGAGGGCCCAGCTCAGACATGCTGTTGGAGCTTATTATCACATTTTGGAGGTAAGAATTCTGTAACTTTAAAATTCAACCAAACATTTTCTCCCATTCTTTCTGTTCAAAGTGAGTTGCTAAACTGCATCGCTTCTATACGCTGTGGTAACATGAAGGAATTACACACTAACTTCAGTGTCACATGCAAAATTGCCTGATTGGTGTGTTTTGTAGGGGACATGCCCCTGCCTCTGGTTTTAATGCTAAGCTAAGCTAACTGGATGCCAGAGATAGTCTCATCCCATAGAGATGGAGCGTTAATTCTCAGCCTGCCTTTGCAAACAGATGATATTTCAACAACACAAAAGTCAAACTCAACCTACATGTCAGCTGAAAGGATCTGAAGTGCCGGATGTGTCCCGGGGGGGGGGGGGGGGGGGTTCTCTGACTCTGTCCACATGTAACCCTTGCATGTGTGGGAAAAACTGCAAGTGTGAGACTGACTGATGTTGGTGGTCCAAAGTCCTGCGCGTCTGATCTGTTAGCTCGAGTTCTACTAGCAGTCACCTCGTCCAGTCCGGTCAGAAAACCAGGGATTCATCATTTATCTCCTGTCCCAAGACTGCACTTAACACCAGCCAAGAAAACCCGTCACTAACAACCAGACGTGGTGATCCAGCGGCCGTCACGCTACATGTACTCCGCCTCCTCCACCTCATCCCAGCGGAGGACGAGTAGGAGGAAGATGGGAGAGCAAACAGTTCCAGGAGGAGGAGGAGGCACTTATGTGTACAAGCAAGGTGGATGTGTGGGAGTAGAGGTTTGGGTTAGAGGGAGGAGAGGAGAACAGACAAGCTGATTGGAACTAAAGCAAAGCGGGCTGGTGCTGAGGGTGCCTTTGAGGAGGCCCCAGGGACGAGCCTACAAACCAGCCCTGGAAGCATCAACAAGCGCTGATGCTTCCAGCAGCTGCTCGGCACGTCTCGCTTCTGGGAAACACATTCTCTCATCGTGGCCAGAACATATCAGAGCAGGGAGACGCCTGAACAAGAACACCGCGGCCACTCTGGAGGAGACGCCGCTTCTCTTTTTTCCACCTGTCTCCTAATCTGTCCTGAACACTCACTTTGTCACGCGGAGATGTTAACAGTGTGACCCGGAGGATTGTTAAAGTGAAGCAGCAGTTATCACATCACCAGGACCTTTGAAACATGGTCTCCCCGGTGTCTCTGTCACACTGACCATCAGCTGAGGCACGTCTCTATTAAAGCAGGTGCTACTGTGGATGACGCAGCTGGTCTGAGATCAGTGCCCCCCTCTTCATGATCTACCAAGCTATTGCGATGTCTGAGGAACAGGACGGTAACTACACTTGGTTTGACGTAGTTTATGTGTGGAGCTTGATTACATCTGATCTTTTGCGTAAGAGGCCGTCATTAGACACCTGAGAACTCACAGGTGTGTTTCTGGTGTGACGTCACTCCAGGTTGCTCCAGGATTTAAGCTCCTTGCTGGTCGGCGAGTGATGGCGGCGCTGATCACCATCAGACAGGACAAGAAGATGATTTAATGGCAATGAAAAAAATCACGAATGTATCGTGGTGTGAAGGTGTTTCCCAGGTGTTATTGTGAGGATTGTTTAGGCCGTTTCTTTGGTGTCACTGGGTTTAGTTGACGTGTTTGAAATACGTTTAAATGTGTGACAGAACCTGCTGGTACCTCCAGTGAGGCTGCATTCACCCAACACCTGGAGGACACCTGGAAGACACCTGGAGGAAACCTGGAAGACACCTGGAGGAAACCTGGAAGACACCTGGAGGACACCTGGAGGAAACCTGGAAGACACCTGGAGGAAACCTGGGAGACACCTGGAGGACAGTCTCTAACTGTATGTAAAGTAGTAATACTGTATGTAAAGAAGTAATACTGTATGTAAAGTAGTAATTCTGTATGTAAAGCAGTAATACTGTGTGTGAAGTAGTAATACTGTATGTAAAGCAGTAATACTGTATGTAAAGTAGTAATACTGTATGTAAAGTAGTAATTCTATATGTAAAGCAGTAATACTATATGTAAAGCAGTAATACTGTATGTAAAGTAGTAATACTGTATGTAAAGTAGTAATACTGTATGTAACGCAGTAATACTGTATGTAAAGTAGTGATACTGTATGTAAAGTAGTAATACTATATTTAAAGCTGTAATACTGTATGTAAAGTAGTAATGCTATATGTAAAGCAGTAATACTGTATGTAAAGTAGTAATACTATATGTAAAGCAGTAATACTGTATGTAAAGAAGTAATACTGTATGTAAAGTAGTAATTCTGTATGTAAAGCAGTAATACTGTGTGTGAAGTAGTAATACTGTATGTAAAGCAGTAATACTGTATGTAAAGTAGTAATACTGTATGTAAAGTAGTAATTTATATATAAAGCAGTAATACTATATGTAAAGCAGTAATACTGTATGTAAAGTAGTAATACTATATGTAAAGCAGTAATACTATATGTAAAGTAGTAATACTGTATGTAACACAGTAATACTGTATGTAAAGTAGTGATACTGATGTAAAGTAGTAATACTATATTTAAAGCTGTAATACTATATTTAAAGCTTTAATACTGTATGTAAAGTAGTAATGCTATATGTAAAGTAGTAATACTGTATGTAAAGTAGTAATACTATGTGTAAAGCAGTAATACTGTAGGTAAAGTAGTAATACTGTATGTTTCAGGTTGTGATGTTTGCATTTGTGCAACTGTCTCAATGCGTCCTGATGGCTCTGCCCGGCTGCTGGTGCCTCTGTCGGTGCTTTCAGTCGGACGCATTTGTAAAACTCTCGTCGTCATAAACACCTCCAGACCTGTCAAGGGGATGAAATACACACATTTGCTAAAACCCTCATTAACCTGAGAACACCAGCGTTAAAATGAGTGACACCATCACAGACATCAGGAATATTTTACCCGATAAAATATTCCTGATAAATATAGTTTTCATCAAAGTATATTTAAGTACAGCTCTGTGTGCCAAATTGAAGTACTCTTCTTTCATTTCTCTATTTACGTGTTACGTGCAATGAGAAAGGTACCATGGGGGAGCCTAGAAAAAGCAGGTCATCATGAATGCGAAATTTCCAAACAAAAGAAATAACGGAGCTGGGAACTTGTTCCTGAAAACCACATGACAACAAACGAGCGGGTGAAAGTCACCTGACATGAGAGTTGTGGGGCTCACGAAGACGGGCTGGACGGGTCAGTGCAGCTGTTAGCCATGGACATCGGCGCTGTTGCTAGGTGTCGCTTGTTGTGCGTGTAGAAGTGTGTGGCTCTCGCAGGGACGTGAGCCTGCAGATAGAAGAGTGAAGCCAGGAGGGAGACGGAGGAGGAGATGACGCTGCAGTGCTACAACGGGGAAGAGTCAGCTTTAAAACCTGGATGGGAGTGATGATGATGTTGTCAGCGCGGGTGGAGAACTGGAGCACATCAGAGGCTGGATGAAACCGTTGAGACGCCAAACACAGAACACAATAATTGGGGAGTTAGTTATTGGATGCATCCAATTTTCCATCAAAGGGGGAAATGGGTTATGAAGAGTGGTGAGTAATGGAGGTGCACCGCTGTGGGGAAAGTGGATCAGTACAAACATGAGAATCTTTCCTGCGAGGCTCTTGCTGCAGCGTCCTGCAGCTGCTGGCTCCGTTAGCAACAACATCGCGCTGCTACCGCTCCGTTTATTGTTCTTTCCACCCGATGTCTTCACGAAGCCGCACACACGGTCATACCTTTGGCTGCTCGATGATCTGACTCACGACTCATGCGGAGGGTTAATAATGACAGGTCATGGCATTCTGCAGTAGATCCAGAGAATGAACCTTTCTCAGGCTGGTAGACGCAGAGTTGAACATTGAGACCAATTAAGAGTTGGATTACATGTCAAAAACTGTGACTCTGCAAACTTCATGACAAGCACGCTGACAATAGCCGTGGTGGAGCAGCCTCATGGTTTCCCTGTCAGCAAGGTGAGTCAGGCCGTGACTAACCGAGCTGCTATCGAGCGTCTACATCTCCAGCACCAGGGCCAGCAGCCATGATGCAGAGTAATTCTATTCCCAGAGCTGGAGATGGAGGGTGGGGTGGTTTTGTTCCTTTGCTGGATCTTGACAGGGACCTGGAAGCCTTGGAGCCTCAGGGGCCAAACGTCTGGGAGCTATACCCAGCCCTTAAAGCACCCAGACTTGGCAGCGAGTGCCAAGAGGTTGCATGTCTGGTCTGGGTGTCGCCGTGGGGCTGGACTGACTGTCTTGTAGGGTGGAGGGGCTCAACATGGACATTTAGCAGGAGCCTGTGTTGTAATTCCGTCTCAAAACCTGACATGTTTGGACGACGATGACGTGCTAACAGTTTCTATCAGAATCATCTGGCTGTTGATCCACTGATGAGTGAAAACCTGCTGTAGAAACGAGAAGTTACACTTCAGCCGCTGCAGGCAAACACAGCAACTGTTCTTTGAGGACTTTTAAAAGCAGCAAGAATGAAAACATGTGAGCAACATTTGTTTCCTCCTCAGGTTTTACGTCTTCCTTCCTCAGGGTGACCACAAAGACAGTGACAAAGACTGTTTGGGCCTCATGAGTCACGTGGAACACTGTTGTACCTGCTCATCCATGCGGTTTCCAAACGGGCTTAACTGTGTCTCCTATTAGCTCCAGGTCACATGACTCAATCTGTCAGTGCAGGTCCTGTCCAACCCTCAGCACCCAAACAGTACAAGATATTTATTTTAGTGTCAGGATGACACATTTTGGAACAGGGAGTTTTCTTTTTGACTGACTGCTCTTTAATGGGAATGTCTCAACAGCAACCGGAAACTGGAAAAGCAAAAAATTTGCAGCAACATTTTTATGCTCATTTGAGGCGGCAAAAAAGGGTAAAAGTACAGAACAGGAGGTGGAACCCCGTTTCAAACAAGCACTGATGGAGCAAGCAAGAAACTCACGTGGTCTCTGACCGTGGCAGCAGAGCCAACCAACGTCCATCCGACAACTCCAGCCGCTCGCTCGCTCATTGAGAAACGAGTTGTTAGCGAGGAAGACAAAACGTGCTTTGTCATGATGGCGTTACAAGTTATGCTGTTGTGTGTGTGTGTGTTTAGTTAACATGATTATCCAATGGCTGGATTTGGATGACATATTCTGGAAAGACAAGTCATATTAAAAGTAATTACAAGTAATTCCGTCCTGGAGATTATCTGGGCTGCTGGCAGGAGCCGCAGCAATTAGCTGTACTTTTCCGGACATGAAATCGACAAATTCTGATCAACTTCCTTGAGGCCGTGTGAAGTGTTTGACGTGAGCTCAGCTGTATTCTGGATGAGTGACCCTGAACGACGACTTCCAATATTATGGTCCTTATCCATCACAAAGTCGAATGTTTTGATTACATTTATTGAGACAAAATCTTTTAATTCGTGGGATCAATATTGAGAAGACCTACCTCTGCGCCACGGGATTTATATTCAGCGGCCATGTTGGTATGAGCTCTATTATCTGTATGGCTGTGGGCTCCCTTCCTGAAGATGCTGGGAAGCTCCCTGGGACCTCTGTGTGTGTGTGTGTGTGTGTGTGTGTGTGTGTGTGTGTGTGTGTGTGTGTGTGTGTGTGAGTGATCCTTTGGTTGTCAGTCAGTGAAAATCCCAAGCGGGGGCTGGTTCTTGTCTCGCTGCTCACGCTCAGGAAGCAGACCTGAACCGAAGACACAGGGGAGACAAACATCTCTGCAATTCAAGAGGAAAAACGAGCGGAAGCTCCTCTCCTCCTGCCCTCGCCGCCGCTCCTTGCTGGTCGAGGCATTTCAGACTAAGGACCCACATCAATTTGCAGTCCTTCATTTTGGATTGATTAGAGAATGAATGAAGGGACGCTCTGATGTCCGAGATTCTGCATGATCATTTGTTTCAGAATGAAAGTTCTCCTCTGTGGAAGCCTGGGAATCTGAGCGCCGTGTGTTTGTTTGTTGCCTGCGTTGGCAGCTGCATGACAGCGAGCGGCGAGCGCCAGGACAACCACACAGACATGATGTGGAATTAAGCAGCTTGACCGCAGTAAGCCGGCCAATCAGAAAGAGCCTAATGGGAATACACTGAGCTGGTATTTAGCTGTCACAGGGCCGTCAGCGGTAGATGGCGAAGCGACCGCGCTGCGGTGCTGCACTCTGTGATTACGCTCCGCCGCAGAGGAAAATCAAAGCGCTGATTACACTCTGCTGCTCTCTGTGGGTCCGGCCTCTCAGACCCGCCGCTCCGACCTGACTGACACTCCACTGACAACGCTGAACTTGCAGTTGCTTCATGTTACGCCACCAAACAGATCATCAGGACCTCTTCTTCCCTTCAGAACCTGTAGCACTGCAGTGTGGTGAAGTACTGTGGTGTTGGTGGTACTGTGAGTATAAACTACCATCATCCATGCAGTACTTCAGGAGATACATCCTCAAACTCATCTCTGCCTGGATGGAAACACTGATTACAGTGTTGCTCAGAGTGGGATTAGTCCCACAACCACAACGCTTAGAAGTGGTGGCAGACGTTCAATGGAGGGAGGGGGGGAGGGAGGAAGGGGGTGGGAGAGCAAGGGAGGGGGAGAGAGAGCGGGGGGGGACTTTCATCATCATCCGTAGTTCGTATTGAAGCAGCTGAAGCAGAAATCTTGGTGTTTCTGTTCCCAGCACTAACAGGGTTCAGACAGTCAAACGTGTCACAGATGAAAGTGTTGTGTGGGATGGCGTCTGCTGAGGTCATGATGACCTGTCTTGATTCAAACATAAAACTGAGAAACAAATAAAAACACAAATACAGAGGAGACACGCAGTAGGAGCAGCAGCAGGAGGAGGAGGAGCAGCAGCAGGATGAAGAGGAGGAGCAGGAGGAGCAGCAGGATGAAGAGGAGGAGCAGGAGGAAGAGGAGGGGGTATAGACGCTTTGTGTAGTTTTGTAACTTCTACCTGTGATAACTGAACAATCCAGCTATTAACAGCCAAGCGAGCTCAGACAATGAGAATGTAAACACACGTGTGTGTGTGTGTGTGTGTGTGTGTGTGTGTGTGTGTGTGTGTGTGTGTGTGTGAGATGATTTCTTTCCTGATATCATTTCTTATCATTCCTGCATTTAACAGCTCATTCTCCCTGGGCAACCCTCCCTCAGAGTTAATCCATCCTGACCCGTCCACAGCTGGCTAGCAGCCCGCAGCCACGACCTTTCACCCCTCACCCAACATGGCCACCATCTCTAACAATTATGTGCAATTGGTCAGTTATTTTCTTAGGCCACTGAAATTACAGAGTCGTCAGGCAAGCTGGCGATAAAAAGTAAACGCTTCCATTTGCAGATCAGAAGGAAGGGAAGCGTGCACGCTCACACATGAACAACCCCACACGTGCACGCTCACACATGAACACCCGCACACGTGGACGCTCACACATGAACACCCACACACGTGGACGCTCACACATGAACACCCACACACGTGCACGCTCACACATGAACACCCGCACATGCATGCTCACACATGAACACACGTGCACGCCCACACATGAACACCCGCGCACGTGCACGCCCACACATGAACACCCGCGCACGTGCACGCCCACAAATGAACACCTGCGCACATGCACGCTCACACATGAACACCCGCACACGTGCACGCCCACACATGAACACCCGCACACGTGCACGCCCACACATGAACACCCGCGCACATGCACGCTCACACAGGAGCGCAGCTCCAGAGGGACTGAATGATGAAACCTTTATCTAAAAGGGCAAAGAAACAAAAACAGCAAAACTAAACTTTACGTCTGAAAATGAAGCAGGACAAAGATCAAAGGAATCAAACCCGCAACCTCTCAGTTCATCACTGAGTCACGTCCTCATTCCAGTCGTTAGCTGGTGTACAGATTCAGAGCATCCACCCATCATCCACCCACCCTTTAAGATGTACCTACTGAGTACAGTGTGTATATATTCATACACTGTCTATGAATATGTCAATATATAAATAATGTATGTAAACATCTTGTGATTGTCGTTTTCAACACTGAAGACAATCACAGCCCCGTACACCATCCAGGTCAGGTCCAGCTCAAGCTCCAGGTCCAACTCAAGCTTCAGGTCCAGCTCAAGCTCCAGGTCCAACTCAAGCTTCAGGTCCAGCTCAAGCTACAGGTCCAAGTCCAGGTCCGGGTCCAGCTCCAGCAACATGCTGCTGCTGAGAGACAGAGCTTCTTTTACTGAAGGAAAACATGAGATGGAAAGAATGGAAGCCATTAATGGAGGCTGCTTGGTGACAGCAGTGACACAGGAAGCTGTGGACCCTCACCACCGGACTACCTTAAAGAACCTGATTTATACATTTTATTTCTAAAAAACTGCAAAAGTAGTTGATGGTATTACAAATCATCTGATGTAACGAGTGATGAACTAGATCTCCCTTCATCCAGTCCTCCATGAACACGTTCTGATCTGCCTGCCCTGAGCCTGTAGTTTTGCACCTGGTCAGGATTCTTATTGGCTCACTCCCGACTCTGCTCAGCTCAGTTCAGCTGTCAAAGCACACACGGGTGGAGGGAACACATCCACACCTCCACCCGTGCAGAACTACGCTGGTTCTGTGGCGACGCCCCTCCACCAGGTTCTCTGAGGTTCTGGAGCTTCAAGTCAAGTCAGTTTTATTTGTGTGTCACCAAACCCCAACCAAAGTTCTGTCCTGACTCTTTCCAAGTAGAGCAGGTCCAGCACCTCCCTCCTTCAATGAACCTCCACCCAACAACTCTCCATCAGCAAGCACATCCTGCAACAGCAGCCACCAGAACCTTCCTTTACCAGCAGGAAGGTGGAGCAGATCCAGGATCAGTGGGGACGGAGAGAGAGCAGGAGAGCAGGACAGAGACAAAGACAGAGAATGGAGGAAGACAGAGAGACAGAAGGAGAGAGAGGGACAGAGATAAAGAGAGAGAGAAAGGAGGAGAGACTGATGGACAGAGACAAAGACAGAGAATGGAGGAAGACAGAGAGACAGAAGGAGAGAGGGACAGAGATAAAGAGAGAGAGAAAGGAGGAGAGACTGATGGACAGACGGGGACGTGAGCAGGTGGAGCTACGGGTGGCAGCTGGAGCCTCTTGAGGTCTGGAGCCTCCTCCAGCAGCACCAGGATCTGGGATGAGGGGAGAATAAGAGGAGCTAGTAACACGTATGAGGACAGGAGGGGGAGAGAGAAGCCCAGTGCATCATGGGAGATCCCAGAAGTCTGAGCCGATAGCAGCAGATCTGAGGGCCAGCCTAAGCAGTCCTGACTATAAGCCTGATCAACAAGGAGGTCTTAAGTCTGCTCTTAAACCTAGAGAGGGGTCTGGATCCTGGACTGAAACTGGGAGACGGTTCCACAGGAGGGGAACCTGATAGCTGAAGGCTCTGGCTCCATTCCACTGTTAGAACTCTGGGAACCAACAGGAACCCTGCATCCTGGGAGCGAAGGGTTCTAGCTGGATCCTAGGGGACTAGGAGCTCTTCAGGCAAATGCACCAACAGCCCTGATGACCTCGGCAGAAAACGAACACGCGTGGACACCAACCCCCGACTCCTGCTGCTGGATGCTTTCACCGCTCTTAGACTCCTGAGTGATGACACGTGATGACTGGGAATCATGGTTTTAACCAGCAGGGTCACCGTTAGCTCGTTGCAGGGTTGAGATGAACGCGTGTGCTGGGATCGTGTCACTTCTCCCAGGAACAGACTTGACGCTCCACCATATTTTCCAATAAGTGAGCATCCCTCACGTTCAAGCTCTCGCCATCAAGCGTTCATCGAGTTCCTCTCACCAGGTGTGACTAGATGACGCACCTCTTCTAGATTTCCCAAAATATCATTGCACCGAACAGGTTGAAGTCCCACAGGGACCTTGAGTGAATTAAACCGTCGTTTCACAGGTGACTGCTGAGTCAGCTACGACTGCTTCCTCTTAGCACTCTGCTAACGTGAATGTGGCTGATTAGTGTAAGGGTTTTGCTGTTATTATCTCCAGTTGCAACTGATGGGTCATCGTTGCCACGGGAACATAGTTAATCCACTGTTAAAACATCATTGCTAGCATCAGAGCAGCCTACAGCAGCAGCTATGATCGTTCTGGACCGCAGCTCGAACAGAACGAGCCCGCAGTGATAGATGGCACCAGGTAGCCGGCCCACCAGGTAGCCAGCTCACCAAGTAGCCGGCCCACCAGGTAGCCGGTCGGGTTACCGTCTCACACTGACAGCAGCCTGAGGAGCGTCCACATCTGCTCAGCTGAGTCGACGATTTTCCCCTC
>NC_141342.1:6121590-6159090 GCF_037954235.1 Aulostomus chinensis
CATGAAGCTGCATTGATTTAGTGGTTCTGGATCATTCATGACTCCCCACGAGGCCTTTGCTCCCTCTTGTGGAGTCTTGTGAAACTGTTTTACACAACAAGTGTGTCCAGGAATGTTCCCAAACTAAATATTCAGCACAGTCTCGGGCAGTTTATATTTGACAAGAATAATAGATTCAGTTATTCTCATATATGAAACCGCAAACTATTTCCAGCACAATGTTATGCAATGTCTCTCCCAGTGTTTCTGCCCAGAATAGAAGTGCGAACATTCCTGCTGGAGCTGTGAGCGAAGGTGGCTGCTCAGCATCACCTCCAGACCTGCTCACCAGAGAGCCCGTGTTTGTCTTTCCATCCTCCAGAAGTGGGACAAAAACATGTCAAACTGAACGGAGGCGCGTCTGTTCGCTCTATCTCTGATTTTACACGAGGGTCCTTATTTAAACGGAGCTCGCTGACCAGAGAGAGCAGAAGAAAGCTATCAAAAAGATGGCGGCGACAAAAGAGGACAGAAAGGCTGTCAGATGAATTGCAGATGGAGAAGTCCACACTCCAGCAGGAGCCGAGCTGCTTCTGGGAAAAAGTTGGCAGGAATTAAAAACAACAACTGAGTATCACATGGTTGGCTTAGTCAAGATTCCCAACAGAGATTATGGCAGTTTACTCTCCAACAGATGTCGAAAAATGATTTGATGGAGAGGGGAAGAAGGCGACTGTACATTTCGCATGATGAGTGTCCCAATGACTCGACACTTTTAACAGCTGGAATCAGAAAAATGCTAGAAACCTTCAGTCACTGCTCACAGTGGGTGAAGTTACTGAGGTGATGAATGTCTGCAGCTCGCAGTGATTTGGGAATCAAGAATTCTGTGGATCCATGAATTCCACTGATTCAACAACTAGAATGAGCCCTAAATCCTGGAAATGAGTTAGCGACATTAGCATTGTTAGCATCTGAGTCCAGCGACTCAGCGTTCCTTTTTCCAATGGTTTTTTTTTGGTTGAATGTGTGAAATCAGGTCTACATCAGATCCACCAGTAAACACCAGGCCGGTGGATGTTGGAGGTTCAGTTCTACATCAGATCCACCAGTAAACACCAGGCCGGTGGGTGTTGGAGGTTCAGTTCTACATCAGATCCACCAGTAAACACCAAGCCGGTGGGTGTTGGAGGTTCAGTTCTACATGGGATCCACCAGTAAACACCAGACCAGTGGATGTTGGAGGTTCAGTTCTACATCAGATCCACCAGTAAACACCAGACTGGTGGATGGTGGAGGTTCAGTTCTACATCAGATCCACCAGTAAACACCAGACTGGTGGATGGTGGAGTGGTGGAGTCTTAAAACCTGGGTTGCTAACAAGAGTCTGAAGGAACCTTTGGAGGTCCTTAAAAGTCATCAGGAGAAACACAAGAACCCTTAAGCTTAGTGGTGGTGACCTTTAAGCCATGTGACCCTGGTGTGGCTCCTTCATAGGCGAACGTTAGCTTAGTACTGCTAACCGTTGCACTCAGACTTCCAGCATCATCACAGAGTTCATTCAAGTCACACCAAGTGTTCCTGGGCCCCGGGTCTGGTGTTTGAAACCTCAGCTGTAAGGACAGTTTTTCATCTTCTGAAATACCGACTGCACTGTGTTCTGCAGTTCTTTGCTGCAGCTTCAACTGAAGTGTGATTGGTGGTTTTGAGGTCGTTGGTGTGTGGAGGGAGTCAACACATCAGTCACCACTGCAGACTGGACTACACCCCTGGCACCGATCCACACAAAGCCAAAACGACTTATTTTAAATATTAAACTGTTTTTTTCAATCCCATTCCAACTTTAGAGCTCCCCCTCCTTTGCGTTATTTTATTGTGAATAAAACTGACAAGATGGTTCACAATCTTTGTTCATCATGTTGCCTCTGGACGAGTCACATTTCTGGAGCAACAGTGGAACACACGCCGTCAAACATGCATGCTGGGCAGGCTGCTGTAATTGTTCAAGGGGCCTTAATTGCGTCTGATAATTGGGGGGCTGTTTTAAGAAAATCTCCCCAGCTATCAGTCACCTTAATGGGGCGTTGGAGGGGCCCAGTTTCACACTTGGAGCAGAGCAAAGGGGGAGCAGGGCCGTGTGTTTCCCAGGTTCACAGAAGTCTTGTTAGGGTCTAAACTAGCTGGCTTCCCTGGTGGTCAGCCAAGAGCAATGGTACAACCCCTCTGGGAAGCAGATGACTCACAGTGTGTGTGTGTGTGTGTGTGTGTGTGTATGTGTGTGTGTGTGTTTCTGTGCACCAACTACATTCTTTTGCTCTAAACACACTTGAAGCTCAATTCAGTTGGAGCTGCACTTGAGGAGCCACTTAATTTCTGAGTGCTTTTGTGGAAGTGGAAAGTCATGGCGACCGCCGCCGCTGCTCCCAACAGGGACTCTCTGATTTGAGAGTAAAGGCAGAGTTTGTAAAGGCTAACACCCACGTGTGGAAACAAGGCCATGCACCCCTACTATTAATGCATTTTGTAATTTTGAATCAAGTGTGACTTTGCTGAATTTATGTCACTGTGTTCACAAGTGACAGTTACAGGTGAACTGAATTCCCCTCCTTGTCCCAGCAGTCAGCAGGTGATTTTCCTGAGAGTGGAATGTGACTTGGTGGCTTATTTAAAATCTACAACATCTGTGCCATACAAACAGTGAGCCACCTAGCATGACAACAGCCAAGGTAAAGAGGTGTCCTCAGTTGCCTACCAATATGCAGTTGACATCAACAACCGTTAGCCGTCATTAGCAACCGTAGTGCAGCACAGAGGCTACAAATTTAAGCGCAGCATCATGTAACATGCAGGCCAGGGTGTCATTTCTGTCAGTTGGATGTGATGATCATGTGGTCCAAATGGCCATCAGGACATCAGGAAATAGACCAGTGTCACATCCTGCTGTTTGATAACAACATCAACAAGTGGGATTCAATATAAAACTAGAAACTGGTCTGGTTTACTGGTGTTCCACAGGGGTCTGTGCTTGGACCAGTACGCTTCACCCAATATCTGCTTCTATTAGGTCACATTAGAAGGGAAGAATAAAGCCATTTTCACTGTAGTGCAGACGACATGCAGCAGTACTCAGCTCAAGAAGATGCAGAGAAACTAGTCTTGATGTTTGGCACACCTGACACACCTGGTACACCTTACTCACCTGGTACATCTCACACACCTGACATACCTGATACACCTGACACACCTGGTACACCTCACACACCTGACCTACCTGATACACCTTACACACCTGGTACACCTTACACACCTGACATACCTGATACACCTCACACACCTGACACACCTTACACACCTGACATACCTGATACACCTTACACACCTGACATACCTGGTACACCTTACTCACCTGGTACATCTCACACACCTGACATACCTGACACACCTTACACACCTGGTACACCTTACACACCTGACATACCTGATACACCTTACACACCTGGTACACCTTACACACCTGACACATCTGATACACCTTACACACCTGATACAGCCGATACACCCAGTACACCTTACACACCCGACATACCTGATACACTTGACATACCTCGTACACCTTACTCACCTGGTACACCTCACACACCTGATACACCTTACACACCTGGTACACCTTACACACCTTACATACCTGACACATCTGATACACCTCATCCACCTGATACACCTGACACATGCATTTATATTTTCAGATTGTAGCAACACCACCATTTTTAGTATAAAATGTGGGCTGGGTGTGTTTTGTGGCTCGGTCTTCAACAATAATGTCATATTTACTCATTTGGTGAATTTGTGACGCGCAGATCTGCATCCATGTTTCACCGGGTTGCTCCGAAGATGAGCTCAGGCTCCTCTGAGTCCCAGGAGGCTTCACTCTCACTGGTGAGAGACAAAGATGAGTTTTGGGATCATGGTTGTTTGTGTGCTGCCAAGCTGCAGGACCAGAAGACTCTTATGTAAGTGATTACATCACCCGCCCAGATTGGGCTACTGAGGGCACCTACTGTGAGCAGGGATCACACGTAAAGCTGCTCGGTGGGTCAGCAACACAAACGTGTTTGGAAATACTTACTCAGTCCTTATTCCTGCACACGAGCCCTGCCACTAAAATGCAATCTCACCTCACAGTAGTAAAGCTAAATTGGAAACTATCATTTTGGTTGTCATCACCTCCACAGTTGCTTCTCTTGGCTGCACGTGTTGTTGGTGTGGCTCTAACTGACCAGCGGTGGCAGAAGACAAGTCTGCGGCCACATGTGGAACATCACAGTCACCGTACGGTCGTCAGCCCTGGAGCCGGAGAGTCGCTGTCTTCTGCTCCCACAGGAATCAAACCTGGAGTGCAGAACTGGGATCTCACTGTGAGGGCCATGACTTCATGTTTTACTCCCCTCCTCCTCCCTCTCCTCACCCTGGTTCTCATTCACTGTGCTCTATGACAACATCTTTCTCCCTCTGACTGCAACTGAGACGCTCAGAGTGGGTCAGCTTTGAGGATTCGATCGAACCCTGCTGCCACGCACAAATAAATGAACGGATTAAATGTCCAGAGAGGAAAAACTGTTAGACAACCCAGCAGCCATCTTGATCCCCAGCAACGCTGAACGGAGTAACGGCCTCTCAGTGCCCCCCAGCTCCAGAGTTCACCCCCATTACGGGATCCACTAAATGACAATGACCTATTGTGGGGCATCCCTCGTAACTGCTGGGCATCTGAGTTTGCTGTCGTGTGTGTGTGTGTGTGTGTGTGTGTGTGTGTGTGTGTGTGTGTGTGTGTGTGTGTGTGTTGGGGGGGGGCTAGGCTCCTGGTTTTGCTTTCCTTTGACTTTTTATGCCATTCAACATTTCCCTCACCCTCTTCTCCATCTTGTGTCAGCGCCTCTGAAGAACCAAGCCTGGTCTGAAGGCTCATCACGACCACATCGCTCATATATCATCTCATTATTTCTAATTTTTGAGCGTTTTCAATGACAACCAGGTCATAATAATAATAATAGTAAAATATTCAGTAATGATCTTTCATCACCAGAGGACAATGTCAATGTCGAATTTTGAAGCTGCTGCTTTTGTGCAGTTGGAGTGTTAAATCAGCCTCACTTCTCAAGTTCGTTTCTGTCCTTCAAACCACGTCGAGCCATAAGAAGACCAGACAGAAGACGAACGACGGTTCCAGTCATTCCATGTTCTGGTAGGCTAATGCGAACGCATCCGAGCAAGGACATCTCACTGGATGGATGACCTCACTGGAATCCAGAGTAATCCAGAGTAAGCACAAGACAAATGTAAATCAACAGATTCCGTTCTGGCCTCTGGCCCATGGGTCCACCCTGGGGGGGTCCAGACCAGCAGAGGATGTCACTCAATCACACAAGAAACTGAGTGAAGAGCTGGATGATAAAGGAACTGAATGAGGATAAGAGTCACATTTCTTTTATCTTCTTCTCTTCCTGGCTGTACCCTCTTCCCTCTCTCACACTTCTCTCCCCTCCACTCCTCACTGTCCCCCCTCGTCTTCCTCCCCTCTGCCTCGGTGGAGCAGGTGACACATTGTACAGCAAGTCACCCTGCAGCCTTGTTCCAAACTGACGGCATTAGTCACCTGAAAGCAAACAAACTGCAACTAATCTTGGGACTGTTTACCAGTAAATGTCACCGCAGCAGAAACGTAAATGTGTGTGTGTGTGTCTGTGTGTGTGTCTCAGCCATGGTGAGAACACCTCCAACCCCACCCCCAAGCTCCCTGCAGTAGTTCCACTCATTAGCTTAATTTCAGAATTCATCACTGCACCTTAATGACCTCAACAAATAATCCGCATGGCGACTGAAATGGCGTCTTCTTTCCTCGCCAAACTCCCCACCTCAGCTCCACCCCACCACCCCGGGAGGAAGCCAGGAATATGGAAATGGCAATTAATTGGAGAGGCCCGCACTGATTTATTTAACATATTAAGAGTGAAAACACAGGCGCAGTGATGAGTGTAAGGCTCGCGGAGGCGTCGGGCCACGTCGCAGGTCGGAGGCTAATTCCACCTGGTTACGCTGCAGGCGAGGCAGGTTAGGGTTAGGGAAGCCGGGACTCTTTCCAGCAACTTAGGAAAATACAACCTGAAGAAAAAATAGAACTCAGGTTGCTGGGCAGGAATTCCTAGCCTGCAGCCTGGCTGGGTTAGGTACGGCTTCCACCTGCTTGGTGCTACATAATTCAAGAATATGATACACCGCCGCATAAAACCGATGCCACACATAATAACACACACACACACACACACACACACACACCCTCGCCACGCCTGCACGCCGGCCCATGCTGCCATTCTCATGTCCCTGCGCCGCTGCTCTCCCCGAAGATTTATAACGTGGCAGCTACAGTTTAGTATGTGAGTAGTGAGCTGTGCAAACCACGTCATGACAACTCACGCACCGCCACACGCTACGGCACCAGCGCTGTCTCACACACACATACACAAACACACACACACACGCTGACACACACACGCTGGTTCTGTCCAATCACAGTTCAGCAGGAGTGGCGAGGCGACTCCCTGCAAAATAAAGTGAGGTTTTGGGTGCCACACAGGGCAAGAAGGAGTGTGTGTGTGTGTGTGTGTGTGTGTGTGTGTGTGTGTGTGTGTGTGTGTGTGTGTGTGAGAGTTGCTTGCGCTCTTGTTGTGCCTCCACACCAGTGATTGTGATGTAGTTCTAGAAAAATACTAAGAAACCTCTCATTACACAACCAAACGACCTCTTAACTGGAAGATGAACACCATCACGATTGTTTGGTGTCGTTTCAAACCACAATCCTCCTCAGACGCAACAACGTTACTGTAAATCTGACACAGCACTTTGACACCAACGCACCACACAACGGTTCACTTCTGCTGCCATGGCTTCAGGTCCATGAACTCACTGTTGGACTGTTGCTCTGATATTTGCCTTCGTGGCAGAGACGTTAATATTCCAACAAAGCACAACTCACCTGGTGGAGAACAGGCAGCTCTCAAATCCAGTCAGGAAATTCTGAGATTGCCGTCGTGCTGCGTTGGTGTGCATGTGAGTGGCGTGAGTGTACACGTTTGTCGGTTTGACGACATTCTACACGAACAGGAAGAGAAGCTCTGCTGCCTGCTGGTCGGAGTGCAACACACAGAAAACACAAACCTTCAGGCAAGATTTTTTTGACAAACAATGAAACCAATCTATTATATCACAGCATATCCAAGGTGATGATGTCACAGACATGTCCTGACCGTGCAGCGTCCCTGCCACGCTATCAGCTGCTGGAGGAGGAGGACGAGTGGGTCTGACGGGGAGACGGGACACTCTACCAAACCCACTCTCGGCAAAACCACGTCTCTCCTGTGCGTAGAAACCCATATGGAAGTAGTAGAACACCCCATAAACGTTCCTGTGGTCCATATATTTCCATCATCTCACACCCGCGCATATATAACCCCCACCCACGGCATCCCCAGTATCCCTTCTGAGATGAAACCAATAGCTGTCTTGATTGATAAAAGACACCTAATTCAATTTCTAAATTTGATCAGGCCATGTAACAAATCAGCAGCTGTGCTCAAAGCTCGCTGAAACCTAATCGTGTTTCATGCTCTTGTTCCTTCCCTCAAATCATCCGCGTTTGGGTTCCAACATCGGAGCCTCGGCTAAATGCAGAGCGGGTTCTTGCTTCACGCAACTCGACCTGGTCCACCAGTTTAATTCAGGAAAGGCTGCTCTTACGGTTCTGACAGGACTTTTCATAGATAAAAAGGTGATTCGTCAGTGATTTCTGGACAGCAGCTGATATGAATCACTCGCGGCGTGACGTGTTGGGAGCTGCAGCCTCGGTCACGCCGGGGCTGGTGATAAATATGTGGCTTAGCCAGTCAAGCAGGCAGTGGCAGGATCAAGCTGTGCCCCAGCGGACTTGTGTTCTGCTGGGTGTGAGTTACATAGAGCCCTCGGTGTCCGTATAGGCTGCTGACCCGTCACTGGACCCCTGCTCTGCTGCTCACACACAGCACCGGGGGACTGCAGGCTTGAAACACACTTGCATGTGTGGCCCCTCACTCACGCTGAACATCTTGTTAAGGTTCATGGAGAGAAATATCGGCATGGCATTCATTTGGGCTGCTGTTGATTGGTAGAACCTTCAGTCCAGCACTGAGCCGCTGCACAAGGAGGTTTGGATGACGTGCTGATTCCCTCTTGCAGAGAGTTATGCAAGAAGGTCAGCGCCACCGTCTCATCCCTCCTGCAGCACATTAGCTCTTGAACATGACGTGATACGAGGAAACAGCTGCTCCACTTCTATCCAAATGAAGTGATAGAGCAGATTCATGCTGCCTGTTCAGCATATTTCACAGAAGAAGAACAGAGCACAGAAAGTTCAGTAAAACTATCGTGAATAATGTCTCTCAATTCCAAATCTGTTCCTGCATCTCAAGATGCTAACTGGGCCGTAAAGCATCACCAGCAAGCGGAGGAGGAAGTCTTGGCTCCATCATGAACCCTGAAACTCTGGACCGTCTGCTAACCTCAACCACACGGTTATTACTGCAACCATGTCTCTGACCGTGAGGATGTAGTAACTTTCAAGTACAGCCACCATCTTTCCTTCACCCGGGCCAGTGTTTCTCATGCCTGAACCGAACCAAACCTTAACCACGGAGCTGGAGAACCTCCTGGAAGTATCACAAATACGGATCTAATCACCATCATCCACAAGAAATGAGAGTGTGTTCCCTGAAATGAGATGAACCCAGATGTTACATAGAGACGCACGTGATGTGCAGCTCTGCTCACAAGAGTCCAATTGAGTCACAGATCAGATCAGATCAGATCAGATCAGATCAGCGACGCGGTGACAGTGACATCAGTGTGGTTGCCATGCCATCAACCACCTGTTGCTGACAGTTTGATCCGCTGTCTTTGTTGGAGAAAAAAACAGGGAGACTGGAGGCCTGACCAGTTGTTTCTGTGTTGAAGAAGAAATATTGACATCACACCCCCCCCCCCCCCCCCCGGTCCTCACTCTGTCTGGCCGTTCCTCAGTTACAGTGCATCACCCCATCAGTCACACCACCAGGTGGATGCTCCCTCTCATGACCCTCATCCTCCTGCCTGCGATTGAACTGAACTGTAACTGAACTACAAATCTGGCAGAACATGAAACCCAGAACATGTCCTCGTGTCCTGCAGCCTTCAGGACGCGATTGAGGAGAGACGTTGTGATTGAGGGAGGGGGGGAAATAACAGAGCATAGAGAGAGGGCGAGAGAGAGACGGGTGGCGTCGGAAAGAAGAGAGAGGCCTCACCAGTGGAAGATTTCAATTAGTCATGGAAACGGGAGTGGCCCCGCGTGCCGCAGCAGCGACAGACTTCACTTGTCCTCCTGACATACATTTCCAGTCCATCCTGATCCTGCAGCTCCCGTATCACCCACTTCAACCCTGGAGTCCTCCTTCACGTCGCTCCGTCCCGTCATGGCGTGTTAGCCTGGTCCCCTCCTCTCTCCCTCCTCAGTGACAGCTGAGCTTTGACAGCTTTTTACATTTCATTTTTCTCCACTGCAGCCAGAGAACAGTCAGGCATTGGGGGCCTTGTTTAAATAAACAGGAGGCCATGTGGTTCGCCGAGGGTGGCGACACGCCATAACAAACCACCGGCTCCTGGCCGTCGCAGGCACACGGTGCTAGGGGCCCCCGCTACGGAGGACAGGGGTGGAACGGGACCTTCCGGGCTGGTGTCCATGACAACCAGACAACAACATTGCTGGGGTGAGGTGTGGAGTGACGGCTGATGGGTAATGATGTATTGAACCACCTGGTCAGGAGTGAAGAAGACGGAATCAACCGAGTGAACGCGGGAAGGGAATTTCTATGTTGGCCTCAAGAACATTTAGGGAAGAACGGTTGAAAGCAATACAATAGTGTTCTGTCAGGCTTCCGGAGGAGGTGTGGATGAGTCTGGAGCCGTCAAGCTGACTCACGTCCAGCACTCCTACGGTCCCTTCAGGATTTGTGGGAGAATCAGGAGCAACCATCTTGGATGTCTGGTGTTCTGATGCAGCCGTCGCCTTTGCAGCGAGCGAGACCAGAGCCATGTTCTGACTGCCTTACAGCCGATGGGTTTATAGTCCTGTAACGGATGCTTGTACCACGTATGACATTCTCTTCGAAAGAAGGATGACGGAACAAACTTCCCAATAACAACTGTGCACCATTTGAATTCTATACACTTACTGGCTTTACTTCTGAGAGTTCGAAAAGAAGCCGGTCCAGAACCGCACTCAGCGCAGGCCAGCTGCAGGGTTACCTGGCAAAACAAAAGCCGAGGTTATTAAAACGCTACTGGTTTAAAAAGTGTTTTTTGCCTCGCAGGTTGTCACCAGTGTTCGTGGACTACTGATCATACATCTGGAATAAGAAGATGTGGATTATGTCTCCATTAGCTTCTAGCTAAATCTGCACGGCTGGGTCTTCCTGTGGTCTGGAGTCACACAGAAGTCATGCAGGAGGGAAACACGCCTTTGTGAGCTAAAGAGTCTTGTCAGTATTGGAAAGGCAAATGTACAGTTTTTTGGTGAAGTATGGTGTTAAGATGCTTGGCTCGTTGTGGTGAACAGAGAAAATAGGATCTGGAAAAACAAATTCAGGAGCACAGAGAAGTCTCACTTCATACGAAGAAGCATGACTGAGAGAAAGGCCAACAGTGTGCAGGTAGAGGCAGGGCTTTCGAAGCAGCCCAAACAGTTTATGCTGCGCGTCTTGATAAGATCTCCCTGCCACAAATAAAAAACACATTAGTAGTTTGTTTCCACAAACCTCCCTTGAAACTGCTGCTCCCAGGTTGCACTTAGCAAAGACTTTCCAAGAGAGTAGCCAGATCAGCACCAAGATTAGCCAAATGACCGAAGCCTTTCTCCCGTCCACACAATCAGCTGGACCCCAGCCAGCAGCCATGCATCCGAGGAGCGGGGCAGTGACTCCCCAGCACCTCCTGACCTCCCAAGTCCCGCTTCTCTCCTCTCGTTCTTCTCAGTCCGTCCAATTTATATTAGCCTGGAAGTTTAATTTGTCAGCTGCTTCCTCGGTTCAGCTTCTTTATCCTGCCAAAGATCCCTGTCTTTAGAATTTTGTCAACATTCTGAGAGTATTTTCTCGGCTTCGCGCTCTCTGCACCGTCTCCCTCTGACACTTGACATTTTCTCTGTGGTTTCAGTCACAATTGCAGACGGTGGCTCCAGCTTTCCCACAAACCACGAAGGTAAACCTGCATCATCTATCCTGTAATCCAGTTTTGCTGTATTTTTGTGGTGAATGGTGGGACAGGAATCCATTGAGAATCGGCCCGGTTAGCGATGGAGAAGAAAGATTACGCACATTTCTTTCACCGATTACTTAAATCAAATCAAGCGGTCACTGGCGGCCGCAAACCTCAGACCTTTCAAATGGAACAGGCTGTTTTTGTTAGCTCTTCGTCAATGAAGAATTCATGTTTATTTACATATTCGCATTGGCCAGGAGCTTTTGGAGATTTCTTGCATGCTTCTAATTAGATTTGAACCAATCAATGCTGGGTTAGATATTCACACAGGTAAACACATTTGTGCATGGAAGCAGACCAGCGTGACCTCAATGCTCTACTGTAACTCTGCTCCCACTGACGGGTTGTGAAGCCCCCCCCACCCTGAGCAGAAGCCATCCAATCAGAGCAGGCTAACTCTAACAGGAAGTCTTGTCAGCGTGTAGTTGTGGCGTGGGAGACAGCTCACAGGGCCGTGTGTCCATCTTTGATCATTCGAATTTGCTGCGGAATATTCATGTTTGTCCGTGATTCCTGAGTGATGGAGGAACCAGGAGCCTCTCAGGTGCCACCATGCTTGGCGCTCATTTTATTTAACAAAGGACGTCTCCTGACTCAGCCACGTGTGTCGCAGGTCGTCTGGACGCCGTTACGTTACCTTTGCTGGTTTGAGATGATTTCATATTTCTTCTGGTGGTTTTCAGAAGCCAAAGTGGCCCCCTTTACAGACCTCAACTGAAATGTTGGTGAATGAGACTGTGAATTTCAGGCTTCCATTTTCTGGGTCTTGTCAAACCTCTGTGGTTAATTGGTGAAAGTAACGCAACCGTAGTGTAATCAGTAACTGGTGATTTGGAAATGAAAGAAACTGGGAATATCGGCAAAATGTTCCCTGACATGCTAGCGACGAATGTCAGAGGTGAACATGTAGGATCTCAGGGGCTGCAGGTGGAGGAGAAATCCCTCCTCTCACCCGTCGCTCTCTGTCTTCTTCGATGGTGTGTGTGCAGCGCGTGTGTTTTCCTGCCGCCTCTACAGTGAGCAGCAGCGCTCGCTCCCACATCGCCGATCGGACCCTCAGGTCCGGAGAACATTGGCGTCATTGTGTACAGCGGGAGCCTCTCAGTCTGATGGATTAATACTTTAATACCGACTGGGGGAGAAAGCTGGGCACATTAAAGGTCATTTGCCTTCACGGCTATCCAGGGAACACGCAACGGGCCGTGACTGGAGGGCCACACATGCACCGACACGCACACTCGCTCGCGAGAAGAGAGGCTGAATCAGAGATGTGGAGGCGTGACAGGCAGACAGAACCTGGAGCATCTCTGCTGCTCTGGTCAGCTCTGCTGCTGACAGCCTGTTCAAGAGCCAATGAATTCATGGCTCTCTGTCTGGTGATCAGGGCAGAGAATGTGCTCGCTCCTCGGCGTGCGGCCTCGGATCCTCGTCACACAGGGCCTGTTTTCTGTCTATAAACCTAACAGCCAGGAGGCCCCCCCCCCCCAACCCTCACCCTTTTCATGGAGGGGAGCGCTCCAGCCAATATAGGATTAAAAGCCTTACATGTTTATGTTGCACTGCCTCTGACAGAACGTGTCCCTCTCGGCTGCACGTCACCTGGTGTCTCTGCTTGGAGAACTTGGAGATTTAGCTTTCTGGTGACGAGTCGAACCGCCGCAGCGCCAGTTGAGATCTCTGAAGGTGCATTTTACATTCATAGGCGTGGGCTGGACCAGGGGGTCATCCAGAGCGAAGCTCTTACCTTCAGGGAACAACCCAAATTTCAGGGATGCATTCGTATGGTCCGCTGTCCCAGCATGCTTCACTCTGCTCTGTAACTAAGAGCTTCATTATGAAGAAACGAAACCGACGATCTGACATCATTTCCTTCTCTCCACCAGAATCATCTTTTCCTCTGTCACGATTGCTATGATCAACGATGGCTTTCTGGCTTGTTTCATTTTCAATTATCACTGTACTTCAGGGATTCCCGGGCGCACCACTAGAGGGAGCTCACGGGGGCTGTGCTTGTTCCAGCAGCAGGTGTCACTTCTGTCTTGGTCAGTACTGGGATGTGTAGGATGATCTCAAATTAAAATGACGTCATCTGTCTTCATCTTTGAGATCGGGGGGGGGGGGGGGGGTCAATGTGTCCGCAGTCAGAAGACGACAATAACTAATAAATGGACGAGAAGAACCATAATCAGAAATATCACAAAACTCAGTTTTCTTAAGAGACGGTGGATGAGTGCTCAAACCTACTGGTTCCACATCGCTGCCCAACACCTGCAGTTGCACGGAGCAGCGTGGAGTCTTTGTGGGGCGGCTGGATCAGACGAGACGGCGAGGGCCTCCGCAAGGACGCAATGTCACACAGGTCATGAAGGTCATGCCCCCCCCCCCCCCCACACACACACACACACACACACAAACTGAGGACCTTCCAGTGGATTTCAGTTTCTAAAGATTTACCTGTACCAGCTTACACACACACACACACACACACTCTTACACACACAGACACACACACTCCTACACACACAGACACACACACTCCTACACACTCACATGCCATCATGAGGGGCCTCTGTTTCCATAGAGACTGCTTCCTTCTTATCCACCTCTCCGACTTGAATGGGAGAGTAAGAGAAGCAGCCTCACCTCTGTTTAGCTTTCCACCACCCCTCCCTCACTCCAGCAGCAGGGCAATAAATACACTGACATAAAAAAATGTGTAACTTTAGCATTATGTAAATACATACAGCAAGGGTACACACACACACACACACACACTCCTGATGTGTGTGTCTGTGTTTATCTGTTCTGGAGCTTTCCTGTGTGGTTAAGGTCATGTGATGAGTAAGTGGCCAAACATGTCACATAAAACAGAGCAGGAAGGAGGAATCGCGGCGGCTACACAGCCATTAACGTCTCTCTATTAGCAGATGTGGCGGCGGGGCTCAGCACCTCCACCAGCACCCACACCTCCACCAGCACCCGCCTCAACGCTATCAGACTGTTCTACAGATAATATGGAACATTTGAGATCAGACCAGCGTGATGAGCTGGCAGTATCAGGACACATTCCCCCGCCTCAAAATGGCTAAATGCCATCAGTTTAGATGTTAGAAGCAGACTACAACACAACACCTCCCATGACAACACAACTGGAACGAAGACTACAACACAACTGGACAGAAGACTACAACACAACTGGACAGAAGACTACAACACAACTGGACAGAAGACTACAACACAACAGGATAGAAGACTACAACACAACTGGACAGAAGACTACAACACAACTGGAACGAAGACTACAACACAACTGGACAGAAGACTACAACACAACTGGACAGAAGACTACAACACAACACCTCCCATGACTACAACACAACTGGATAGAAGACTGCAACACAACTGGACAGAAGACTACAACACAACTGGACAGAAGACTACAACACAACTGGACAGAAGACTACAACACAACTGGACAGAAGACTACAACACAACTGGACAGAAGACTACAACACAACACCTCCCATGACTACAACACAACTGGATAGAAGACTACAGCACAACTGGACAGAAGACTACAACACAAATGGACAGAAGACTACTAGAAATGGTGAAGTCTGATTGTGTCCTGCTATAAGGGGACGAACACACACGCAGACGTACCTTTGCTCCTGTCAATGAATCGATTCCTGTGCGTGTCAACACACTGAAATCATTCCAAACCTTAAAGTGGAAGCAGGAGCATGAAATGTGTGAGTAGCAATGCTAATCATGTTAGATTCAGGGGCTTTCAGCTGAAGCTCTGGATTTAATTATCAAGTATAAACTAGGAGGTGCCAGGAGAGCGCCACCAACTGGTTATGGATCATTTCCACACCGAATGTTCTTCATCCTAAATTCTGTCATTTTACCATTTTTGCTTTTCAGTTCATCTGCTCATAGACGTGTAAACATGTCAAAAAGCTGTTGTCAGCAACAGTAAAGTAAAGTTTTGTAAACAAGAAAACAAGATTAACTGCATTTTATGGAAGTTATTTGTCTCTCCACGTTTTTCTATCACATGATGTTCCAGAAACATTGGAGTGGACGAGTCCAGCCATTACACAGGAGGACTGTGGCCTCGGTGGACCAGCAGTTCTGGTCCTGGAAGCCGGGGCCTGCAGGTCTGACTGAGGCTCCTCCACCTTGGAGGCAGGTGTGGATGTGGCTGTGACATCAACTTCTCTCTGGTCCTCCTGGCCGACACGAGACGCACTGGTGTCTGTCTGGGAGCTGTGGCGTCCATGCGGATCACCAGGCCTCTAAGTCACACTCCTCCAGGTTGTGTGTCCAGAGACGATGATTTGTGTGGACCTAAAACCTCATGCACGACTCTGCTCGAGCTTCGGATCAGCTGACTGACAGAAGGTTTCTACAACACATGTCAGCGTGCCTTTGGTCCGTCTCGCCAGGATGCGGGGGCTATCACGTTGCAGCGCCGCAGCGACCAGGTCCAGAGACCACATATTGATGGCTGCACTGAAGGAAATATGCAACACGACCTCTGGTGCTCTGTTCCATGCGGTTTGCTCAGACGCAGCCTCACATGTGTGAGCCAGGCCAACGTCAGTCAGTCACTTAGAGTGGCTGCTGCTGGCAGTCCAAAACTATTGTGATGTCCACAATTCCCATGGAGCCCCGGCAGGAGGGGGCGATGGACACGCAGCTTCTGGTCCAGACGAACGGGATCCAAATGAAAATGCTTCCACCTCCGCAGCTGCAGAACAGTCGTTTCTGCCTGCGGCCGGTGAAGTCGGGGGATACACGAACCTGCTCTCACAGGTGGGCCCCCACCTCCTGGCTCCTACTGAGCAGAGGGAGGATGTGAAAATGACACAAATGAACGATGCTTTGTGTCTGGCAGGTGGAAAGGCAGAATTTGACTAAAGTCAGCAGAACATCGCTGTGGTTGCAGATTGGTGCTGGCCTTGTTTCTGACACCGTTCAGTTGGAGACTCACCTTTTTCTTCAAGATTGTACTCCACCTGGTGGTGCCGTACATCTGTAATACCGTCATCTTACTATCGAAACCCAACAAGCCAACTGAAACTCAAACCTGAAGAGAAGTTCACTGCTGAGAGAGGCAGTACTTCTCTGTTGGTGAGTCACATGACCAATTTTTCAAGAAAATATGCATAAAAACTGTTCTTGAGTGATCTGTATGAAGGCAATACTTCATCCAGAAAGGCCTTTCAGTTACTCAGGAATAGATGTCCGAAAGTCACAAAGGCATTTTTTGGTCGCCAGAATGCAGGAGGCCAGCGATGTATATTTAGCTTGTAGCTAATGGAGACTGACGGCTAACAACCGCTAAACTGTCCAGAAATGTACGTTTAGACACTCTCCACATCTTCATGAGCTGTAGACATTTATGAGGACTACATACACTTTAGGGGGGAATTATCACTTTAAGGAACTTAAATGAATTAAGAAGATGAGCTGAGAAGTCTTGGGTGCTGGCTGGATGCTAGCATCAGCATTAGGAAGCAGCATGCTGCTGTACGGCTCATTAATCTTGAATAGAGGATAAGTGCTTTTAGCTCCTGTGTGAGCACAACTGCAGTTTCAGTGAACGACATCATAGCATCCAACACTGCTGGTATCAACCACAACGCTGTCAAAAATTGTGGTGCACTGACGCTGCTGCTGCAGTGTTGCAGGGTGTAACATGCCAGCGTTTATGGAGGTCGAGGGTTGGTTGCAGATACACTCACACACTGTCTTGGTTTTTTCATTTGCCTGCAGGGATCCGCGTTAGCCAACATTTATTGGCGGATCCTGAAGTCCTCCAGTCAGACGCAGGTTCAGACTCCATGTGCTGCTGCCTGCTTGTGTACTTTGGATGCGCCTCATACTGAGAGAGGAAAGAAAATCAACTAAACCGATTGAGGAACAGTTTAAGATTTCTTTCTTGGTTGGAATTAACTGCTGAAGACGTCAAGGGCAAAAATAACAGACAGGTTAGTAAAGAGCTTATTAAACCAGCTGGTTCAGGGAGGTGATTAGCAAACTGAATGGGGTCGTCATAGTTATCCTCTATCAAGCGTATCTGTATTTTCAGCGACACGCACAGGAGCTCCTATTTGTCTGCACATCTGCGACTGTCAAATTCTTGTCTTGCCAGTGTTGCTGTTGATGCCTCTGTCTCTCCGTCCCCCTCGTTGTCAGCTCCACATGTGAGTTGCTGCTGTGTGATTCCTGTCTCTCGCCCTCCACCAGCACTTTAGCACAGTTTCAGTCCTGGCCTGGACATGTAGAGTGTTGTCTTTGGTTCTGCTCCCATCTAAGTCTTGCTTATTTAAAAGCCACACAGCCTCATACATTACCTGTGGAGTCAGGGGCTCCACCTTCTGTCACCATGGGATCGCAGTGTTGCTCCGGCACTTAAAAGCCTCCCGATGACGGACAAAGACATAATCAAATGACCCGGGAGGAAAACATGCCTGGCTGTGCTGCGCAGTGTAAACACACCCACATAGAGTCTGAAGCCACGGAAGCTCATTTTGCTCTTTGGCGGCCCCAAGTGACAGTGAGAAGAATCCCCCGTGTGTCATGATGTCATCTGTTCATTTAAAAGGATCAACACAACCGCATCATATTTTGCCTCAAATCATGAACCAGCTTGTTTGGTATCTGAGGAGGAGCTGCAACCCTGCAGCTTCGCCATCGTGCAGGGAGACGGCCCGTTCAAGGGGACAGACCCCTGGGCTGACAGTGGACGGCTGCCACGCGAGGACGAGGTTTGTGTCGAAGGTTCCATCAGCTGCCGTGTCACAGCCAGCACATCATCAGTTGAACTGCATGTTTTCCCTCTGAACGCCATTCAAACACAGCAGCGCAGGAATAATGACCTCACGTTTTTCCTTTTGTCCCGCTTTTTAGAGACCATGCTAATGTCCTTTCTTCCCACACAAAGTCAAAACAGGACACAGAAATGCACTGGCTGGTCTGCAGCTCCTGCAGCAGGGACTCTGGGCTGACTGGGTGGTCCTGCACAAGGTTTTCTGGGAAAAAGTGTTGTCTGTTGCCAGTCCTTTGTTAAGATGGGTGAAGTGGGCGTAGCACAAGAGAGTAATGAAGAGTTCTTTACGATGGACACAACTTGGCAAGCAGGAGTCACAACCTGGGGCAGAGTAATGTTGGCCTCACTGGAGACCGGCTGGCTCTTACACATGGTGAGCATGTGCAATTAACTTGTTCCCGATTCTCATGTGACATCATGGGTATGCATGTATTAATGTGTCCTGTTAAACCGGCGTGTGCGTCTTCTCTGTCCGTGTTCTGTGGTTCTCAGGAGGTTTTAAATCTGGCTTGATTCAGAGACACGCTCTGTCTTGGCCATCAACACATCTGCATCCATGTGGTCCCAGTTTAAACAGCAGACTGGAACACTGGAACAGCGAGGCCTCAGAGGAGCTGCTATTGCACTGCTGACTGTCCCAGAAAAGCCATAGAATTCATGTCAACCTGTTTTCAGAGGGATTCTGATCTGTCCATTTAGTGCCACTATGCCAATATCCTCCGTTCATGACATCATCAGTAGGAGAGGCGAGCTGTTACTCTCGACACGCAGAACCAGCGCCTCCTTCATTTGACTTTTTGTATTTGTGGGTTGTTGTTTTTGTTTTTTTTTGCTTTCTCTCAAGCTGCCAGTCTGCTAAACTGCACTCTCCTGGGACCCGGATCACAGCCACAGTCCAAGTCTACAGCATCATGAGACAATGAGGACCTTCAGGACAGGACGGACTAAACTCAGGGACGACAACGAAATTCAAAATTTTTGAATTGGTGCTTTGAAGGCATTCAAGCTTTTTTTCTTTCACTAATTTGTCATATGAATCAATTTGGCTGCTGCTTGTTACCAGAAGGCAGCGAATGGTTGACCTGATCCAACCCGAGGCGGCGGGACCGCCAATCATCTGCCAGGAATTTAGAGAAGAATTCTTGTGTTCACAAATGATCTCATACATGCAAATGACGGAACATCGCTGGAGCCCTTGAGAGGTGCTGTGTTGAGAGCAGCTCCTTCACTATCACACGTCCGTCCAGCCTCCACGAGCCCCGGTGCTGTAACAAGAACCCCCAGCTGTCAGCACCGCACTGTAAAAACAAATTAGAGCAGTGATGGATGGGAGGGAAACAGAGCCGGCACATCATCCTGCTGTGAGGACAGGACACCCAGAGAAGAGCAGCAGGTCGCCAACAGACACGTTCAAACACGTTTGTTCTCCTGGAGCTGGGAGAACCCTCTCTGACATCATGGGTTCCCCTGACTTTCATCCGGCGTAACCCTGAGCTCACTCAAAACGGAACCATAACTTATTTCATTCTCTTGTTTGTTGGGCAAATAATCACAAAACAGTACCAGAACTGGTGTTGCACATCGGTTGTTGTCCTGGTGTTCACCATCAAACTCACCAGACAGACCTGGAGGATGTTGCCACAGCAGCAGAGTGAAGCATCTTTGCCTTGTAGACAATCTTTGGTCGCTATAGTAACAGCAGCATGGAGGACAGTGACAGAGTTTCTCTTGTATTTTTAGCTTCAGGCTGTTTTTCCAACTCAGCACTGACTGAACCGTGTTGGAGCGCCGCTGCCAGGACTCAGACGGTTGGATTTGTGTCTGAGATGAATAACAGTGGTGGGAGGTTCTGGCGAAGGTGCCAAGCTTTCGCTCCTCCATCTTCATTGTCAATAGCACTTGAATGATCAGAGCTGATGAATACCCGCTTCTCCTGCTGGGTCACGTGATCAGGGACTGAAAGTAGAATCAGCTGTTCACTGCAAACACAAGCGAGCCTATCAACTAAACAGGACTTCCTGCTATTTGCTGGCATCAGCGTTTATTCATTCCTGCTCCTACAAATCACTGTAATCAGACTGATAGTTAAGCTACTTCTTTGGTCGAGTCTAGTCAGGTTTATTTGTGTGTCACCAAACCCCAACCAAAGTTCTCTCCTGACTCTTTCCAAGTAGAGCAGGTCCAGCACCTCCCTCCTTCAATGAACCTCCACCCAACAATTCTCCATGTTACGCACCATTTGAGCTAGCAGCTAGTCTGCGTAGCTCGTGATGAGGTCATGGAGCTGCTGTATGAGGCTAGATGGATGGATGGATGGATGGATGGATGGATGGATAGATAGATAGATAGATAGATAGATAGATAGATAGATAGATAGATAGATAGATAGATAGATAGATAGATAGATGGATGGATGGATGGATGGATGGATGGATGGATGGATGGATGGATAGATAGATAGATATAGATATAGATATGATCACCTGTTGGTTTGAGCCCCCAGAGTGAAGACCCCCCTTCCCCCTCCCACCCATCAATACATTCACATTACTTAACTCTTTAACACCCGTTTCCAGAGCTGCACCCGGTCCACTGATGCCGGGGTTCAGCAGACGTGAGGAGGAGCCCTCTACAGATAGTAGCTCTGCTTCGCCACTGCTCACCATGCATGTCTAAATTACAATTATTAAAAGAGTTTGATCGCTGCCAGGGATTCTTCGATATAAAAATGAGGATTATAAAGTCAAACTTGAATACAACCTTCATTAGAGTTAAAAGATTTTCCTGGCACGGCTCTTTGGTGAAATACGTGAGTCCAGCAGTGGTGAGGAGCTGAGGATCTGTCCCACGCCCTGGCCTCCTCCTGGCCTCGCGTCTAAGAGTTTTCAGCTGTGTGCTAACTCCTTCTTAGTCTTCTGTTTCCTCCGTAACTATGGCAACACATCCTGAAGTTCTTTGATAAAGACTGGCTTTGGATGCTGACCAATTAAACCATTATGAGCACTAATCATGCAGCAATTGGATTTCAACTCTAATTATCAAATGAAGCAAAGAGAAAACCATGATTCAAAGAATTCTTTTCACTCACCCATCAAAATGACAGAAAAGCAACAAAATACTGTCAGCGGCGAAGCTCGGCAGTGATGATTGTGGTTTGGACCCGTGACATCAGCAGCGCTCGCCAACTGTGGTACCTGGCTGGAGAGAGAGAGAGACTGTCCTGACCTGTCTGGAGCGCCAAGCAACTTCAGCTCAGCACCCCCCCTCCCTGACCTGGGACCCGTGTGATCAGTGTGCCATCATCACAAAAGCATGTGGTTATTCTTCCACCTCGCCGGTGACAACCACGAACGAGGACTTGTTGATTAGACATCAAGCTCACTGTGACCGAGGCACACAACCACAATTCAGCACTTCAAGATTGTTTAGATGTGCTTCGTCTCTCCCAGTACAACCAGTTCAACGCCACTCTACCTCCAATCAATAGGAAATTCAGAGGTGAACTAAACTGGAGCCAGAGACTAGACATGGGGTCCTGGTGGGGAGCCGTCGTGTCCCCACAGCGTCGGATAGGGACGGACCCACAGGCCTCACCAGCCCAACGGTACTGTTGTTTACCGCGACCTTGTGTGTCGCTTGGCATGTAGCAGCATGCTAAGCTAACGCAGGGAGCGTCATGCAGAACCAGGCAGGTCGATGCGGCAGTATCACAAGCAGATGGTTCAGCTTCGACCGGCCTTGGACTAAATAGTGTTTCTCAACTTCTTGGCTTCTTGTGACGTCAGTGAAAAGTCTCAGTCATCAGTTAAATCACTCTCCGTGGATTTATTCTTCCTGAAGAGCACGATTGTGTCCAACGACGTCTCCACCATCGAATCGCTGTGATCGAGGAGGCTCTCGGAAAGCGCTTTTCTCTGCCAAGGCCAACGCAGCCAAATCCAATGGAACATTGACGTTTTTTGTCATGATGAATGGATCTGCCCAAAAATGTAATGGGTTCTTCCTTGGCCCGTGATGCACCCCTCCACCAAGGTTGGGGAAATTCTGCCTCCTCCTTTTTAAGTAATTCTGCTTAAAGGCAGACAAGCAAACACTTCTGAAAACAGCCCTCCTTGGTAGAAGTAATACAATATTTTCCCAGATTTTTCAATTTTTAAAGGAATAAACTGGCCCAGCCTGGTGAGTATCCTTCATTCAGCCTCCTCAACTGTCTGCTGAGATCTCAGCCTGACGATTCTCCAGCAATCTGTGCAGCGGCGTTTTTGGAGAGGATCAAGTGTCTCGCTGCCAACACCACAGATTAGTCAATCCTAGGAGGGACGGTTTGGAGGAGAGGAGCTAATTAGATTAGAATTATTTTTCATTAAGGGGAACGCCATCGTGGTTAGAATAATGCTTTCAACGTGCTCGCTGCTATGAGCTGGCCACCAAACTACAGAGATATCCTTTTCAGAAAATGAGCCACTGGAGGCGATCATCACCAGAGCAAACACTGACCACCAATTAGGATAAGTGATAGGAGGGAAAGAATAAATACATAGTGAACTCTTACACTTCAAGCCTTCACTCTCCTTCCTGTTTCCATGTTGGACCAAGAGGGACTGACCAGCCGCCGTTTCCCTCTCAACATTTATTCTGGAGCAACATCTCAATTAGTTTTAATGGAGCTGAAATAAGAATGCAGCGGCGAGCTCGTGAGTGGTGGAAGTCATAAATTGCCGGCGGCGGGACGTGCCAGCTGATCTCATACAGGAAGCTACAGCCTGTCTTCTTGCCCCTCCAGTGTTGGGGAGTGATGGCTGATGGGACATGAGGCGGGCTGTCGGGTTTGGACCTGTATGTTGTCCTGCTGGATGACTGACCCGTGGACCCAAGATTGACAGCTGCAAATGTCTCAAGCTAACATGGTGGACGGTGATGGATGGAGGACAGGATGGATGAGTGGAAGAGAGAGGGATGATGTGAAGAGGGGGCATGTGCTGAGGCGCCTGCAGGGGGGATGGCGGAGGAGAGTTGAAGGCTGAGAGTCTCGGTCCCTGAGGGGGCTGGGATGGATGTCATGAATTTCTATTAAGCAATTATTGAACACACAGAGGCTTTTTATAGCTGCCCAGTACCATGTATGTTGGGATTCAAACAGTGGGGGCATAAGGGATTAAAAAAATAGCAATAATAAAATCACTCGGATGTGTGAGCCAAAACCTACATTTTTACTTGGAAAAGCCGCCACGCTTGTGCACCTTGGGTTTCATATGTGACCGGGGGTTCGTCCACAGCGGCTTAATCCACACGCTCTTCGCTCAATGAGCCTATATAGTGGACCACCCCCTTCGCTGCTGCCCCCCACCCGCCTGCAGCCTCCCAGCAGAGCTCACCCCGAGCAGACTTGGCTGACCGAGCCAAGCTGCCAAAAGTCTGCGGCAGAGTTCTGGAGAGTGGCGACGGGCCAGCAGGCTCGTCTTGGGACTCCAGGGAAGCAATTTGCTTCACAATTTGTATCCCTTAATCTCATAACCATAATTCTGCCAAACCAGGATGTACAGACATGACACAGACGCAGTAAAACCAGCAGAATAAAAGAGGCTTTTTTGAAATCGAATTCATAATTTTTCTTCAACAAAAATTCATTGCAAAAAAAGAAGAACTTGCCAAGAATATTCACCGAACTCCTAGTTAAGAACCGAATCTCTGCCAATGGAACAAGTGACATGTCCAGTGTTGTGTGTGAAAACGATCACTCCACCCCCCCCCCACCCCACCCCCACCCCCGCTACTTGGTAGGAGGTTTTATGTAAAATAACTAGAAAAGAGACATTAGAGCTTTGTTAAATCGACAAGATTTGTAGGGCTGTAATCTCCCAGTCGACTGGTCGATTTTCTAGTCGATACGTTCTGGCTCCACCAAAATTCTGATTGGTTGATTTTTTTGCCACGTTAATTTCATCAGGAGCAAAGTACTGAAAGCACCTGTTTCACAGATAACAAACTATCTTTGAACACCCCCTTGTTTTTGCTATTTTGGACTCACCCGGCCCGCTAGAGACAGACAGACTGAAGAGTACTAGAAGGCCAGCGTCTGGTGGTTTGATGAATGTATATTTAATTTTGACGGTTTCATTTCAAGTCAGTCCTCGTCCACCATGACAAAGACGTCTGCAGCGTGGCAGCATTTCATGAAAACAGATCATGGGAAAAAAGTCGAATGCAAAGTTTGCCAACACCAGTTTTCATGTCACAGCTCCTCTACAAACACGGCGTATCACCTAGAAACAGTGAGCTAACGTGTCCACCTTAGGTTGCCTGTCAGTTTTGAGTACATGAACAGATCAGAATGGACATTTCAGTGTTTTAGTCTAATAATTGTTTTGTAATTTGTTTTGTAATTGTAAAAATTCTTACCGTGGACTTGCCTTTTGTGTTTGAGAGTAAAGTTTTAAGTTAAAAGTCTCTTTGTGTCTCAGCCGCGATGCTGAGCTCCTGTGTTCAGTCTGGCTCTGTCAGGACCAACGATGGCGTCGGTCAGTTATTATAACCTGACAGAAACAATTGTCTCAATATTCCTCAGCAGGTTTTGTGCTGATAGTTGACACAGTAGAGTTTTCATGTATAAAATTAGTCGATTTTTAGTCTAAATTTGAGGGCTTCAGTCGACCGAGAGTTTCTTTGGTTGATTGCAGCCCTGAAGATTTAAAGTTCTGCAGTGCAGTCAAAGTTTTTAGACACACATCAATCCATGCATGCGCTAACTGTGACATCACAATTCATATTCACAGGTGTCTTGGTTGGTGGTTCAACCACTTGCTGAATCCCCCCAGGTGGCGCTGTGGAGCCCTGCAGTGTCAGCTATCATAGCATAACTGAGCACCCTCGCGAGCGTTCCGGCTCAATAAAACTGACCCCCAATGTGCTGCACTCTGTCTGAGACCTCAGACGGAGCCGCAAAAAGGACAGGAGAATGAGCTGCTCAGTGGCCGGTGTGAAAGCGCCTGTTGTTGCAGAGAGGAAGTGACCCTGGACCCACAGGAAGACTGATTATGATGCTCTGGCGTCCTGCTTGGCTCCGGTGACGTGCTAACATGACGTGCTAACATGACGTGACACATGGCTTCTCCTCTTGATTCTGACCTCAACACAACCAACATTTACAATGAAGCTGATCAGATGAAACCCAGAGCAGCAGAAGAAATCGAATCTCTGCTGCCAGAGCGGCACTTCATCAGCTCTCCCAGGGCGAATGTGGAGTCCAGCAGAGCAGCTGAGCATCTAGCCTCAAGCACGGGTGGCTCCCTGCCACCACTGTCCCGGTCACCTGTCTGAAGGTCGCAGGTTCAATCCCCACTTCCTTCTGTGACCGTGTCAAAGTGTCCTTGAGCAAGATGCTGAACCCTGAATTGCTCCTGATGAGCAAAGGCAGCCTCCACCACCTGAGTGTGTGATGGAGGCCACGTTGTAAAGCCCTGTGAGCACCACTGAGGGAAAAATGGTTCCCCTGATTAACGAGAGTTACACCTTCGTAAACTCAAAGTAACAAAGCCTGGATTTGTACCCACGATGGTCGATGTCACTTTGTTCCTACGACAGGGAAATCACCAGCAATGTAGCCGTTTAAACACTCTGCAGCATCTGGAAGAAAAGTGTTTCTGCAAATGTGAGTGAGGAACGTTGAATGAGCATCAGTCTTTTTTTGAAGCGAACCCAAATCGGCTTTTCAGACAAGCAAAAACACTCTCACCAACATTTTGTTACCAGACGTGACGTCTGCAGACTTCACCTGAGTGAGTCCGTCTGGATGTTGCACTTGATCCACCTTTTTGGTGGGAGTCCGAGTCAGGGGGAGCGACGGACTAAGAGACCGCACCAGTTTCAGAGGAGATAAGATGAGTCAGGGTTCCTTCAGCACTTCAGCTGGGCTCAGAATTCCAGCGTCTCTGCCATCACGTCGACCCTTCAGAACACTGTGTCCGAGTCCAACCCTAACAGCACCGGCAAATCATTTTATTTAGATAAACATTTGCTCTCGGTCAGTTTCCCAATGTTTATATGTTCCTGAATTAGTAAGTGCATGTTGCAATGCTATTAATCACCGGTTGTCCTTGCCAACGGAACAAAGCTGTCAGTAAAAAAGTGAGCTGGGATTCCGACGATGTGGGTTGTGTTTACTCTCTCTACAGTAGCACCATGGGGACCTGCTGTGAAAGCAACCTCTGTCTAATCAGCAGGGAACACTCGGCAAGGCTGCATCTGCCAGCAGGACTGTGAGTGGGAGGTTTGGGTCACAGGAATCCCCCCATGACTCATGACGCTCCCGCAGACAACAGCTACAAACAGTAACAAGGTCATTTACATCTCCATCACGGCTCACGCTGAAGCTTCCCATCCGGGGCTGACCTGCAGCAGGAGGTCCGGCACGGCCCGGTGGGCCGCAAGCTGCCTCGTGCATGAGTGACAGCACATTTCATGCTTTTCTGAGCAGGTTTTACAGCATATTACTGATTGTGGCTTTTTAATACTCCACAAATATGAATGTGTACTTTCCAGGTCATGTATATTATCCTGAATGCCTCGTGTGTTCCATTAGAAAAATAACAAGGAAAAAAATAGTGCCACATTCATTTCTGAAAATAACCTATAATTCAAGACACTTTTTCACTATTTACAGAGAAGGAATCAGAGTTGTTACGTGGAGGAAGGTATACCACACGTATCAAAAAACACACCAGGAAAAAGGCAACTAAAAATAACTGCAAAAAACCAAATGATAATATTTTTTCAGGGCACTGCACTCGCACGCCAGCGTGACTGACTGACACAAGGAAAATAGACAAAGATGATTTTTGGAAGTATTTTCTCAAGACCTCACTCCCCTCTCCTGTGAAAATATTGTGTCGGGGCAAGTAGCAGAGCAGAGGAGGAAGGAGATGGTGAGCGGAGGAAGACGGTGAAGACGCTGGAGAAACGGATAGGCACGTTTCACCATCCCACCACTTGCCAATCAAAAGCTCTAACATTCTACAAACAGTTTTACAGGACAAATCAGAAAATCATTCTGCATTAACAATTCTTAACAATTTCACTACAAAAGGTTGGAAAATGTTGCATCTTTTGTAGAAGTGACATAAATTCTGTGACTCAACATGAAAAGTCATCGCCTCGTGCACGCACGCATGGAAGCAAGAAAGCAAACACGTCTGCTTTAACACTGAAAATAGTTACAAAAGATCAGTTTGACCACTGTTTTGTTGTGTTGTTTAAAAAGCAACTGTGTTCATTCTTTACAATTTAGAAAATAAATTGAGAATAAACTAGTTACTAGTTAGCTAAGTATTAAAAAATGTTGCAACATAAGTCATCAGTCAATAATCAATCATTGTTGATCACCACAAACAAGCTCAGCGGAAGCCTGCAGGGACTGATAAACGGATCAGTGCATGAATATCTGACAATCATGAAGCTTCATGGACACGTGAGAGGACCAGGATTGCGTGGCAGGTCTGCCAGCACCACAGGAACAACATTCTTTGGTCATGAAGACACGGGATTCCAGGTTCACTACCACAGCTGCACATAGCTGCATGTAGCTGCACATAGCTACACGTAGCTGCACGTAGCTACATGTAGCTGCACATAGCTACACGTAGCTGCACATAGCTATGTGTAACTGCACTTAGCTGCATGTAGCTACATGCAGTTACACTTAGCTGCGCGCTGCTGCAGGTAGCTACATGTAGTTACACTCAGCTGTACACTGCTGCATGGAGCTACATGTATTTACACTTAGCTGCATGCTACTGCAGGTAGCCACATGTAGTTACACTTAGGTGCACGATGCTGCAGGTAGCTGCATGTTTCATCATGTGAAATCATGCAGCTGTGTTTCTTACTTGTGTGGTGACAACAGTAACAGTTGAGCCTCATTGTCTCCATGTCATTGTGACACATTGAATCAGCCGCATGGAACCCACGGGGCAGAGCGTGCGATGACATCACCTCGCAACAGTAAGTTCAGACTTCTACCAAGTGCCTCTGCTCCTGGATGTGTTTGGATATGTTGTTAGAATATAAACAAAATTTCAAGGTATGATTTTTTGAGAAATATAAACATGTTAAAACCACATGACCCATGACACGGAAAACGAAACATAGTTTCCAGAGATAATAACACACGACACTTGTAATAATATGATTGTTACATGCTATTGTATAATATATATACAACTAATATAACAACTTTATCTTCAGTTTCCATGATAATCCCAACAGCAGTTGTCAGTAGTACATATGAGAGTAGTCGTAGTAGTAGTAGGAGTAGTAGTAGTAGTAGTAGTAGTAGAAGTCGTAGTGTACGTCCTGCTTTACGTTGATGATGTTGTAAACATCAACTATCCTGCTGATGGAGACGAAGAAGTGCTGGATGAGCCTGACTGACACAAACACACATGCAGATTAACACGCCAAGAATCTCTCTAATGTGACATATCATACGACGCTGACATGACTGATCACTGAGGGTTAAACCACATCACGTGATCATGCCATCATTGACTCACTGGCGTGGATCTGTTGTTGCCGTTTGTTGGATCTGCTCCCACCCGTTTGTTGGCCCTGGGCTCTTACAAACTTACTCACTTCATATTGGAGTCGTGGCGACGGCCACACAGCAGAGCGGCGTGATCAGCCATGTTTATAAAGCAGCATGTACCTGGCGGTCAGCACCGCCATTAATCCTGACAACTCAGCCAGACAAGACTGATGGAGTGCTGACATAGGAGATGGATGGCCATGGAGGGAAGGAAGGAAAAAGATGGAAGGTGCGCAGGCTGGCACGTCCAGATGGGTGGAGGAGAGGAAGGTGTGTAAACTGGCAGTGGATGGACTTATGGAAAGTGTGAGGGGGCGGAGACTGTGCAAGGTGTGTATGGTCAGTAAATGGGAGTATAATGGGGTGTAGCTTGATGGTGATGGCCGTCCTGAGCACCACAGGCCTCCCCTGCTCCAATGATAACTTGCGGTTGTCAAAGTGTTCCTCGGAGCCACAAAGAGGCCTAAGAAATGGCCGGCGCTTGGCAAGCGGCGGACCGTTCCATCACAAACAGGGACCTGAGACCCTCACTCTGGAAGAAGGAAATGTCTCTAACCCATATACCACCCAGTTTACTCTGGCAGCCTCCTGAAAACCAAGACTTTTATATGCATAGCATTAACATCAGCTTTTAGAGAGGGAGCAGATGATGGACGAGGCCGGAAAGCTACCTGCTGCTGAATGGAGCGCCAGTCCTGTAAAGGGGTGCCGGACCACGGGTTTGTGACTCGTTCTACCAATTAAAGGACCTGGCGATCACAGGTTGGAGTCGTTAGTTGTGTGTTGACTCTTATAAAGCCTCTATTCAGATGCGTTTTGATCCCAGGCTCAAGGCCATAACCTGCTTCTCTGCTTTATAAATAAAAAGATTCAGTACACATTGTCAGAACCATTGCTGGCCTGGCCCAGGTCCGGTGTGAGCCGGTTGAGACTGAGGAGGAACACAGCTCGGGCCAAACTTCCTCTGGGACCAGCTCAGAGACGCCGGTTGGAATCTGCAGTAAAAACATCACGCCGATCCGTTTCCTGCTGCAGGTCCGTCTTTACAACCTGGAATGTCTCATTTCAACGCTGAGAAGTTTCCTATAAAACTCACCTTCCATTTAAGCTCCAAACACGTTTGTGCTTCTTTTACACCTTTTTGGTTCGTCACTCTTCAGACAACTCTTCCACCTCTTCATGCATTCGGCGACCTCCTCTGAGCGGACCAATCACAGTCCTTGACCTTCATGTCATGACGCTTCGACGCGACGCGTAGTCAGGATTTTTTGGAGGTGCACGTCAGGCTACGGCGTAGGGTCCACGGAGGGGTCTGCGTCGATGGCGTAGGTACGGCGTTGCCGCGACGCAGAAGCATAAACCAGGCTTTATTCTTGATGTGAACACAAAGCTGGCACAAGTGAACACATTAAACCACCCCAACACACACACACACACACACACACACACACACACACACACACACACACACACACAATATCTGCTTGTGTATCAGATCCTCCTCTTGACCTGATCTCTCCCCATCGTCTGATCTTCATCATGTGAGTGATAGTCTTCATGGTGATGATGATGATGATGATGGGGGCGTGAGTGCCCCCCCCCCCCCCAGCCCTCCTCCACCCCCCACCCCCCCACCTCAGCAATGTAATTTATTAGGCGTAATTACGAAGGTGTCAGAGGAACAGAACCAGTCCTGCTGCATAAATGGCCGACATGCTGCGTCAGGTCACTTCCTGTTTTATGCCCTGCTGACCTTTTCACTTGACCTTTTTCTGCTAATTAGAGGAGACAAAGATGGTGGCTGCAGTGCACCACTCAGACAAATCCTTCCTCAGTCACAGTTTCTCCATGTTTTTTAACTAAAAATAAAAAAGTGCACATAGTTACTTTTTCATACCACAGTATGTGTATTGTACAATATTCACAAAGGTAAATGTAGAAGTATGTGGAAAGGCTCAGTATGTGGCAGCTGAGGCTTGAACATGAAGTCTTTTATCATGATAAATCTTAACAACTTGTAATGAAGTACTCTTGACCTGGTATCAGTATTTAATGATGTGCTGTACAAAATCTGGGAACCATGTACACTTTTTAACTTTTTTTTAGTATATTTAAGAATATACTAAATATAAAGCAGGAATATTTATTTTAATGTTTTAAAATATTTGTATGTACAAGTACATGAAGTATCCTCTGGTTCATGTTGATACTTTAAAGGTGCTGCCTCTGACCTGCTTCCTTCTCTCTCGGCTCAGATTTTGAAAGCAGCTCCACGAGCTGGAAGGTGGAACCGTCCCAGGGTTCCACAGGAGACGAGGATCCCAGACCGGGAGGCCCCCCCATCGGAGCAGAGACCCCACTGACACAGCAGCGACACCCCAGGGCTGTCAGACACAGGTGGGTGAGGGGGACTTCTGCTGCTGCTCTGATCCACTCCCTTCCTGGTGACGGTGAGCGGAGAAACCAAAGGTGTTCACAGGAGGGAGAAGAAGTGGGAGGGAGGATCGACCTTCTACGTTGTGCTTTTTAGGAAGTGATTGACACTTGCATGATTACATCATCACTTGTGCATAATTTGGGATCCATTTTTTGCAATTAAATCACAGCAACATTTTATCTTTTGACCGGATTCTAGCTGAACAGAGCAACAACAGCCTGATGACGTAACTGAGGTCGTCTCTGGGGAAAGATCTCATGAAGGCTGTCGGTCTTGATTGACAGGTTGGCAACCACTGATAGAGGGATCAGTGTTATCTACTCCACATGTACACTGGTGCTTCCTGGGAGATGAGAGTTACGCTCCGCCCGGGCGTCTGAGGGTTTTGTTGATGAATCGTATCCAGACTCCCTTCGACGGCCACCGTTGATGTCAGAGGTGTTTCTGGCTACCTGTCCTGACCTCCGGCAACAGTCGTCTGCTCCAAAACTCCTCGTGGATCATCAGCCAGGTTACATTGTTTGTCTTTCTGTCTGTGGTGAGCCGACCTGCTGCGAGGGGGAGGCCACGGCTTCATCACTGTTTACCTTCTCCACGCTCAGCCTCCACTACAGCTGTGTGTGGGCCAGACCCCCGCTGAGATGGTCCTGGGACTCCAGTCAGCAGTGTGAACACACCAGTATCACCTCCTGCTGTCCCAACAGGTTCCGCACCATTATCTGGCTGTGGTGCTAACCAGAATTCCTCATGTGTGAGCCGTGACGCCTGCGAGGCTCGCCAAGTGGAGGACACGTTAATCTGCAGCACTAATGCATGCAGATGTCTCAGGTTGTGCTGTTGCATCCAGGCTGCATCTGCAACCAGAAAATCTCTCTTCGTTAAAGATGAATGAATGAATTCTCGGTGTGTCTTCAGTCACAGTTGAAGGGAAGTTCAGGTTTTCCTGGTGACCCGAGTCATTTGCAAGAGGTGGGAGGCCCTCCAGCAGGCAGAGCAGCCACCCTGGGGAGTGCTGGGGATGAAAAAGAGGGGCAGACATCTGACGTCCATGGAACTGGTCTGAGATCATATCACACTGGTTTTCACCGCTGTTCACAATAAACATTTAGCTGCCTCAACTCTTCAATCACACTGATTATACCACATGGTTTCCCTCCATGTTGTGTGCGTGATGTCACTCAGTTAGGTTTTGACCTGATTGGGTTGTAGAAGTTCAAAATTCTTCAGAACAGTTGGACAGCCAGAGAAGACTCAAGGCGTTTCTTCAGCTAGCATTTATCCAGTTAGCATCTATTCAGTTAATATCAGCCAAAAGAAAACTTGAGTGACTCCAAATATGAAATACACGGATGTAGCTTAGCTTTGATGCTATTTAACATGTAAAACGTGGTTTTGATTGTGCTTTGATGGTGATAGCAGAGCTGCACACATGTTGTACTTTAACATGCAGTTTTCGCTCTTTTACTGCAATGAGGGTTTAAAGGAAAATTCTGTTCCATCATCCGTCCATCCATCCATCCCTCCATCCATCCATCTGTCCATCATCCATCCCTCCATCCATCCATCATCCACCCATCCCTCCATCCATCCATCCATCTGTCCATCATCCATCCCTCCATCCATCCATCATCCACCCATCCATCCCTCCATCCATCCATCTGTCCATCATCCATCCCTCCATCCATCCATCATCCACCCATCCCTCCATCCATCCATCCATCCATCCATCATCCATCCCACCATCCATCATCCATCCACCCATCCATCCATCATCCACCGATCCCTCCATCCATCCATCCATTCTCTACCTCTTATCCTATTAAGGGTGGGGGGCAGAGCCTATCCCAGCAGCTTTCAGGTGAGAGGTGGGGTTCTCCCTGTTCCTGTGTGGGTTCTCTCTGGTACTCCAGCTTCCTCCACAGTCCAAAGACATCAAGAGGGACCAGGTTAATCCAGACTCTAAATTGACCGTAGGCGTGGCTGGGAGAGCCAATGGTTGTCTGTCTCTATGTGTTGGCCCTGCCATGGACTGGTGACCTGTCCAGGGGGAAGGCTGCTGGGATGGCTCCACGCCCACCACCCTGAACAGGAGAAGAGGGGGAACATGGAGGGATGGATGGATGGAAAATTACTGATTTAGATGAATCCACTAACCTGTAAACGAGTGAACGGATTCATCTCTGGACTCATGGCTGCAGACGCACAGTCAGCACCAGTGGGTTTATTCAGCAGAGGGAAGACTTTCAACTTTATATGCTTTTGCTGAACAGTTAATCTGTACCAAAACATACATTCTATACATATATATACTGTGTATATATACACAAATCAACATAACCTCAATCACCACTCATTGATCAGCTATCAGGAGTAGCAGGGCCTTGATCATTATGGTTCCAGTCCATTGGTCCTGAACACACTCAGGATACCAGGAACTTTCAGTCCACCAGCCTTGTTTTAATAAATGCAGCAGACGGTGTAACACATGGTGGTCCCCTCATGGATTGTGTGTTCGCTAATGACCCTGGACCAGCTCTGACCTTCTAAAACACAGATAAATGTTTACTGGCGAGCGATGACATCACAGGAGATCGGGTCTGTGTAAATAAGCAGCTGCTGCAGCCTCCTGCCTTCCCTCCACTTCCCAACTCAACTCGCTGAGATAAAAATAACTCCAGACTCCTGCGTCCCTGCTCACATTTGCTGTTCCATTTATTTTGATGGCTGCTGAACACATAAACTTTTTACTTAGCTGTGTGTTATTAGAATATAAACTTTTTCTCCGGTCGACGAGCTTGCGGACGGAGGTCAGGCGTGTGTGGGAATGTTTCTGTCTCAGATGAAGATCCTCGAGTCAGACACGACACCTGAGCAGCTCATCATCATGTTCATGAGGGGGAGCACGTGAATGGAGACTCAAGACTGCAAAGCGGCACAGACAGCTTCTCTGACGCCTCTGCAGGAGCCGACCAATCAGTTTGTTTCTTTGTGCTTCAACACAATAACAAGGCTTTTGTGGACTTCCCCTCCAATCAAACGCTGAGGAAGAGCAGTGGATTCATCTCTGTTGTTGCGGTGTTCATGGGAGACGCAGTTAGCTTCGTTTCCCTCATCGTGCTGTCTTGTTAGCACCTTTGCTAACAATATCCAGGCTGTAGTCCAATTCCGCGCTGACGCGAGTGAGAACCAATGCTGCACTACAGACAGATCAGGACTCACAGTTCCGTCCAGGAGGCTTCAGACCGCCGTGGTCAATACGTGCACCAGCAGGGCGATGAAGCTCGTCGTCAAACTCCTGCAATCACATACGCACATGAACATCTGTAACAGAGTTTCTCTTTGCTGTGTCCACTTTGAAACTGTCATTATGTCACAGTTCTACAACACAGTCATCATTAACTGGCTCAAGCTTCTTCTCATTCAGCCAAACAATTCCAGGACTGGACAGATAACCCCTGGCCTTACTGGTCTTACTTGCTTGACCTCGATCACAACAACTTGTTGGAAAAATGTCAGTCTGGTTTCCATAGCACAGAAACAGCCTTGGTCAGGGTCACCAGCTCCCCGTCCCGGCTGCTCTGGTACAGCTGACCACAACAGCCTCCTTGCCCGCCTGCAATACACCACTGGACTTTCAGAAAATGCTCCCAACTGGTTCATCTCTTACCAGACTGGCAGAACTGAATATGTCACCCTGGGTAAAGCATAGTCTCACACCTACAATGTCACCTGTGGTGTCCCACAGGGCTCTGTGCTGGGCCCCACCCTCTTGTCCATTTATATGCCCCCCTTGGAAAAGTCAACAGTAAACACGGTCTTTATTTCCACTGCAATGCCGACGACACACAGCTTTATCTGAGAACATCCAGAACAGCGCTGCCAGGATCCTGATGAGGGTTTGCAAATACGAACTCATCACTCCCATCCTGAAATCCTTTCACTGGCTCCCTGTCCCCTTCAGAACTGAATATAAGGTCTACCTACTCACCCACCAGGGCATCACCTGTCACCCCCCTTTACCTGCAGGAACTTCTCACTCCCAAAACTTCCTCGCGCACCCTCCGTTCTGCAACAACTCACAAACTCCAAGCCCCGAGAACCTCCACATTATAGGAGACTGGGCCTCTCCTGAAGCCCTGAGGCTGTGGAAGGCTCTCCCTGACCATCTGAGGGCCCCACAGACCACTGATGTTTTGAAGAAAAACCTCAAAACACGCCTTTTCAAAACATCCTTTTTCTAATTGTTTAACTTTATTGATCTTGCTCTTTTTAAAATCTTTGCTTTTAATTATGATAATTTTATTCTGTAGCACTTTGAGATTGGTTTGATAAAAAGGGCATTACTGATCAAGTTATTATTATTATTATAATTATTTCTGGTCTACATGAGGACAAACAAAGAACTGGAGCCTCACACACTCACCAGTGTGTGTTCATAATCTTTTCTGCTGAAGTTTTCTTTTCCTCTGAATTTCATTGCTGTCACAGCCGCTTCTCACACGAGACTGACATCCTCCTCGTTAGACATTCAGCAGCCGCACAGTAACCTGAGCCTTACACACACACACACACACACACACACACACACACACACACACACACACACACATGGAGTGACTGGCTGCCATCACACTCCTATCACAACCTGTCTCATTTCACCATGCCTACATCCTCCTGCATGTGCACACGTGCTCCTCAGCTGCAGCCGACACTCAGCACAGCCCAGAAACTAATATCTCGCCATTGGAAACACATGTGGGAGTCTGACAAAAGCCGGCATGTTCCCTGCACCATGTATGTCAGCAGTCGGTCTCCGTGCTGTCTGATTGTGAGCTTGTGCAGCGGGAGACGGCATGAATGCTGGAACGGTCTCCTGGCGTGGGGTCCTCCACGTCGGGGGACACCCACACGTGTTCGGAGCAGCGCCCGACAGCATTGTATTCTTGCTGAACACGTTGCGTGTTTCTTCTTCACTTTCAGGCAGATTAGTGAATCTGGGGTGCAGGAATGAGACGGAACCTTCCAGTGATGAAGGCCACTTCATCTTTTATGCTGCTCCTAATTTTTAGACATGGAAATAATTAGCATATTCATAGACTCAGCACTTCTCGAGATGTTAGTTCAACTGCTCATATTCATGCAGAAGTTTCTTGATGGGGTGAAAAACACTCCAAGCTGGTTGATTCGTCAACACGTCGACTGTGTTCACTCGTTCACTCCAGCATCAGGAGGAGTGGCGGGGCAGCTGTGGGGAAAACTCTATCTTTAATATATATCTATAAATCAATTGCAGTGGAACAAGACCACACCCCCTCTCACCTGAACTCAGTCACCTGCTTTCAGGAGTCATACTGAATGTTGCCCTAAGCTCACCTACGTGGAACTGCAACGCTGCTGTAACTGAGGTGAAGCGTCAGAGGTTCTGCTGCTGCAGCCCAACTTCCACCAAGCTTGTTACTTCTGAATAATCTTGACATAACGAATTTCTGTTCGACTCAGTAATTCCCAAACTCACATCGCTGAGTGTACAGTGATGACAAAGTTCCTGCAAGGAAAGCAAGAGGTAGGCAGCTGCTACGACCACAAAACCTCGCGCTCCCCTGACGTGCCAAGTGTGAGCGCGCTCCACTTGTTGTTGGCCTTCGTCAGATGATGTTAGCGCTGCACGGACGGCTTCGCCTCAGCCACCGAGGCTGACGCAGCCTGAGCTGAGGTCGTCTCTGCTGGACCGCTCACCCTCTGTCCCGAGGTGAATGACAGAATCCTTCTCAAACTGCTCCTGACATTCCATTTTCTCCAGCGGCGGCTAATCAGCAGTTCTTCAGTGGCAGGAAGCAATCAGGTAGCGCGAGGAGCTTTTGAAAACCAGCGTGTTATGACAATCTGTTTGGGCGCTTTGTCAAAACCCTTCTTTTGTCACCACAGCAAGTTGGAGAGCTAATAGGTGGTGAAAAGTGCGGTTGGAGGCCCAGATGAAGCAGATTATTATAAGAGTGAAGCAGAAGGAGCCGGGCATTAGCATGTGTGCTAGCCAGAGTCGCCCCAGGGGAGCAACACAAGTCTGGCTGCAGTTTCCCGGTGGACATCCTCTGCTGAGGTTAGCATATCACTGTTCCGCTTGAGCTGCTGAAAGTTGTGTCTGTATATTTGTGTGTGTGTGTGTGTGTGTGTGTGTGTGTGTGTGTGTGTGTGTGTGTGTGTAGCCGCTGAGAGATTTGTTATTTGGAGCAGTGAATTCTAATGACGTTTGTCAGCTCTCCTACTCTCAGCTGCCCAGATGTGGAC
>NC_141342.1:6164090-6364090 GCF_037954235.1 Aulostomus chinensis
ATGTTAACTGTTCTATTTTTCCTACTAGTAGGTGAGATATTCGATGTCCAGACTATTATAAGAACTGAGGCCTCCTAACATATTTTTCTTGGATTGAGCCCACATAACACTCTCTCTCTCTCTCTCACACACACACACACACACACACACACACACACACACACACACACACCCTCCATGGCAGCCCAGCGTGCTTGGAGAGGAGAGGCGGAGGTTTCAGGCCACGGGGCTACATTATACTATAGTAGCTGCTTTTATGAGACAGACAACACGCCTGGCTCCAGCGGGAGGACCTGCTGATGGACAGGCACTTTACCTGAGCCAAGAGCAGGCGGGGGAGGAGGAGGGAAAACGAAATAAAATCAATACTTGAACATAACTTTTTAAATAAACATTTGCACTCTACGGACATTGTTGGCAGGGGGAGCCGGTAACCTGTCCCTATTGGTGGAACTCAACACCAGAACGTCCGCAGAGCGCTGGCTCCCATCGAGGTGATGGCTACTGGCAAGATGTGACGTGAATAGCAGGCTATGTTCTGTTTATCCAAGGTAAAAGAAGAGCGGGTGAAAAAAAGGAGGGAGACTGGCCTCAAATCCCGCAGTAAAGCTGCTGTTTCCCTGAGCAAGGGTTTTCACGGCTTGTTGACCATGCTAAAAGCTGCTCTCACCTCTGCAGGAGTGTGGCCTGCTAGCTTAAAGCAACCAGCTCTTCAAGCCAGACTCAAGTGTTGCAACTGCAGCAGTCTGAACCAAGGTGGGATTCATGAGGGCAGAGATGCAGTCGAACAGCAGCAGCGCCGCAGGAATGTAGGTGCCCTGCCAACACCATCAGCCCAGGGGGTCAAGAGAACCCAGCCTGTCCTCGCCAGGAGAACCAGCAGATAAATACCAGCGATGAAGGAGGCCTGTATCATGTACAGCAGACTGATGCCATCTAGTGGCTGCAGCAGTTATGACCACATTGATGTAGGAAGCCCTGTGGAGGTTAGGGTTAACAAAATGTGTAGAACGTCCATATACGAAGGTGGAGGGAGCAGTGGACGGATGTTAAATACTTCGAACAAAAACTGTACTTCTCCGCTTGTATCCAGCCACATGCTCAGTAATCCATGAACACCTTGATGAAAAAAATAAAAAACTGTAATACTTGTGATTAGAGAGTTCTAGTCAGTGTGTTTTTAGCTGGATTACTGAGCACACAGCTGGATGACAACATGGATTATACCGAATGATGACCTGGAGAGTTTGTAAATGGATGTTTGCACATTAGCTTCAAGCTCACGAGACATGGCTGGCTCTTTCTGCATTCTGGAGTCCCTCCGATACGATGCAGCAGTGGAAAAAAAAAACCACCTGAGAGTTCAAGACACCTAGTTCTGAGTACTTGAAAGGCATAATACAGTTTTGGGTGAAGTATTGCAGGCTGGGGAGGAGAGGAAGCTGTTTTGAGGGGATATTTGTGCGATGAGAGTGCAGGAAGCGGAAGTAGGAGCGGCTCCAGAGCTCTGAGTGTTCAGGGTTCCAGGTTTTTCTTCTCCTTGAGTCCAGCAGGACTGATTCACATGTGGTTCCTTCCTGTCTCAAACCAGTGCTGCAGACAGTCAGAGATGCCTGTGAGTGACATGTGAATGTGTCTACAGGACCCGCATGTACACGTGCCACACAAACATGTCTGGGCCTGAATGTGCTGAACAGCATGCTGAGGGATGAAGTACACCAGAGGATCAGGTTGCAGTAGGGTGGATGGATGCAGCGCAGCCTCATCTCCTGGAATGCTGTGAGCGGCGTGGTGAGGTGGGTCCGAGCATCTGAGGGGGAGTCCCCTGAAAACCATAATAGACCGTCTGACCAGTCCAAGGCCACAGAATGAGCTGGGTGGCCTGGTCTGACTGGTCTGACTGGTTTGACTGGTCCAGGTGCTGCTGACTACTGTGGAAAAGACCTCTCATTCTGCTCACAGCTGGCTGGACACACACACACACACACACACACACACACACACACACACACACACACACACAGCTGGGGCTTGCAGCTGGGTGGATGGTTTACAGTGAAACACCTGGAGCAGACACACTCAAATCAAACAATCCACCGGCTCAGATGGTTGCTGATCGTATTCGTCACTGAGGCAGCGTTCGTCCTGAGAGGAGTTCTGTTCAAAGCCCCGCCTATGAAGAGCCAACAATGTGGCAAACACTCTTTAAATCTGCTGTCTCCATTTATCTCAAAAATATCTATCGAAAAAATGCCAAATGGCTGCAGACCAAACACAAATGCAGAAAATGTGAAATGGTCACAAGGTTGCTGGATTCAAAATCGAGTTGGTTTTTCCAGTTCTTCACATTTATTTCAGAAACAATTCATTGGGTTCTTGTGAGTTTCTATTAACAGGACAAGCGACTATTTTACCTCACAAAAAAGGGGGAAGCATAAATTGCTACATCTGTGTATTTCAAATAATTTGTATTTCATTTATTTATGCTTCTACATTAAGATCTGGTGTTCTATTTTTTTCATTTTTTCATGTATAGTTGCTGTTTTCATACCTCCTGGGCCGAGTCAATAGACGCTTGGGGGGAAAATGACACTGCACTTCCTTCACCAAACACAATCATCCTGATCAGCTGACGCCCTTCATTCATGGACTTTTTATCTGTGTGAGTGTTTTATTCATGCTGCCGTGTGACAGGAGAGCAGCACGAGTCGATGCGGCGGCAGGGCAGCAGCGGCTCGGCCTTCTGTCATATTTTCCTTTTTCCCTCTGTAACTGGAATTGAGGGCAGGGTGTGTTGTCAAGGTACATTATGTAATTTCCCCTACCAGTGAAACTACAATAACAGTGAAATATCTGGTTGACAGTGTTAGAAATCTGTTTGTTCCAGCTCAGTAAGTCTCCACAGACAGAGGTCTGGAGTGTGGCGTAGCGCCTGGAGGAGACCCAAGCGACGCGTCTGAGGTCTCCACCTGACACGGGGAATCTGGAGGAAGACGGTATGCTAGCATGCCGCTCGTCTTTTAGCTAGCACTGTTTCAACTTCCTGAACTGTCTCTGAAACAGCAGGGCTGCAGGTTTTTATCGGAAAGACTTCTGGTTGACTACCGCACGTGAGGCGAACTACGTGGTACCAGGACGGAGCGCCGACGCCAGCAGACAGAAACACTAACACAACATGATGTTTCATCACAATTCAGCAGCGGCTGTTTAACAAAGAAGACATCAACTCCCATAATCCCTCACTACTTCACTACATGGTAAATGGACTCAATTTTATATAGCGCTTTTCTACCTTAGCGGTACTCAAAGCGCTTTACAGTGTCATCTCATTCACCCATTCACACACACACTGATGGTGGAGGCTGCCATGCAAGGCACCAACCTACTCATCAGGAGCAATTATGGGTTCAGTATCTTGCTCAAGGACACTTTGACATGGTCACCGGGGTCGGGGATCAAACCAGCAACCCTTTGGTTGCTAGACGGCCACTCCACCCCTGAGCCATGCCGCCCATCATCAAGCCAAGCTGTTGGGGGCTGTTGGACTGGGACACCCCTGGTGGCAGAAATGACACACAGCCCAGTAAGGAGCAGGCAGTGTTGTGACTGTCATGGAGATAGATATTACTAACACACACACACACACACACACACTCAAAAGTGACACAGTCCATCCTTAGTCACAACATGTACGCCGCTCTGTGTGTGTGTGTGTGTGTGTGTGTGTGTGTGTGTCACATGAAAAGGAAAATATCCATAAACCTCTCAAAACATCTTATTCCATGGCGTCTTCTCTCATTAGTTGCCTCGGAGCGTACGTGTAAACACACCTGTCACTCGGGACGATCACCACGGAGAACATGACAGTGGACACACAACCAGCTCTTCCTGGAAAAAAGAGCGAGTGGAGGAGAAGGAGGAGGAGGAGGAGGAGGAGACTCAGTGCCGACGTGAATGTGATTAATTGAAATGTCGGGCGTGAATGCTGAGATGCCAAGAACAGCTATGAAAACCAGGCTGGTGTGTGTGTGCGTGCGTGTGTGAATGTGTGTGTACTGCTCTTAAGCAAGGCACTCTGGGACTGTGGTGGACAGCTGGACAGCTCCCAGGTGTGGACGTGTGCGAGCGTGACGTGAAACCAAGCACACTGTGCTTGATGGAGGATGATGATGGTGGGGGCAGGAGAGGCAGGATGGTGGTGTTACTTGAGAAATACTAAATATCTGTTCTCTGTATTTCCTCCAGTACTGCACAGTACTGTCCTATACTATAATACTGGTTGAACAAGCGACGCCCCTCAGTTGGACCAGTTTGACCGTGACGTTGTCCAGGTAGCTGGGAGGTGTCATGTGATCAGCAGGCTCCTGTCAAGGTGGAACACTCTCAGAAACACGGGACTCAGGAACCTCCAGGCAGACAAGGACATTCACGTGTGGTGAATTTTGACAGTTTACAAACCAACACTTTTTAAAAATCAGGCGCCACTCAAATAATGTATGAATCAATATGATCTCCAACAAGTGAAAAACTTCAAATAAACACTTCAAACTTCAAATAAACAGTATTTTTTACGTTGATTTGTAAGTAGTCTGAATATGAAAGAGTAAAAGACACCAGAAACTGGAAGCGAACTCATTTCAGTATTCATTGATTCGACTCATCGGTATTGTTATTAATTTCTATGTGAAAGTTCTACTTTGTTCAAATCGTAACTTCAAAGAGTTTCCCTTCGCTGTTGTGCTTCAGTCATAGACCATACAGACAGGGTTTCCAGGACTCATCAACAGGTGTCAGTGAGGCGGTTCTCCTGCATCCCTCCTGCGTGGCTCCAGAACACAGGAAGAACCAGCCATGTACATTCAGCTTGAAGCTAACGGAGACTGATGCTAACAGCAGCTAAACTGTCCAGGAACATCTGTTCACAAACTCTCCAGGTCGTCTGGTGGAATCCAGGTCTTCTTAATCCGCTGGATGAGCAGGGATGCACAAACACGTTGACGGGAGATGAGCAACCAAACTCTTAATCCCTGGCGAGCGTGAACAGGTGATGATGGGCGGGATTGTAGTTTTAACTCCACTTTGAGATCTAAAAGTTCAAGTTCTGGTACCAGCAACTTGATCACAGATGGCGGCGCTGAGACAGCACGCTCGCGGACCGCCCACCCCTCAGAGGTTCACTCAGAAACGCTTCATATTTTGGCTCCGCCCCTCAATATCAGCTGACTAGCTGAGCACCGCCTCTGGTAGAAGTGAGCCATGATCAGTGAAAAGACAAATTTCAACGGTCCGTAAAGGAGAAGAGTTCTTCCTCCAGACGGGCCAATCAGCAGCAGAGTAGTGGGAGGGGACGCGTGGCCACTCTGACCCCCCGCTGCTCATGAAGGCCTCCATTCACACAGTGTTCCTGCCCCCCCAACAGATTGCTGCTAGCTCCATTTTTTGTGATGGACGCCTGACTTTGTCTTTGTGTGGGCGTCTTCGCGCTGCCACACCCACAGGCTGCAAGCTCCTCCATCACCCCCCACCACCATCATCCTGGAGGCTCCGCCCTCACACTTCCAATGTCCTGGTCCTCCTAACATATACACACTCTCCTAACACACACATATTTATACACATGCACCACTCTCCTTGTAGACATGCACGCACGCACACACACACAGACACACACACACACACACACACACACACACACAGCTTTCTCTCAAACACACTCTACATCCTCCTGCCCTCTTCCCTTTCCTGGCGTCTTGTTATTTATCTTTTGTCAGTTTGAAAGTGGATCCAAACATGTAAACTGCTACATCACATGTAAATGGCGTGTTACTGCGTGTCAGTTTGACTTGTGATGTAATATGAAGTATTTACTTTTCTGGCTTATTAGGAATCCTGCCGCTTGCTTAGGCCGCGGGGGCGGCAACCTCAGATCCCTGTGTGTGTGTGTGTGTGTGTGTGTGTGTGTGTGTGTGTGTGTGTGTGTGTGTGCGCGTGTGTTACAGTTACAGTAGCCAGACTGTTTGAGCGATTAGCAGGTGGATCTCGTCTTTAACACTTTGGACGTGTGTGTTTGTTTGTGTGTGAGGTTCAGGTGTTACATGATGTGACTGGAAACAGAGGATAGGTGCAGTGTGTGTGTGTATGTGTGTGTGCGCGCGCGTGTGTGTGAGTCAGAGTATGGTGATGTTACATGACCACGACTTCACCGCAGCATCTCAATACGTGCCTTGTCATTGATTCAGTCATTGAGCAAGTACTTCGCTAAGCAGACCTGACAGAAGTACAAGTACACGGGCGAGAGCTCAGACTGCCATCGAGGCCCAAACCCGATCACCTGCACCTGAGCGCATCACGTCTGATGTTTGTCAGTTATTGGAAGCAAACCTGATTCACCAGTCAGTCTGAAGAGTGGAAGATGCTAACACGCACACGCTGGTTTTCATGTTTCCCTTTAACAACTCATGGCTGTCGTCATGAGGGTTCATTAGCATGAGCTGCTAGTGAAGCGACCGTAGCTCCGTGTTTCTGTCGTGTATCACGTAACATGCGTGTGCTCGATGGGTAAATAAAACAGGGATGAAACTGAGACTGAAGTTCGAGCAGTAAGTCCTGATTGGTGCCTTCATCAGGAACTTCCATGTGTTTAGAAGCTTTGATCACTTCCACTCAGAGAAGCCTTTTAGGGTCTGGACCAACCACAGAACCACAACCCTGGGTCTCAGTTCCACGCTGGCGTGGCACCGACCCCATTCTTCTATTAATGGTTTCTACGTTGAGACACTGAGATTTGCATCTTATTAAACTGTATTTTCATTCAACGTGTCGTTCAGGAACCAGCACAGCAGGAACTTCAGGTATCGGTACTTCACTCCACTGCGCGTCTTTTTCCTGTCAGCGTTGGACTTCAACGCCCGACTGGACCACAGAGCTGCTGAGCCACGCCCTTCCACCTGCGGATGAGGGGACCTGAGACAGCTGGTCAGCGCCAGGGGGGAGTTCCAGCAAAGACACCAGTGTAGGTACCAGACGGAACCAGTATTCAGATGGGGGGGGGGCAGTTAGAGGACATTCAGTTTGTCTCCACACATCAGAACTGAATGTCTACCTACAAACTCTGGCTTCACCCCTCCCCTAGACCCCCCCACCCCCCTCTCCTCTGCAGTGAGAAGAAGGGCTCTTTGACTCATGACGGCGGCGGAAATGATGAGGGCTGGGGGTCTTGGTGCTCCTGGAGTCTGGTAGTCTGGCTGGTTTAGTGCAGGTTTTCCTGTGGGGGTCTGCAGCAGTGACAGCACATCTCCACCGTGTGACTCGTGACGGGACGCCCCGGAGCCGAGCAGGGACCGGCCGAGGGACGTCCCCCGAGCTGAGCAGGGACCGGCCGAGGGACACTGCTTGGCTGCGCTGGGAAACTCTTGTACTCCAAGCATGTCAGCTACCAACTAGAGGCTAAAATTACATGCTTGTGGAGACACAGACTGGTGAAGTAGAAGTACTGAGTCTTCCTGTTCACTACAATAAAAACAAAGAAGTAAAAGCTCCTAAACATACAAAGAGTGTTTTCAACTCCACCTGTCATCTCTCATCCAGATGCTCCGCCTCCTCTGCTGACACGCCACCGACATCACATTGTTTATCACACCGGACGCCGCTGAGCCTCTCTAACTCGACCCTTTCATTGAGGGGTTGTGGAGCAGCCTGCAGACACCTCATCCTCAGCCTCACCACCACAACATTTCTTCACGAGTGGCCTCCTGTCACACCTTCTCATGGGTGAACGGACGAACCGGCGCTTCGTAGCAGCATCGACTCCATCGGGTTCTGTCTGACTCCACCCACCTCGAGGATTCATCCCAACATCGTCCCACATTTCTGGATGTGAGTTTGTGGTCAACAGGAACTCAACATGAATACTGAGGTTTTTGAAACGTCACTTTTCTCACTGTCACTTCCAGGATTAAAACTGAAGCACTGTGACTGACAGCTGCTCCTCCGCAGCAGGAGGGACTGAACCAGAACAGCCTGGTCCTTCAGGGTCCACTCTGGCTCCGGGCTGTGGAGATCTGGGGTCTCCTGGGTCCTGGCCTGGCTCTGATTGTCCTGCAGGCGCTTCAGTCCAGGAGGGAAGTTCCTCGCCATCTCAGCGTGAGAACTAGCACAGCACCATGATGCAAGCCGCTGACATTCACCTGACTCACTGCAAACAACCTGCCGTCACCATAGCAACTACTTGAAAGTGACCTCAGACATTTTGTTCCTTCAACTTAGAACATGAATATGAACGTGTGTGACTCACCGTAGAGGACACCACAAAACAACCACAATCAGGTCAGATGACAGGAGGCAGAAACCCGTTTGGTATTTGAAGATTCGCCAAGCTCCTCTGCACGTCACCTTTTCTGTGGATGTGGGCTGCCGACGCTCCCCTCCGTCTCTGCACCTTATTCTTCTGCTCATGAGGTCATTCTCAGACATTGGCACCAGCACTGGATGATGTGACAGGACTTGCTGTCAGCAGCTAACCTGAGCCAGTCCAGGTCACGGAAGGCAGGATGAGGCTGTAGGCTAACGGCTAACTAGCCACAGAGATCCGTGAGGCAGGCGAGGATGACAGCCACCTGGACATTCGCTACGACGTCTCGGGTCACAATGACATGAAAGGCCTTCAACTCTGGGACGAAGACTTCAGCTCGGTGTTCATCGGTCCTGGTCCTGCGTCACACGTCCTTGTACGGTTTCATGGTCGCAGTGGTCAGGTCAGGCAGGTGTGAGCGTGAAGAGCTGATGGCCCTGATCCGACCCTCCAGCCTCCACCAGCAGCAGAGAAGCTAGAAGACAGAAGAGTAGGAATAAGCAGAAGGAACACGTGACCACAGAGAGGGAACATCTGTGCCGGCCCGTCGTGGTGCTGGGGCCTGAAGCTCGCTCACGCTTGCTGGTTATTTGTGCCTCTCCTTGAGAACGTGAATATGACAGAACGTGACGGCATCACTTGCCCACGAAGAATAAAGGCAGAAACGATCTAATGCAACAATTGAGGCTGGAAATACGACGCAGCAGTTTCTCTCTGCAGACTGAAGCCTTATTAATGCTATAAATATTCGTCTTTCTGCTCCCTCTCCTTCTTATGAAGCGTCTCATTTCGTCTTTTTTTATTTACTACTTCATCCTTTTGTGAGTTCAACCTATTCTCCTTCAGTTTATTACACCCTTTTGCCATGAAATATCCACAGATGCCACTTTAGCATTAATCTCAATGATAGTAAATCCAATTGCTCTCCTTTTATTGAACTGAGTCTTATTTTCTTGTGTACGTTGATGCTTGTGTGGTATTTCCCTCCAACTGGCACGGCCTCCTTTAACTGCCCATTACTGAGTTCCTGCTGGGTTCCATGTAATTTAAAATAACTAATATATCCTATAAAACCCAGCAGCAGTAGCCTGCTCAGGTTTACACAAATAATTAGCTGCAGGCCAACACAACTACACCCGGAGAGAAATATGACCTGCCAGCGTGCCGTACAACCACAGGAATGACCTCCCAGTGGGGGACTTCTCCTAGGCTCGCTGCAGTAAACAAGAGCGCGGGATCTTTTTTTATGATGTGTAACAACGCGGGCAGTTAAATATGGTTTCTGAGAGGAATCAGCAACCTCTTCCTCCACGTTGTCCCTTCCCTCCCTCTCACCTCGACCACCGTAGCCTGTGGCCATCGCTCCTCCACTCAGGGACGGCTCTACGGGCAAGAGGCCAGCAAGGTGGCTGCCCCTCAGGGCCGCACAGAGTCAACGTTATCCAGCTGTTCAAAAAGGGGGACAAATAATGATGCCCACATATTTGTGTGCGTCTAAAGTGACATGAATAATAATGGATTTAATAGTGAGTAAAGGTTCGCAGGAACGCCTGTAACCAGAGCAGGACGGCGGCCAGCGACCGACACGGCAGCCCCAGGAGGTGACAGGAAGTCGTGAACAAGAAAAAAACATTTGTTCTGATGATGCATGAATGCAGTTTGGATGTCAAGATGACAACACTGTCTTCCATATTGATTTACTGCTGCTGTCACACTCCGATGTGCTTCCACGCTGAACAGGATTTATGACTGCACGGCACTCATGGAAACAGGACGAGCTTAGAGATTACTGGCTCAGAACAGTTAGCAGCTAACGGTTGTGTTAGTGAACGGTCTGCGTCGTGTTGGGTTCCAGCTACAGGCATGAAGAGTTCCCTGCTGAGTGTTTCCATGTGTAGCGGCGCTGTGGGACCAGGAGGAACCAGCTGGCTGATCTTCTCACCAGTTTATCAGCTGTGGACTGTGACGGTTAAGAAACAACGTCTCACTTGCATCAGCGTCAGACTTTCAGTTTCAGCTCATGAACATAAGAGGAACTGAGTTTTGTTTTTTTATTTTCCTCCAGAGCCCCCCCCCCCCCCCCCCCCCCACACACACACACACAAACACACACTTAGGTACTGGAGTCATAAAGTGCCAGGATGTGAGCTGAGACATTTTCAGCTCTCATTAACCTGTTGTCACCTCAGTGTTTTCATCTCAGATTTGTAACTCCACATGCAGATGCTGCGGCGCGGGTCATCATCATACAGTCCACGCCAGCCACACGTATGAGCTGGTGCACGGCCACGCCTGTCCCCTGAAGCTCAAACTGACATCCTGTTGTACAAAGGCCCTTTGACCTTTGTTCCAGTGTCTCTGGTGCCAAGGGGTCACATGCTGCCTGACCCGGTCATGAAAAAACAAATTCATTCAGGATCCGACAACCCTTTAAGAGCGTCTGGTGCCGCAAAAAAAGAAAACATCCACCACATCGTCTCCTCTGGACCCTGAGCGGTGTTGAGAATCACTGTTGGTGAAGGAGACGGATCGATCAGCCTGCACTGAGAGGAGCGAGAGTGAAAGGTAAGATGATGGCGCAAAAGCATGCAGGACACACACACACGCGCACACACACAAACACATACACACACACGCACAAATAGTCAAGCACATGTATCGGAAAAATACCCATGACATCACTGTCACTTTACCTGCTATTGACACGCTCCTATTTATGTGGAGAAGGCTGCTGCGTACCACCAGGACATAAACACACACACCACACCCTCACACACACACACACACACACACACATACTCAAAACCACTCCACCCCATACACACCCATGCCACCACCTACATACCCACCCAACACCACAAACATAGTCACCATTTCTAGAAATCAGCCACTCCTTACACACACACACACACACACACACACTCACACACACACACTCACACACACACAGCCCTCAACCTGCCCAACAAATGTGTGTGTGTGTAGAGTGGAAACTTTCATTGGTCTAGAGGTGTCACCTTCCAGACTGACGTCACACACTTGCTCTCCTGACATTTACCAGAGGTTTCCTAATTGTTGCTGGTCTCTCCCCTCCTCTCTCTGTCTCCCCTCCTCTCTCCGTCTCCCCTCCTCTCTCTCCGTCTCCCTCCTCTCTCTCCGTCTCCCTCTCTCTCTCTGTCTCCCCTCCTCTCTCTCTCTGTCTCCCCTCCTCTCTCTCCATCTCCCCTCCTCTCTCTCTTTCCCCTCCTCTCTGTCTCTCTGTCTCCCCTCATCTCTCTCTGTCTCCCCTCCTGTCTCTGTCTCCCCTCCTGTCTCTGTCTCCCCTCCTCTCTCTGTCTCCCCTCCTCTCTCTCTGTCTTTCCCCTCCTCTCTCTCTCTCTGTCTCCCCTCCTCTCTCTCTCTGTCTTTCCCATCCTCTCTCTCTCTCTGTCTCCCCTCCTCTCTCTCTCCCCCTGTTATCCTCTCAGCTCACACCTTTCTTTCTCCCCATCAGGTCTTTAAACACTGAACAGAGATACTGCGTGCCAGGAGCAGCTGCTGGATGTGGTCAGTCTAGGACCAGGACCAGTTCTGGACCATCAGAATCAGAGCAGTCAGGTTTCTGAGGTCCTGCTAACATTGGAGCATAAGAGGGATGCAAGCCAACACACCTTCTCGGCTTCAGGAGAGAAAATGAGAACTTCTCCCGTCTTTCAATTTCTCTCAGAACACTCAAGTGGTTTCTCTTCGTTAGCACGATGATCAAAGATGCTAACAATCAAAGATGGCTGAGTCTGCGGACACTTCCTCAACTGAAATACGGCTCTTTAGACACTCACTGGTCCACGTGGTGTCGTCATCAAACCTGGGACCTGACTACATGACCATGGACACACACACACACACACACACACACACACACACACACACACACACACCGATTTATTGCTCAACAGTTCTTACTTTTTTGTACTGTCTGTGTCCCAGACCCGTGTCAGCCTCGGCCCCAGGGTCCCTCGGCCCCCATCAGTCTCTTTGATGAAAGGGTTGTACTCTGTTGTGTCTACACAGGACAGTTGTGTGTTCCCTTTAAAGCCTTGTTTTTGTGTTTTGAAGTAGTACTAGCAACGCAGTAGTAATACATTTGAACCTGTATACTTAGCATGGCTCTGCTGTGACCTTCTGTGCTGCAGCTGACAAAGACACGGTGAGCTGTGTGTTGTTTCCGTGATCTAGAAGATTCTGGCTTCACGTGATGTTGGTTGTGGTGAACACGTTCTCTTCTCCAGCGCTTCAGCGTTACATCACGTTTGGCTGCTACAAGAATGAAGTACAACTGACACAAAGTAGCATTCTGAAGACATTCCAGGTTCATTAGCAGTTTTACTCTTTATTCAGTCATAAATGTCTCATGATTCATCAACAGGATGCAGATCAGTTCAGCGTTGACGCCCGCATCATCAGTGGCTAGCACGCTAACATCAATGCTAGCATGACGGGCAGACAGTCCTGGCAGATGGTTCCAGCAGCCCGCTGTTGAAGGCTCATCCATAAAATAATAAGAATCATGATAATAATAACAGGCTGCACGGTGGTGCAGTGGTCAGCACTGTGGCCTCACAGCAAGAAGGTTCTAGGTTCGAGTCCCGGCTCGGGCATGGGATCTTTCTGTGTGAGTCTCCATGTTCTCCCCGTGTCTGCGTGGGTTCTCTCCGGGTACTCCGGCTTCCTCCCACCGTCCAAAGACATCAAGAGGGGACGAGGCTGATTGATACTCTAAATTGAACGTAGGTGTGACTGTGAGTGTGAATGGTTGTTCGTCTCTCTATGTTGGCCCTGCGATGGACTGGCGACCTGTCCAGGGTGAACCCCGCCTCTCGCCCGTTGACGCTGGGATAGGCTCCACCCCCCCGCAACCCTTAATGTAGGAATAAGCGGAAGATGACGATGGATGGATGGATAATAATAACACTAATTAGCATGAATTGCAAATCACAGAGTGACCAACTTCAATGTCCTAACAGAGGAAGGAGGATGTTTGTTAGAGGCCGACTGTGTGTCAGAGGAGCCTTTTAAGTGCGGTGCCGCCGCGCTGCAAGGACGCCTCACAGGCGGAGCCACGTCTCAGATCGTCACGCATCCCAACACGACCCCGTTCAGGAACATGACAACAACAGTGTAGCCATGGTCCCACCACAACCACATCAGCTGCTGGTTGTCTGGGTCCTGCACCTCTGCCCTCTCATGCACGTTCCACTTGGTATCAGCAGACTGTCCAAACGTGGGCCGTCGTTCTCGCTCTAGTGGGGCAAAGGTCAACTTTATTATAACTTGATACCACAAGCCAGACAGAAGACTTAAAAATACGGACTGAGGAGAAAATAAAACTGGTAAAGCCGAGTGGTTTGGCTCTGACCCAGCTGGACCTTGTGGCTTCGCTCTTTAGATGTTCAGCACCTGGACCTGAGTCCCACCGCCCTCACTACTGTTGGCCAGGGAGCGACGGCCCACCGGGGTCGTCGCTCGTAACCCCCGTGATTGGCGAGGCTGAGTCTCACTGTAGAATCTGTAAAACTCTGGTCACATTTATTTTGACAAGACTCATCCTGGGCTGCTGAGAAGCCACGAAAACCAGGAGGCGTCCGTGTGTGTGTGTGTGTGTGTGTGTGTGTGTGTGTGTGTGGTCTGACAGGCAAATATAAAACCAAGTTGCCCTAAACTAACCTGCATACCTGTGTAGCCGCACCTTCTGGAGCTCAGCTGAGGTTCACGCTGCATGTCTCAGGAGAGCAGGTCGGGCGTTTCTCCTCCCACGTTTCCCATCATTTTAGACCATTTTAGCAGTTACTGATTCCACTCTTTTACTCTATCCTGGAGCTGCAAAATACATTTTCATTTTCATGTCACGTTAACACAAAAATGCTCCACGGCAGGGAGTTGAGTAGTTTGACACGATGACAGGCTGCTCTTGCCAGGTGTATTTGTCTCAGGCAACAAAGTCTTATTCCTCTCAAAATGAGACAGAGCCTCTAACACAGATCATCTCAGTGAGATAAGCAGTTCGTTTGTCCAAGAAAATTTGAGACTTAAAATAGTAAAGTAAAAGTAAAGGAGTCTGTCAGGGAAATGAGCAGACTGAAGATGAGCCGTCATCTTTGCTTTCTCCTCGGAGGCCAGTCGTCCCAGCACCGACCAGCAGGAACGTTCACTGACGTATGTCCACCTCCACAACAGCAGGGGGCAGTATTCCCCCTACAGGTGCTGCAGTCAGACTCGCTTACTGTTCACCTGTTGCATGTGACGTCTCTGCCAAACAGCCGACGATGTCAGAGCAGGTGAGTCCTGAGGCTGAGACGTGTTTATGAGAATATTCGGCCTCCGGTTTCTGACTCAAACACTCGAGGTCCTCCAGCATCACGAGCCTGACGTGGTTCCTGTTCCGTCTCATAATACGAGTCGTGACATTTGTTTGCTGGAACTGGCCAGACTCTGTTTTTTGCCGTGAGCTGAAGAGTGTGTTATGAGCATCAGCCCCCCCCCCCCCCCCTCGTCATTATTTTCATGCGGTCCCTATGAAGAGTAAAGCGGTTACAAGAGATGGCCAGGAGAGATTAGGAAGTAGCCAATATGGACTTATGCTTCTGGTTTGCTCGGGGTGTGATGATATGTGTGCTCGTGTGTGCCTTGGACACGGATGAAACTCAGCTAAGGCGTAATAAGCTAGCTGCGAGAGTCTTAAAGTCTTTAGGAGAAAGCCGGGGTCTTGTTTCAAAGTGCAGAATCTGCTGTAAGCCCCCGCAGACGCAGACTAAACACGGCACGGCAGCGGCCCTATTGTTGTTCTGCACTGTTCCAGCCCTCCCCGGGGATCAGCAGGAGCCATAACCCTCCGCTGCTGCGACAGGCAGCCAATTGCCACGGCGCTTACTAATGACCCGGCCACGGAGGTCACGCCACAGCCTAATCCGGAGCACTGCTACAGTGCTGGATTGGAAAATGATGGGATTTGAGGTTGTTTTTTTGACAGCTCTCAGGTATGCTGGGGCACCAAGCAGAGGCAGGAATACGGCCCATCGTCCTTTTATGGCAGTGGTGATAATCGATTCAACATGTTCACCATTGTGTTTTAAGACCTGGACACAATGTTGCACATGTCACTTTTTTCCAGTTAATACATGACTAGTCACTCCATCTTCAGTTTTTTTCTCCATCAGTTTCCGTCACGTGCCGTTCTGTGGTTTGAAGACCAAGTATACACAACGTAGCCATTACGGGAAGGGAAGGAGGGAGCTTACTGGAAGAGGAGGCCGCTGCTGACATCATAAAGGTAGATCAGCCTGGGCCGACGCAGCACATTTGTTCTGTCCATCGCTGCCGACATATGGGATGCTTGCATGTAGGCCTGTATACATTTGTATATCTTTGGCATGTTTGTGTGTGTGTGTGTGTGTGTGTGTGTGTGTGTGTGTGTGTGTGTGTGTGTGTGTGTGTGTGCATGCTGTGCCCACCTGGCTCCGGGTTATCCACCGCCACGTGATTGCCTATCATTATGCAGAGGTCTGATTTCACTGACAGCATTCAGTCCGGTCTGGGTGCTTCGGACGGGTCAGCGCCGACTTCTCTTTTCCAAGTCCTGCATGAAAATAAACATCTTGTGACTCGGAGCACAAAGTGGGATGACTCGTGCCAGCAGAGCAGATAGTGAACGTGATAGGCTGCAGTTTAGAGGCTGGAGCGGGGGGTGAAGGGCAGCTTTGTCAACCCGGCGGACGGACGGACGGACGCAGAGTCACTGCTGCGCTGTGTGTGACCAAACAGTCTATGGAAGCTCATAATATTTATAGCTGACAGGGAGCAGCCCCCCCCCCCCCCCCACGTGTTTATTGTCTTTCAGCTCATTGTTTTACGTCCAGGAGTTTTACTGGTTTGCTTCAGTTTGACTGATCTCATGAACATTTCAAGCCACAGCTGTAAAACTCTTCAACCTTGAACACCTCCACCTCCACCTCCACCACCTCCTCCTCCTCCTCCTCCAGCCATGAAGTCAGCAGACGTTCATTCAGTCACATTCAGAACCATCATGATTTCATTCAACTGCTACTTCGTCACAGCCACACTCAAGCCAGGAGGTACAGTTTTTCCTCATCCCCGATCATGTGGACATGTGATGATTCCAGCGGCTCAGCAAAGATGGTGGAGGAGCAGTTATCATGTTTACTGCTTATTCTTACAAAAGGTGTACTTTTTAATGATGAAAAGCATGAGAACCTTTTCTTTTTCTGTGTTAAAATTACGGTTACTGATCAGTTCCAAACTCCATTCAGAAAACCAGCATTTTAAATCTGCATGATCGTGTGTATCATCTGCATTATTTTGATCCTTTAATGCAATTAAATCTCAGCTACAGGAGGCGGTCACTCAGAGCTCTGTGTGTGTGTGTGTGTGTGTGTGTGTGTGTGTGTGTGTGTGTGTGTGTGTGTGTGTGTGTGTGTGTGTGTCTGTTGCATCATCTCCCCTGCTGAATCACACCCCAGTTTCATCAGTTTACCAGCCTCTGGATATTGTTCAAACCAGACATGAGTGTGTTTGGTTTTCCTGCAGGACAGAACACTGGAGCTTTATGGTTCCCGGTGATCGGTTTGGAATGCTGGTGAAGGGACGTGTAGAAAGTCTCAGTCATGTCTTAATTTAGAAGCACTGGTTAAAGGGATTCCTCACCCAGTTGGGACTTCAAGTTCTCAGTCATAGGAGTCCTGAGTTCTCTGGGATATTTTCCCTCCTGCATTACTTTTTTACAACTCTAGAAGAGAAAGAGCCAGCCACGTATCTTTAGCTTGATGCTAACGGAGACCTGTCCTGTGATTGATCAAGACTTCATACAATAGTGGAGTCAAATGTTGTCATTTAGAAAGAGAAGTGTTTCTTTGTTAAGGTGGACTTTTGAATAAAAAACAATTAAAATAAAAGTGGAAACAAATATGTCTCATTTAAAATGGGCCCATTGAAAAAGTGGGCGGGTCCAATGCAAAGCCGTGGGTGCGCTGTGCTCCATAAATTAAAAGTCTGAAAAACAGCAAAGCGACTCGATGTTGTAAAGTTTCCAGTTTTGTAAAAGCATGTTAAAGGATGCAGGTCTGGAACACAAGACATGCAGTCCAACTGTTTTCTTGTCCAGGTTTCCGATTGTGTTTGAGTGATTTGATAGTATGATTATTATTATTATTATTATTACTATTACTATTATTATTATTATTACATTCTTATATAAGAACTGAGGGTCTTCCAGCTGCAGTGTGAACACACTTTATTGCAGATTCCAGCGTTGATCACATGTGAGCTGCTCAGGTTTCTGCTGCACAGCGTGTGGTCGTTTGTCTCGATCCTCCTTAATGCCGTGTGGGATCCTGCCAGATTATATCCTGTGTGTGTGTGTGTGTGTGTGTGTGTGCGCGCGCGTGCGTGCGCATGTGTGCATTTGTATGTGCGAGTGTGTGTGTGTGTGTGTGTGTGTGTGTGTGTGTGTGTGTGCGCGCTCGCATGTGTGTGTGTGTACACAGTCCAACAAAAAAAGCCTGACTATAAAGCCCACATACACACTTTATCCCCTGCTTTAGTCACCTTATGAATCAGTTATCACACTCTGAAGATCAGCAGGGAAATCCTAACGTCTGGGCCCGGCGGCGTGAGACCTGGCAGGCTGTCATGATAGGAGGCAGGAAGAGGCGGGATTAGAGAGGGAGGTGGCGGTCAGACGAGTGGACGGTGTCGTGTCGCTGCCACAGTTTTATGCTGAATTGGCAGTATTTGGCGGACAGGACTGGAGGAGATGCAGAATATTGGCTTCTAAAGGCAAATTTCTTTCTGAAAATGACACAAATAAACAGAAATGGACGTTCATTCACTTCCCATTCACAGTTTTCCCTCCATCGCACGTCCAAGCCTTCAAGACCAGGATGTGGTCCTCATCAGGAGGTTTTAGCATCTGCTGGCCTCTTCTTGCTATTGGCTCCAGTCAAGCATGTTCACATAACAATGACCTTCACTGCTGCCAAGCAACAATTAAAAAAAGGTACTTCAAGTGTGCTGCTTAGTATTTTCAACTGCAAGTACTTGTTTAACTACAAAAACTTGGCATCAGAGAGAGAAGACGGTTGCCACTGAAAACATGGGAGCGGGGCTGAGAAACCAAGGGCAGGAAGCACTGCAACAGACTTCCTGAGCACCACCCGAACTGATGATGAACATTTAAGCTTCCTCTTCTTCTTTGGTGGTTGGCATTTCATGTTACAGTTCTGTTACAGTCATGATGGGAAATATTTACCGCACAGTACATCAAGCGCATTAGCACGAATGCTAACGCCACATCTGGGGCTCAACAACTGTTGAAGTTCTTCTGAAATAAATCCTTGAACAGCGTTTGATCCGGCACTCGTGTCTGGGCCATGTTTCTCCTTGATACATCGTCCTCACAGGTTTGTTCTCCAGGGTTGCTTATCAAACACCCTCGTGCACCCTCGGTGAGCCCGTTGCACACCGTTATTCCCCAGAAACCCTGTATCGATGAGATTTGTCATACGAGGGATCAGTGGAGAGCAGCTGTTCTAGTTTCCACAGACGTTTTTGAACTGGTTTACGTTGTTGGCTGTCAGTCTCAATTGACATCAAACTTCAAACACCTGGCTGGCACGTTCTGCATTCTGGAGTCACAAAGAAGTGATGCGGGAGATAAGCTGCTGATAAGCTCACTGTAAGCAAACACACCAAGCAGGAAACCATGAAGCAACCAAACAGCAGTTCGAGCACAGCAGCGCGCTGCTCCTGCAGCAGTGAACCCACACAGCCACAATCACGGCAGCTGCTTTTTGTTTGTCTCTAATAAATTGCTAATAACCAGCAATTCAGAGACTTTTCCATTCATTCGTCTCCACCTGAACCTTAAATCATGAGCCATTTAGCAAATTCTGCTGCTTGAGTCATAGGAACAACAGATTAATATCATAAATCAGCCTTTATAGAGCTGGACAGCATAGAAACTCATGTTCTACAGTTCATGTTCATGTTCCTCCATCCTACTGGAAGGCTCAGCGAAGCCTTCACCCACAGATTCACAGGCTCAGACAAACCCAGGACACCAAAACCTGCTTTCGTGAGAGTAATTAACACCTCAATGGATTCATTGGGAAACACAAGCCAGCTGAGAGATTGAAAGAAAAGAGTGAGTGAGTCCAGGTAGGAGGGCGTCAATCATAGACAAAGGTAGAGGGTATCAAGCACGCTCCCTCCTGTTGTCGAAATGAAGTTCGAACTTATGAAGTATTATTTCTGGCAGCGGCGCCGGCGGTGGCAGCAGCGGCGGCGTGTTGTCCCAGCAGTACCTCCAGCTCGCTGCTATGTTCCAGTTGGCAGGGTTGGAAGCTCGTTCTCGACACACTCATAAATGACAGCAGAATTCTTATTATCGAGGTTGTAGTTTTCACAGGGGTTGGACACGGTTGTTCTCAACACCAGCACCAGTGTAACGGCACCAACACACGAGCCCATACCTCACTGTGAAGTCCGAAGACCTCCGTGTTGGATCAGAAACGTCTCCAAGAACCTCATGTGAGTCCACTTTAACAGACATACTGTTATTCTCCATCTGGTCTGAACCAGAACTCTCCCTCCTGTGTTCTGATTCAGCCAGATCTGGTTCTGATGTTGGTGGGTCCTGCAGTAATCCTCCTCGTCCTCAAAGGTTTTTGACAGCAAACATTGAAAACGATTTTGGTTCTGTTAATGCAGGCAAACACGGTTCTGGATCTAAATGTGATGGATAAAAAGATCTCCCAAAATCTTTGGTTTGTTCCCTTAAAAGCATCACAGATTCACATTAATACAGGCTCTGCTTTCCATGGATCTGCGTCAGTCGATCCTCATCAATGGATCCTCGTCACTTGATCCTCATCAATGGATCCTCATCACTTGATCCTCATCACTTGATCTTCATCAATGGATCCTCATCAATGGATCAGTGTCAGTTGATCCTCATCAATAGATCTGCGTCAGTCCGTCCTCATCAATGGATCCTCATCAGTTGATCCTCATCAATGGATCCTCATCAGTTGATCCTCATCAGTCGATCCTCATCAATGGATTCTCATCAATGGATCTTCATCAGTTGATCCTCATCAGTCAATCCTCATCAATGGATCCGCATCAGTCGATCCTCTTCGATGGATCCTAGTCAGTCGATCCTCATCAGTCGATCCTCATCAATGGATTCTCATCAATGGATCTTCATCAGTTGATCCTCATCAGTCAATCCTCATCAATGGATCCGCATCAGTCGATCCTCTTCAATGGATCCTAGTCAGTCGATCCTCATCAGTTGATCCTCATCAGTCAATCCTCACCAATGGATCCTCATCAGTGGATCCGCATCAGTTGATCGATCCTCATCAGTGGATCCGCATCATTCAATCCTCATCAGTGGATCCTCATCAGTGGATCCGCATCAGTTGATCCTCATCAGTTGATCCTCATCAGTCGATCCTCATCGGTCGATCCGCATCAGTCGATCCTCACCAGTCGATCCGCATCAGTTGATCCTCATCAGTTGATCCTCATCATTTGATCCTCATCATTGAATCCTCATCGGTTGATCAATCCTCATCAATCAAGCCTCATCAATATCCTGGCTTGACAAAGTCCTTCAGCAGGACCTGAATTTCTCATTGAGATGAACTGATGAGTGTGAATGGGTGAGTGAAGCTTTCATCTGCAGCAGGAAACTGGAGAACTGGAGTTCCCTCCAATTATAACAAAAATTTGTAAAAATCATCAGTTCATTGGCCTGTCAATCAAGTTATTGGTGGATTTACGTTCCAAGAGTGAAACTTGGAGTGTTTCACACCTTCGCACTTCTCTGTGTGGAGAGCGTTCGTCTTCTGTCATCATTTGGTGTCGCTCCTTCGACTCTGAGCAGAACCCCCAGCAGCGGCGACACACGAGAACTGACACTGATGTGTGGGACTTATTTACCTGAGACGGCGCTTAAAGTTGCCGGTGTGCCGGCCGGTTGTCATGCTGGCTCAGAGCGCCACATCACGTCCCTGGATCACATCCGTCAGAACTGGACCTCCACGTTCTTAGATTCCCCAGCAGCAGGATGACGGAGGCCCTGTGCGCATGTGTGTCACTAAGACTGTGTTACGCTGCAGTGAGGATGAACAGTGGTTTGGTTTGGTGTGATTTCAGTGTTGTGTCTGGAGCAGGAGTTCTACGGTTCTGCAGGTTCACGTGGTGCTTGAGGAAGACTTTGAGGGGATCGTCCATTCAAAATGTCAGCTCAGTCATGATCTCCTCACCCTGTGTTGATGGAAGGTCGGTGGAAGGGTTTTTTGGTGTTTTGTGGACTTCAAAACATCCTGACATTCCTAAATTTTTGTTTTAGCTGAACAAACCCTTTAAAAGCCTCACAGCCAAACACTAGACTGCATTTAGGATGTTTTTGGTCTTTTCTCAACTTGTCCTTCTGTTTTCAGTGACTCCATCTGAGGGAAGCTTGTGCACTCGTACCTTCAGGTGTGTGAGGAGGCGGCCGACGAGGAGCTGAAAGATCTTAAAAGACGAAACAAGAAGTAGACATAAGATAAATGGTCAGGAAGACTAAAGGTGACAGAGCAGCAGGAGACTATCAAGGGTGGCGGGAAACTAGACAGGAAGTGGGAGACAAGACAAGTGTTAACAAAATAAAACAGGACACACGACAAAGACTAAACATGAACACAGAGAACGTGGCAACAAAACACAGGATGGAAAGAAGAAACTCACCTAGAAAAAGGCGACAAACAGCAAAGAACTCCAAACCATTGCGCGTGTGCAGCGGCCCTGCTGCTCTGAGCTGGTGTCCCATCTATGAGCTCTGCTTCTATGTGTGAGAAAAAAGTTTGTGTGTGGGTGTGGGTGTGGGAACAGGAATGGTTAAATTGATTTGTGATATCAGAGCCCAGGACCTCATGTGAAGCTGACCGAGGGCAAAAAAGCCAAAGGTAGAAAACCAAACAGATCTCACACACGTGAGCTGATGTGGGAGGGTGAGTCATCCTGGCCGCTGCTCACGGCCACCAGCTGCCTGACTCTGTTTGGAAGATTTCATAATTTTACCATCGCAGTTGCTTTGACAATATTAGCAGAGGGACTATCATCTCAACATGATCTATGACTGGGGTTGCTGAGGGACGGCGCAGGGCTGGATGAGGAGGATGCGTAGCTTTGTTCTGATCTCCACCCAAGGAGACGCAGCCACGGTCCAGCGTGATAAATCACGTGTCTGATCACCTGATCAGAGCCCCTCAGACATGAAACACAGCCAAAGTTCATGAAGTTGTCAAATGTGTGCATTTCTGGAGTCGAGCAGTGAGACGCTGGCGAGTGTTCGTGCTTGATGGGATTCCATTTTGTTCCCCACATGACAAATGACCTGTCACATGTTCATGACCTGTCAGGTGGTGCTCAACCGATGACACACACACACACACACACACACTGGTGGTGCTCAACAGATCACACACACACACACACACACACACTGGTGGTGCTCAACAGATCTCACACACACACACACACACACTGGTGGTGCTCAACAGATCACACACACACACACACACACACACTGGTGGTGCTCAACAGATCACACACACACACACACACTCGTGCTCAACAGATCACACACACACACACACACACTCGTGCTCAACAGATCACACACACACACACTGGTGGTGCTCAACAGATCACACACACACTCGTGCTCAACAGATCACATACACACACACACTGGTGGTGCTCAACAGATCACACACACACACACTAGTGGTGCTCAACCGATGACACACACACACACACACGCACACACACACACACTGGTGGTGCTCAACAGATGACACACACACACACTGGTGGTGCTCAACAGATCACACACACACACACACACACACTGGTGGTGCTCAACAGATGACACACACACACACACTGGTGGTGCTCAACAGATCACACACACACACACTGGTGGTGCTCGACAGATCACACACACACACACTGGTGGTGCTCAACAGATGACACACACACACACTGGTGGTGCTCAACAGATCACACACACACACTCGTGCTCAACAGATCACACACACACACACGCACACACACACTGGTGGTGCTCAACAGATCACACACACACACACTGGTGGTGCTCGACAGATCACACACACACACACTGGTAGTGCTCAACAGATGACACACACACACACTGGTGGTGCTCAACAGATCACACACACACACACACTGGTGGTGCTCAACAGATCACACACACACACACACACACTGGTGGTGCTCAACAGATCACACACACACACTCGTGCTCAACAGATCACACACACACACACACACACACACACACTGGTGGTGCTCAACAGATCACACACACACACACACACACACACTGGTGGTGCTCGACAGATGACACTCACATACACACACACACACACACACACACACACACACACACACACACACACACACAGGTGTTGTAACTAGGATGGATCACCAGAGCGTTACTTTAGTTATGTGTTAATTTACTTTTCCGTTGCTCCTGGTTGAGGGGCCCCAGAGACCAGAACCCTCATTCTTCACTCCACCCCCACATCAAATCTGGGATGAATGAAAACCCCCAAGGTGACCAGGCCCCCCCACCCCCCCCCCCCCCGCCGCCCCTCCCTCAGCACAAATACACACAGCAGACAGGTGGGGTCTCAGCTGTATTTGCATATTTGTACCTGCTGCTATAATGAAGCTTAACATTGTGCAAGAGTAAGGGTGTGGCCTTGGTGATTGACAGATGGGACGATGTCATCTCAAACATTCTAACAGAAGTTATCTGAAATATAGCAAATATGAAATATAAAAATATCTAGAAATGCACAAATACTTACACATTTTAAAAACTACTCCAAAAAAGCCTCAGCCCTCAGACTGGGAGGCAAGATTTGTTCAAAAGACTTCAAGACTTAATAATTAACTTCTCTGACCGTTGTGACAAGCAGAATTCCCTCATTTAACTGTCTCACACACACGCGCGCACACACACACACACACGCACACACACACTTCAGGAAATCTCAGGGTGATTTGAGTTTTACCACAGAAAAACATGATGTGACAGATGGAAGCTAACTGATGTTGTCAATGCTCACTGCCGCCTGCACAAAGTAGTGTGTGTGTGACGGTGATTGTAGCCACAGTGCGTGCTTGTGTGTGTGTGTGTGTGTGTGTGTGTGTGTGTGTGTGTGTCTGTGAGAGAGAGAGAGAGAGAGAGAGAGCAGTAAGGCCCATTACGGTGCAGTAATGGGGGGATATTGGTGGTCTATAGGTGTAATTACCTCAAGCTAACATGCAGCTCAGGCCGCGTGGCGCCTCCAACACAAATATGAACTGCAGAACATAGATACCACTTTGTCCTCCTTCACCGCTTGACCCGGGGGAGAGAGTTCAACAAGGCCTGTAATTCTGTGTGTGTGTATGAGTGTGTGTGTGTGTGTGTGTGTGGGTGAGAGAGAGAGAGAGAGAGAGAGAGAGAGAGAGAGAGAGAGAGAGAGAGAATGAACAGAACTAAAGTGTGTTGGTGTGTAACACAATGTCTGTATTGACTCTTCTCTGCTGGTTCTGTTGGTGGCTGCCCCCCACCCCCCACCCCCCCAATCCATGATAATCTGGAGATTCTCAGCTTCTATCTGACCATCAATCCACTTCTCTGGCACCATGCAGCCCCCCCCCCCCCCCCCCACGCACACTCGCCCCCTCTGATCTTTTCCTTTCCACAATCTATCAATCTCTCTCCACCCCCTCCCTGACACGGCGCTTGGACATCTCGCCATTGTATTTGCTTTATGAGAACATCTGTTTAGCTTGCTGGCTCAACCCTTGGCCTTGACAGGCCTCCAGTAAAGCCTGAACTCAGCCTCCACTCTCCTGCTTGGTTGGGGGACCGTCCAGCCAGCAAGAGGCCACAGATGGTTGATGTCTGCAGCACTGAGCCGTGCAGCTGATCTGGGCCCGTGGCTTCATGGTGGTGATCAGATCATTACATTGGCAAACATTCAAAAGAATCCACCAGACTGTCCCTGATAGAGCAGCAACTCAGGACTGGCACTGAGAGACGGACTGGCTGATAAGGGTGTTGAGCCCTGAAAGATGACTCTCCCTCCTGCATCACTTCTTTATCCAGACTGCAGGAAGATCCAGCCACAAATATTTAGCTTGACGCTAACGGAGCCTGACTCCTGCTAACAACCGCTGAACTCAACAAAAATGTCCGTGTCCAAACTCTCCAGGTCGTCTGGTGTATTCAGATCCACTCACACTTTGGAGATAAAAAGCAGACGAGAAGACTTCTGGTTTAGTGGTGCAGTGAATCAGCAGCTAGCACAGCTAAACCAACTAGCTAGACGTTTTCAGTGCCGCACCTCGGCAGACATGTTCCAGTTCTTTCTTCTACTTCCACCGTGACCTGGTCGAGGTTCATCCTATTGGCTGTGAAGGTGGGAAGAGGACATTAGTTGGGTGGATGGGGGGTAGTTTATTTCATTCCCCCCACCTCGCTGCAGCTCAGAGGCCGACTCTGTGAATGTGGTTACTGAGGGTTAAACCGCCCAGTTCGCCTGGTTTGCCCAGTTTGCTGCACTCAACTGGAAATTCCATCACTACTTGACACAGAGCTGCAGAGACAAAATGTGTGGTTTGTGTTCTCTTGGAAATGAAAAGCTAAAAAAGCAACAACAGCGGAGGATGGAGGGATGGGTGGTGGTGGGGGGTGATTGTGGAGGGATGGGTGGTGGTGGGGGGTGATTGGGGTCCAGATGTATCTAGAGATGCAGAGGCTGCTGATGGCATGGTGGGATGTTTGATCACTTCTGTTCTAATCCAGCAGGGAACTCCTGACCCCATGAATATCCAGCAGTTTTTACACCCCGAGCAAACCGACCACAGTGACTCTGTGCTGCTGGACAACCCAGGAAATGACCTCTACCGTTGACTACCACATAACATGTGACACAACATCTGGCAAAAGTGTGTGCATCACCACAGAAACATGTCAGAAGACAGTCAGAGAGGATCCTTCTGGTGACACAACCACCACCACACCGTCAGTTTTTATATAAACATTTTAGTTTAGGGCAGCACAGTGGAGCAGTGGTCCTCACTGTGTCCCCCCAGCAAGAAGGTTGTGGGTGGAGCCCCAGCTGGAGCACGGGGTCTTTCTGTGTGAGTCTCCATGTTCTCCCTGTTCCTGTGTGGGTTCTCTCTGGTACTCCAGCTTCCTCCACAGTCCAAAGACATCAAGAGGGACCAGGTTAATCCAGACTCTAAATTGACCGTAGGTGTGACTGGGAGAGCCAATGGTTGTCTGTCTCTATGTGTTGGCCCTGCCATGGACTGGTGACCTGTCCAGGGGGAAGGCTGCTGGGATAGGCTCCACCCCCACCACCCTGAACAGTAGGAGAGGGAGAACATGGAGGGATGGATGGATGGATGGATGGATGGATGGATGGATGGATGGATGGGTGAATGGATGGTTGGATGGGTGGATGGATGTTGGTTGGATGGATGTTGGATGGATAGATGGATGGTTGGATGGATGGATGGATGGAGGATGGGTGGATGATTGATGGATGGTTGGATGGATGAATGGATGGATGGAAGGATGGATGGATGGATGGGTGGATGATGGATGGATGGTTGGATGCATGGAAGGATGGGTGGATGGATGGAAAGATGGTTGGATGGATGGATGAAAGGATGGGTGGGTGGATGATGGATGGATGGGTGGATGGATGGAGGGATGGATGGGTGGATGATGGATGGAGGGATGGATGGAGGGATGGATGGATGGATGGATGATGGATGGATGGTTGGATGATGGATGGAGGGATGGATGATGGATGGATGGATGATGGATGGAGGGATGGATGGATGGATGGTTGGATGGATGGATGATGGATGGAGGGATGGATGGATGGATGGAGGGATGGATGGATGGATGATGGATGGATGGTTAGATGATGATTGGATGATGGATGGAGGGATGGATGATGGGTGGAGGGATAGATAATGGATGGATGAATGATGGGTGGAGGGATGGATGGATTTTAGTTTATCGATCAGTCCTTCCTCTCAACAGCAGTGACTCTGAACACCCCGTGTGTGTGGTTCAGACAAAGCTGGTCGATGTAGAAACCCTGAAGGAGTGAGAATGTTGTGAGTTCTGGCGGCAGCAGTCAGTCGAGCATCAGTGTGTCTGTTGGGGAGCGATCAGATGTCCTGCTGGCGTCCAGACCGAATGGCATGTCCAAGGCTACTTATGATTACTTCTACTGTGTTGAAGTAGGAATAATAATAATAATAATAATAATAATAGTAATAGTAATAGTAATAATACTTGCCTTGTTTCTGTGCTGCCATGTGATTCTGACACGTGGTGTCACCGCTGGTGTTGGGAGGTTAGACAAACAGGGAGCGGTCCTGTTTTTGTCATCACATCGTGTCCTACGTTCGCTCCCAACCCTCGCGCTCATGTGACTCAGGCTCATGGATGGCAGGTTGTTTAATGCCCGCTGACGTTAGAATGACAGGTGGTGTTCATGGCGCCACCTGAAAAACAGAGGATGAGCCATCAGAAATCTAGGAGCTGAGTTTGATGGATACAAGAACCACCGTTGTTCATCATGAGCACCAGAAAGTTGGAAGGTGGTTGAATGTGAAATGATGAAGCGAGGACACCCGGCTGATCCCGCCAGCACCGGCGAGCTCGCTCCTATACAAGTCAGATGAGGACAGAGGTGGTTTCGGGTGAGCCGCCTCACCGACCGCTGCGTCCCAAACTGCACAGACACATGACTGTGCATATGAATGGACTATTCTCTCATTCCTGCCCAGCGCCGGGCCGGGCCTCCGCTAGCATGCCGGGTTAGGTTAGCAAAACCAGCTGACCCTCTGTTTCCGTGGCTACCTGTGTTGACATAAGCAGCACATTCATATGTTCATGTATGTGCAATCAGTGGGACCGCAAAGCTTCCCAGCAGACAGAGAACAGATCAATCATGTGAGCGAGCATGCGTGTGCCTTCAGTCTGCAACTGTAGCGGTCGTTTCCCTTCTGAATTATGGATTCTGGTATTAGTGAGCGACCATGAGGTCACGCTGCAGCTGCCACGCCACCGCCGGCTCCGCAGGCCTCAGCTTTCTGGCTCTGCTGCACGACAGCAAACTGAAACACTTCCACCTTTTTCTTTGATGAACAGTTGATCTCCAACCAGCAGGAAAAACGGTTTTTATTACTTCAGTGGATTTCTGATGTGTCATCATGCAGAGGATTGATGGAAGACTTTTCAGTTTTTTGCCAGCCGCATCACTGAATCAAATATTTAACAATAACGTCGTATGTGCTGTGCCGTATATAAGCATGTAGTATATGACACGTATGTTATTTAGAGCCTGATGTGAGCTATGTTCTATTAGCTATGATACTTCCCAAACTTTAGTTGTGTGTTCTTGTTCTCTTCAGTTTCTGCTCACAGACTGGACAAAATGTGAAACTGGCTTTGCTCAGGTATTCTGGGAACCGGAGAAGGTTCTTGACGTTCTTCAGGAGACCCAGAACCACTGATCCAACTCTTTTAGTATATGATTTTGATTGTTCAAAGAGTAAACGCGATCCAAAGACATGTGCTCTGTGACATGTGAGCCGTCCTCTGGAGCAGCGGGCAGCCACACGAGGGACCACCCCTGAACCCCCCATAACACCAACCACTGAGCCACCGTAATGCCAGGATGCTTTTTATCTTCTTTTTTTCCCAGAAACAAGGCTTCCTAATTGATTGGCGGGTTTCTTATTCTTTACAAATTTTCAGATCATTTTCTCGTGAGCTTTTTGTGATTTCCTCGGTAAATTCTCTCTTTTTGTGAGTTTGCAAAAAGTGCAACAAAACCACATTTCAATCTCAAGTCAGATCTTTTTGTTATATTCTTGTAAACAGAAACTTGCACGTACACACATTTGGTGGGTCCCTGAACGTCACATTCAGATCAGCAGCAGCAGCTATTCACAGTCAGTTTGGGGCCGAGAGCATTCAAAGGTTAAAACCTTGAAAAACCCCCAGAGTGTCACAAATGTCACTCATAACCCTTCTCCTGAGTGTGATTATGAGGAGACCTTTGAACATCCTCACATTCACTCTGCAACAAGCAGCAGAAGCACTTTTCTAGAGGAAGACATGCAGGTTGAAAACCTGTTTACAACATAAATGTCTCCAGATACAAATATCAGTTTGAGCCGTCACTGAAGTTCCTGAATTCATCAGACAAGCAGCGACCAGAGAAAATCCTGCAGGAACACATGCCACAGCTGGAAGCTGCTATGTGCCAACGGTCACTCAGCAATGGGGGTCAGCTGACACATCTGGCGTGGTATCGGTGACGCAGCTGCTGGCTGATCACTGCTGTGCGTCCTACGTGTTGCTGTGTTCGTCTCTGTTGTCACAAATGAGCAGGAGGGACGTGGATAAATGGATCCCACATGTTTGAATGTTACTCTTTGTGTGTGTGTGTGTGTGTGTGTGTGTGTGTGTGTGTGTGTGTGTGTGTGTGTGTCAGAGACTCTTGATTAATTAGTCCTATCCACTCGGCCCAGGTTCAGGCCAGGCTAATTGTCATAATCCACCTTTGTTTGTTTGTCCTACTCAACCAGACCAGGCCAGCTGTGTGCGTGTGTGTGTGTGTGTGTGTGTGTGTGTCTTTTATTCTCTCATCCGTCTAGACTGTAGCAAGGTGAGCGAGAGGTAAGCTGAGATGCAGTTGTTCCCTCCTCTCTCGACATGGTTCTAGGGGAAGGCAGGGGGGAGGTAGCGGGGGAGGTAGCAGGGGAGGTGGGTGTGTGCAGGCGCTCCAACTGCATCGAAGTCAAGACTCTTGAAGTACTCTCAACTCAGTAGTACCTCCCTCATCGTCCAGCGAGTGAATATTTGGCTCTTCTCTGAGTCTGCAGGCCGGAAGTATTGAGTCATAGTACAGGGCAATACTCCTCACCTAGAGCAGGGCGGTACTCCTGGTCACCTAGTAAAGGGCGGTACTCCGGGTCACCTAGTATAGGGACGTACTCCTGGTCACCTAGTGCAGGGCGGCACTCCTGGTCACACAGTGCAGGGCGGCACTCCGGGTCACCTAGTGCAGGGCGGCACTCCGGGTCACACAGTGCAGGGCGGCACTCCGGCTCACCTAGTGCAGGGCGGCACTCCGGCTCACCTAGTGCAGGGCGGCACTCCGGCTCACCTAGTGCAGGGCGGCACTCCGGCTCACCTAGTGCAGGGCGGCACTCCGGCTCACCTAGTGCAGGGCGGCACTCCTGGTGTACCTCCATCATCTCTTTTCTTTCTCTCCAACCAGGAGCTGGAGGCGTCTGATTGGCTCTGACGACCCTTGGAGGACAGGACAGCTCTCTCTCTCTCTCTCTCTCTCTCTCTCTCTCTCTCTCTCTCTCTCTCTCTCTCTCTCTCTCTCTCTCTCTCTCTCTCTCTCTCTCTCTCTCTCTCTCTCTCTCTCTCTCTCTCTCTCTCTCTCTCTCTCTCTCTCTCTCTCTCTCTCCAGGTGGTGTCCTCTTGGTTGACGGACAGCTCTTCTTCTTCTACTGCCAGGTTACACTCACATGTGACATTGCCTTTACTGCCTCCATCCGCACATTTCCTGGCCTGTCCTGAACTTGAATGGACTCAGTTTAATAAAGCATTTTTCTACCTTAGTGGCACTCAAAGCGCTTTGTAATGTCGTCTCATTCACCCATTCACACACACTCACACACAGTGGTGGAGCAGCCAAGGCACCAACCTACTCATCAGGAGCAATCAGGGGTTCAGTATCTTGCTCAAGGACACTTCGACATGGTCACCGGCGTCGAGGATCGAACCAGCGAGCCTTTGTTTGCTAGGCAGCCACTCTACCCCTGAGCCATGCCGCCCCATGACCGTTGCCTAGAAACGCAGCTCCTGACCTGAGTCCACGTCAGCGCTGTTCTTCCTGTTTCTATCACACCAGCTTCTTCTGGATCATGAGCACACAAACAAGGTCCTGAGGAAAGTGGTGATCACTTCCTCCTCTTTATTTGGCTCTACTGTGGTCAGCCCCCCCCCCCTCCCTCTGTTTGACCCCTGACCCCACGGAGCAGCCACAGGCCTGCCTCGCCTCCCCCGACACGTCGTAAACATTGACAACAGCCTTTAGCCAGCGACTAATTGCCTGCTGGCTCTGGTGCGGACGGCTGAGCGAGGAGCTTTAATTAAAACTTTCCCATGAGCGGCCGACCGGATGAGGCACCTGCTAATGATGACGTGATGTCACTGCGCTGCTACCGTCCCATTAGCAGACAGAAGTGTTTCCCTTGCCTGCTTCTTTTATTGAGGGCCACCACCAGGACTCTGGCTTGGCTGCTCGTGTGTTTTGTCCGTAACGGTTGGGTTTGACGGCTCGCAGGAGCAGCAGCTTCTGGCTCCGACACGTTCTCAGCAAAATGAGCCAGAAGGAAGGAAACATATCAGTGTCATCCCTGCAGACGCGATCGAGTCGGCTTCATTCCCGCTCTAACGTCCCGCCCTCATTTAAGCACCGTGACTGTCATCTGATACTCAACTTTACTAGACCCCACCTTTAGCGCCCCAGAGGTTACGCTAACCAAACACAGCACTGAAACTACAAAAAGCTGCTCGATGGCCAGCCACGACTCACGCATTGTTCTACTGCAGCCTGTGAGGGTTCACCGGCAGTTCACCGCCAGCAATCCACAGATCGAGTGTTAAATAAGGCTTTATAATCTCACCCCGGACCCTGAGTGAGCCTCTTTGAGTCGCCCCAAATCCCAACCCCATCCCTTCAGCTCAGGCCAATAAAACACACCTCCTCGCTGCCCCATAATCAGCCATTTTAATCATGCATATTAGCCCTCCAATAACTTTTAACGTCATCTAATACCTAAAAGAGGCTGTGAGAGAAAGCGGGCCCTCATGCCTAATTTTACCCCAGTGGTTTGAGTCGGGCGCCTGGTCTAATTCAAACTTTACGTGGCCCCAACACGTCTGAGAACAATGGTGAGGCCTTCAGGGAGCAACTGCAGTGACAAATGAGCCAGAGAGGCTTGCCGCTGTGTGGCTGCAGCATCGCAGCCAAATAATCTCCCAGCGTGCCGGCCCGTCTGTGTGGTTTGGGGCAGATTCACTCTGGAGAATCTGCAATTCAATCTGGTTCCTGTAATTTACTCATTGATTTCTGCTGGTTTCTGTTTCATGCAAATGACAGCAACTGACGTCAGCACTCCTTTGAGTTCACTCTGTGGCCACCGTTCCTCCCCTTCCCAGCCACTGGGGGGTGACACATGGCCTGATGTCATGCCCCCCGCCCCCCCACGTCCATACCAGACACACAAGCAGCTCAGGACATGAGGATACACTCACATGGCCTCAAATTAGTCACACACACACACACACACACACACACACACACACACACACACACACACACACACAATAAAATTCAAAGTGCTTAAACCTGAAGTATTTTACCATGGAATGAATTTGTTTAGTTGTGAGTACGCTGACAGGAGCAGTGAGCAGGTACGATTCTACGGTCAGCACATATGACCAGGAGCATGTATGTTCCTGTAAGTCATGACACACTCACATACATGACATTGATCTCATTGTTAGCGACTGTGGTGTTAAAGACATGTAAACACATCAAAATTCATGAATGTGGCACTTTGTCTTCATTGCAGCGACCCGGAGCTTTCATCAACACTGACATCACCAAGCGCACCTTCAAAGCTTCAACCAAAGGACTCTCACAGTGATGAGCAGTGGCTGTTAGTACAACCATCAACTGACAATCATAAATATGTAGAAACTGATGGATTGATATTACAAGTCAAGCCTTTTAACCCAATAAAATTCTGACAGACTGGAAGCGTCACACCAGTGGAGGTTGGTGGGGGCCAAGCAGCAGAGCGGCAGCCAGAGGAAGGAGGCTTTCAGCTTCCTGTGCTGCTGAACGACCTCTGGCTCCTTCAGAGGTCGTTCAGCACCTTCAGCTCACTGCTTTAGGAAGACGAGCCTGAGGGCTGAGGACAGGCCTGAACGTGTCACTGACAACCTGAACGCGTCCTAGCATTCCTAGGTATGGGAGTATGGCATGAAAGGTTTGGAGTGGAGAAGAGATTGTGGCCATGTTGAGGGTTTCAGGTGGCGCTCTAACAGCTGGAGCTCTAACAGGTGGCGCTCTAACAGCTGGAGCTCTAACAGCTGGAGCTCTAACAGCTGGAGCTCTAAAAGTTCAAAAAGGTCAAAGGTGATGCCTCCTCCAGCATTCAGCCTCCAGGGGGAGCCGCTCAGCCGAGAGCATCATGCGATATCTGTGGTCTCTATTTTTGACACAAACAAAAAAAAATCTCAACCGAAATCCCCAAACTGAATTTTCTCTTTCAAGCCCGGCTCGTCTTCACGCCATCCCAGGGGCTCCTCACACGCGCCGGCGTGTCATCACAACGCAGCGGTTTGATACAAGAAAAGAGAAAGATTCAGGCACAGAGGAAACACGCTCAAGAACACAGAACTTTCCTGTGGTACCAGCGCTCTTCCCCCCCACACACACCAAGGGACACAGAGAATGCTCTTCTTCCTCTGGGGTTACCAGCTGGGAGAAAACAAGCGCATCAGCGCCACCTACCGTAGTTTGTAGACACATTCTGGTGCGCCTCCATGTTGTGAGTGAAACACTGACATCATCAACTTGTTGCTGCCAGGGTTGCCTTTCAAAAGAGGGAGAAAGAAAGGGAGTCATCTAAAATGCTAAATGCGTGGATCATCTGGAAATGTGGGCGGGGCCTCTCACAGGAAGTGAAGACACTCCAACATCCTCATCTGTAGTCCAGCCACCTGCTGTTGGTGGCGGTGAGAGAGCTGCAGTGAAAATGAGAAGTTATAAAATAAAACAAACGTCTGCCCTTCCAGGAAACCCCAGCGGTTCCTCCGACCAACACTTGGAGAGGTGCAGTGATGCATTAACAACGCCATGATGTCATGTTGCTGAACTTGTGTCCACCTTCATTAATGGCCTTGTCATCAAAACCATGTGAAATCATGAGAGCAAATAGCAGAGCTGTAACAATCATGAACAGAAGGATTTATTTTTCTTGGTCAAACGTTTGGAGCTGCAGTGCAGCAGTGAAATCCTGCCCAAAATAAATGTTCGCCTCTGCTTCTGAGCCTCTTCCAGACGTTTAATTGTTCCTCTGCTGTGACTGAAGCGAACGGTCGGCTCCACCTCTCAGAAATAATGAGATGTGAGTGCCAAGCCTGCATCCAGCTCCACCAATCAGACGTCACCCAGATCAGATGATCAAGTCTTGCTGGGTTTGTGTTCAGTGTGAGAGCAGGACTGACGTAGTGGCTAGAGGTGCCAGCAGACGGCGCTGTTCTGTCCTCATCCAGGAGGAACACGAGCGCTGCATTCCTCCATGGCTGCTAGTGGCGCTCGCATTGATGTTCCAGCATGATGAGCACAGGAAAACCCAGCGAGAGAGGGCGGGGCTTAGCCAACCCAGCTAGATGTTATGTGTCATTTGTTTAGCTTGACGAGCGTCTGCCAGCATTCAACTCCTATTATGTCAAAAACAGTGATGGGAACAACGGCGTTAAAATAAACAGCGTTACTAACGGCGTTACTTTTGTCAGTAACGGGTAATCTAACTAATTACTTTCTCTATCGTTACAACACTGTTACCGTTACCAACACGCCGTTACTAGGCGTTACTGAAGCGACTCATTGAAGCTACCATCCGACTCAGCTCACAGACACAGGAGCCGACAATGTGTGTTTTTTCCTCCTTTGGCGAGGGGGGAGGGGAGGGGCGAGATAACCGACTCAGTAATGATGATTGGCTAAGAGACAGTAAGATTTCATGTTGAGCCAACCAGAGACATCAGGTGGGCAGGTGTTGACACACAAACCAGCACACACACACACACACACACACGCACGCACGCACTATCAGAGATGGCGAGTCCGTAGGCGTTTTTAAGATGGAAATATGGGCACTACTTTAACTTCATGGAGGTTAAAGGTCAAAACGTCCATGTTGAGTGTAGGTGACATCGTCCCAGAGCAAAGAGGCCGTCAACGTCCAGCGTCAGCAGCTCCAGTTTAGTGAGGCGCCTCTGGACGGCCCAGGCTTCTGCTAAACCAGTGGAACAGGTGCTGCTAACGGAAGCTAACATATTTCTCTATGAACAGTTTTACAGGGGCAGCTCGGTGGAGCAGTGGTCCTCACTGTGGCCCCCCAGCAAGAAGGTTGTGGGTGGAGCCCCAGCTGGAGCATGGGGTCTTTCTGTGTGAGTCTCCATGTTCTCCCTGTTCCTGCTGGGTTCTCTCCGGTACTCCAGCTTCCTCCACAGTCCAAAGACATCAAGAGGGACCAGGTTAATCCAGACTCTAAATTGACCGTAGGTGTGGCTGGGAGAGCCAATGGTTGTCTGTCTGTATGTGTTGGCCCTGCCATGGACTGGTGACCCGTCCAGGGTGAACACCACCTCTCCCCTGTAGCCACTGGGATAGGCTCCACCCCCTGCAACCCTTAACAGGAATAAGCGGAAGACAATGGCTGGATGGACAGTTTTGCAGGAAATGAGTGGAACATGGCATGCGCTTGGTTGGATCTTGTCAAAGTCTGCTGGATTTCAGTTCAATGCCTGCAGTCAATGGGACACTATGACAATGACATTTTAACATTTTTTCCTCAAAATAAAAACATCATTGTAGTTGTTAATAGCACAGTTCTCAATTTAGCGTAGTTATGAATCCTAAGAACAGGCTAAACAAGACTACTTACATTGAGGCTCGTGACCTTGAAGTCATGGGACCCTGGTGTAGCTCCTCCATAGGCTACCTTTAGCTTAGCACTGCTAACCGTAGCATCCAGGCTTCCAGCATCATCAGAGGGTTCATTAGTGAAGATGATCCTGATGAACTAAACCTGGAAGATCATCGACTTTTGTTCACCAGAGCTGATTTACTGGTTCAATCACCACAATCACATGGAGCGATCCTATTGGCTGCTGGTGGAGGCACCAGGAGATGACCACTTCCTGTTGGTGGAGGCACCAGGGGATGACCGCTTCCTGTTGGACTACAAACACACCTCGCCCCTTGATCACTCTGTTTTATCTTACCAATGTGCTCATGGTGGATTTGGGCGTAGCCACCAGTTCTGGCGTGGCGTCTCGAGCCTGGCTGGTTCTGCTGCTCCGTGAGGGGAATGTCTTGTCGGCTGATTCAGTTTGCTGAAGATGTTTGGCTTTAATAGTCTTTGTTTGTTCACTTCTTCATGGCTTGTCTGCCTGCTATCTGTCTCCAACTGTCTCCGCACGGCGGACCCGTCTCGTCTCGTGTCTGTTCTCTCACCAACAGGATGTAGTGTGGACTGCTGCGTGTGTGTGGGTGTGCCGTGGGGCGAGCCATCATTTGGCCACTGCGGGGGCCGCAGGGATGTTGACTCTGCTTCATTATTGATATCTGGAGCTGCTGGACAAATATTTTTGTCTCAGACTTGGTAAGAGAATGTCTGAATCTCTTGAGGTACCTTTCAGTTGTTAACGGAGAGTCGGCCAACTGTCTGACTTCGAGGTTTAAAAACAAAGCTGCGGTTGCATCATCAACCTCAACGTTCTATCCAGCCTTCGTCTTCATGATCTGAAGTCCCGCTCTCAGAGGAAAACTCTCCTTCAGATACTCTTACACTACCAGACAGGGTTATTTTTCAGAAAGAGTGGTGACTGACTAACTTCTGGCTGCTCTGTTTTATCTTGCTCCCTTGAAAGCCTCTTGGCAACCTTCAAAAATTAAGCATCAACTTAAGTTGTCATCTGGGAGAAACAACATGGCCGATGATAGAAAGAGAAATGTTCAGAAGTCCTCTCCCCTTACGTTTGATGGAAATAACCCTTTATAATATCCCATTACTGTCACTGCTTGTCACATTATTGGCCTCCGACAAGAAGCTGCTCCCACATGTTCTCCCGCTCCTCCAGAGGTTAAGTGGGGTCAAAAGCAAAGAAACATGGCCGCTCAGGGTATTAGCACAGTGATGCTAGCACGGTGATGCTACTGAGGAAAGGTGTGCTTTGTTCCATCGTAGATTAGTGTATTAAAACAGTTGCTAACAAAGACTACGCTGTCAATAATCAATAGAATTGATTTTGATGCATTTTCTTGTTCTGCTCTGTCAGATACAAGCATGTCCTCTTAAGTGGAGACAAGTTTATCGTGTGTATTAACGTTTTATCTTTCTGCTTCTACTTCACCCTCATTCAGCTCTGACCACTGGACCCACTTATGTGCAAGCTACTTAAATGAAAAAAAAAAACTCGTGAAAAATATGAGTGCAACTGAGGACAAGTGGTACATGTAGTGCATGAGGGACCCAGTCTGGGGGTTTCAACATACGGTCCTGTACCCCCGCCCCCGACATGCAGTATATCACTGGTTTATGGGAATGTCAGTTATCATATATTAAAGGGACCTGATGGTGACCGCAAGGGTGAAAGGTCACCAAGGTTTCACGAGTTGTGCAATTTTTGCCGAATTCCTTCAACAAAGTCGTTGACGGACCAGCAGACGCTTTCCTCGCGCACCGATGGAGCGCCACAGTGCTGCTGAGTCACAAACCTCTCAGACGCTGTACAGGGAGCCGTGTCTCTTTACCTCTCTGGTCCTGACTGGTCGTACTGGGAGGACTGGTCCATCGTGGTCATGAGCACCAGCAGGTCAAAGCTTCCATCATCACTTAAAGATGTTTCACTGAGGGTCACCTGACTTTCCTTTGGTGACACCATGAGGTTCACATGTTCATTTGAGTGGAACGTCACAGCAACTTTTGCTCATGTGCCAGGAAACTTCTCCAGAAGCATCTGTGGGGGGGTGGGGGTTCTGCCACCTCGCTGCACCGACGCGCAGGAACCTGGCAGATGAGCTGCTCGCAGCCGCAGACTTCAGCCTTTGTCAGAGGCACAGCTAGAATGACTTTTTAGCCTGCTAACATACAGGAATTCTAAATTAGCTTGAGTGGACCATTTGAGGTGGAGGTGGTGGAACTCAGAATGTTCCCCTTGGATCTGAAAAAAAGCAAAATACCAGCTGGTTAAGTATGCAGTCTGCATTTCAGTGGCCTCTGCGCTCCTTCTCTAATATTTTATTGGATAAACCACTGACCTCGCCCACTCATTTTTCTCAAGCTCTGGACTTCTTGGCACGTCTGCTGTGTCTCTCCCAGCAGGGGCTGCAAAAGCAGCATTAGTGTACGTGGGAGGGGATTTTTTATTTAACTCAGAATCAGATAGCACACATCTGACCGTGACTTAATTTTATTTGTAATGGCTTGAAACTGAGGGCTGTAGAAATGTCATGTGCTCATATCAGGGCTATCTACATTCTGCCTGTCTGCCCGCAGAGCATGGAGGCATGGAGGTGGGCTATGGAGGCCTGGCTGAGACCACTGCTGCGCGACAGGCCTATTGCAGTTGTACGGAGCAGAGATTCCACCTCCCTGACTGTGCAGCTGTGGTGATAATTCTCACAAAGCTGTCTGCTGTTAACGGACTTGTTCCCCGAGTCCCAACGGGCCGGCGCTGGACTCTGAGGGACGATCAGGGCGCTTCTCCTCTTTCTCTCACTCTTCTTCTATCGCTCAGGCTCCTGCGCATCAGCCAAACCTGGGCAGCACATGTGTGATAAGATCATGGGAGTTAGGAATCAGGCTGCTGACGCAACCAGACCCATTTAGACCAACACAATTAGGTCAATTCACCAAAGCCGCTTTCCATTCATGCATAATTGGACTACTTTCTTCATAAATGGTCAAGTGAAGGAGAGACAGCTAAGGATTTGCATTTTGGGGTGTTGGGAGGGTTGAGATTTGACTGCAGATTTACCAGACGCCGCATATCAATGCACAGAGCAGCAAGCAATCAGCATGAACACAGAAGAAGCACAAAACAATTCACTTAAAACGCAAAACAGAGCGGCTCGATGAACACGAAAACCACCATGGTTGATTACATCGTTGCAATGATTGAGTTGACCACTATTCAGATCACCAAGACTGCACAAGCAGGAACGAACCCAAGTAAAGACAGAGCATAAATTCATGTAAGAGGCTTGAGGCTGAGCACAGGAGCACAAGCACATACACAACTGATCGGTACGATCGACCCACACATGACGACAACCCGCCAGAGGTTCATCCAGCAGCAGCAGCCTCTCCACAGTATTGGGTGCTTGGAGTTCATCCATCCATCCGTCCGTCCATCCATCCATTCGTCTGTCTCTCCATCCGTCCGTCCATCCATCCATCTGTCCGTGCATCCATCCGTCCGTCCATCCATCCATCTGTCCGTGCATCCATCTGTCCGTCCATCCATCCGTCCAACCATCCATCTGTCCGTCCATCCATCCGTCCGTCCATCCATCTGTCCAACCATCCATCTGTCCGTCCGTCCATCCATCCGTCCGTCTGTCTATCCGTCCGTCCATCCATCCATCCCTCCATCCCTCCATGTTCTCCCTCTTCTCCTGTTCAGGGTGGTGGGGGTGGAGCCATCCCAGCAGCCTTCCCCCTGGACAGGTCACCAGTCCATGGCAAGGCCAACGCATAGAGACAGACAACCATTGGCTCTCACAGCCACGCCTACGGTCAATTTAGAGTCTGGATTAACCTGGTCCCTCTTGATGTCTTTGGACTGTGGAGGAAGCTGGAGTACCAGAGAGAACCCAGCAGGAACAGGGAGAACATGGAGACCCTTGGAGCTCAAACATGAAAATATACTGAACTTCTTGAGTTTTGAACCTTCATCCAAGATATGTTTACAGTTTAATTACCTTATGATGATATAGTACTGATTCTATACTTCGATTATGCGTCCCACTTAATCCATAAAGTAAATCTAATATAGAATTGTGACTGACTCTTACTCTTGTATGTAGTATTTTTAGTACATTCTTTATGGTATAATTCGGTCCTTCATATCGCTCTGTTTTTTTATTTATTCTATTCATAACTCACTTCCATTCCCAGCTTTAATGTGTGAAGGTCTCCCATCACCACTCTGTCATCACTCACTTTCCACTTCCCCCTCAACACAGTAATTTTCCAGCAATTCTCTCCTGTGAGGTCCAGCTGGGTTCAGTTCTGGGTCCCATTCTCTTCTCCATCCTGTTATCACAAGAAAATGAGCGTATTTATCTTGAGATCCAAAGTTTTGGTGAACAGCAGCTTTCTGCAGGGATGCTAGCAGCCGTCTCCCCTCAGCTCCCAGGTGCTGCGTGTGAGAACAAGCAGCTCAGGTAGAAGAGGCACACCTCTCCTCTAAGATCGGCCAGCACAGCAGTACGAGGGTGAGCGGAACCTCCCCTCAATACTTTTAACACGCAGCGTTGCAATTGGGAATTTGTCCCTTCATGTTTGTCTTCTCACAACCAACATCTGAATGAGGCCAGATTTTTTTTACATATTGAATCAGGTTTTAAATAAAAGTCTGTTAGATTTAGGGAGATGAAGATGTGAAGGAGGGGCTGCGGAATCTCCCGAGCCGCTCCTGAAGTGAGAATGCACAGCTGCGGTACCCCAGTGAGAACTTTTCCTGTGTTCCTGTGCTTGAAACAACAGAATTGGTGCCAAATGAGCCTGACACCTTTCCTGAATGTCTGTCCACTGAAGACTCATCTTAACAGGAATGAAAAGTCATTCACTGACGAGAAAAGTTTGGGTTTCTATTGCATCACATGATCTCCACCATCTGTTGACAGCTCTGGTTCGTGCTGTTCAGGACTGTAAGCGAACTCAAGCGGAGCCAAACTTGTAATTATGAAGGAAATCATCAATCGGCAGTGACGTGTGCCTTTGCCTGGGCGGCGGGTTCACCTGTAACCTCTCTTACAAAGGTGAGTCAGTCAGAAGGAGGATTGCTGAATGTGCTTCGCTGTAAATCTTGAGTTAGAGCATGAAACTGTGCAGGTGGCTCTGCTCTGGCTCGCGCTTCCACTGAAGCCCTCAGTTTTAGCCACATTAGCAGAGCATTAATGCAAAAACAGACCACAACTGCAACGCCAATCCTGCACCTCATTTCTCACCTTCTGCTAAAATACGTCACAAGAGGGTGTCAAATATTGTCCAGAGCGAAAGCTTTTGTTCAGGAAACCAAATGTCTCTCCTTAGATGCATCACGCATTGAGCTGTGACGCTTGAGATCTTGAAGCCATTTGGCCCGAGGAGAGACCGTTGCCCGGATCACAGTTAAAGCACAATGGGCCCATGTGGTTTCAGAGCCCTTTTTTTTTCTTTAATTCTCTCTTCGTGGCTGAATCACAACCAGCTGCTACAGTCAGCATCCTGCCAGGTTCGTCAGCCCCTGATGTGTTAGCAGCTGGCTGCTACGGTGCTACTGCTGCTCAGGGGTCAGGCTGGTGGAGATCCACCAACGATAGGAACCTTCAACTAAATGTGTCACACTGAAACTCCAGCCAGGGTTAGAATTCCTGCCACTAAAGGCATCAAATACTGAACCACCAAGAGTTGAAGAGCTGCCAACAATCATTACCATCAATTTGATTTGAGCTAAAAACAAACTAACAATAACACTTCCTGTTCTGAGTTCCTCCACACAGCCGCTGCTGTCGTACCACCGACTAGACAGTGTAATACAGCACAGGCAGATACGGCTGGGCGTGTACGTAGCAACACAGACGTTCGGTTGAAGAATGTAGTCCCCAAAGAGACCAGGAGCACAGACAGGCAAATATGTTAAAAGTGTAGCGGGCGGGCAGTGTTGGGCACATTACTTTGAAAAAGTAATTATTATAGTTACTAGTTACTTCTCCCAAAAAGTAACTGAGTTAGAAACTGAGTTACTCCACTATGAAAGTAACTAGTTACCAAGGACAGTAACAATTGCGTTATTTTTTTTTCTGACAAGTTTAAAAATGTGAAAGAATTTGTTTCTATTTTTTTAGAAAATACCTTTCTGGTGCCTATGAGGGCTCTGAAGGAGGGTGAACCACCTGCTGACAACGGCAGCTTGTTGTCATCAACATAACGGCCTATCAGTTCGTTAAGTTCTGTCTGTGTCACAAGTTTTTGTGGAGCAGGACAGAAAAATCCAGCTTTGGCTGCTTGGATGCCGTGGCTCCTGTCCTTCTCTGTTAGCGGAGGTCACGTTAGCAGCACCTGCTTGCTTTCACCATTAGCGGTGTCAACGGTGTTTCTGGTCTCTAGGGTAGTAGAAGAGTAGGGCTGTCGAGAGGCGCTTCATCAAATTGGAGTTGCTCACATTGGACGTTGACAGCCTCTTTGTTTTCGCTCTGGGACGACATGACGTTCACTCAACATGTACATCGTTACCTTGAACCTCCATGAAGGTAAAGTCCTGCCTATCTTGAAAACATCGTCTTTAGCGACTGCGGACTCGCCGTCTCTGGCAGTTTGTGTGTGTGCTACTACGTGCTGGGTTCGTGCGTCAACACCCGCCCACCCGATGTCTCTGGTTGGCTCAATGTGAAATCTTACTCTGTCAAGACTTATCTCGCCCCTCCCCTCCCCCCCCCATCAAAGGAGAAAAAAAAATGCATTTGCGGCTCCTGTGTCTGTGAGCCGAGTCGGATGGTAGCTTCAATGAGTCGCTTCAGTAACGCCTAGTAACGACGTGTTGGTAACGGTAACGGCGTTGTAACGATAGAGAAAGTAATTAGTTAGATTACCCGTTACTGACAAAAGTAACGCCGTTTATTTTAACGCCGTTATTCCCATCATTGCGGGCGGGTAAAGGGGCACAGATGCCTCAGATGGTGGACTTGGCAGTGGCTCGGAGACCAGCTGACACCTGACAGGTGAGACACTGGCTGGGCATCAGTGTCTCACACCACCCAAAGTTAGAATGAGGGACCGGGTCACTTCATGTGTGTCCTGTTATTCACAATTCCTACTGCACTTGAAGCATCAAGCCTCACGTGGTAGGAAGTTCAAGGAGGTGTGAGGTCAGAGCCAAAGTCAAACATGTTTGTCTGTTTGCAGCAGAACAGAGACGAAATTCGCACAGGACGAAGTGGCGCTGCGGCTCACTTGGCACGCTACGAACATCAGGTGTTTAGTACATGTACTATAACTGCAACTGGTTGTTGCTATAACTTAGCTCAGCAAAGGACACCTGTGTGTGTGTGTGTGTGTGTGTGTGTGTGTGTGTGTGTGTGTGTGTGTGTGTGTGTGTGTGTGTGTGTAAAACAGCTGCTTGAGGGATAACGGCAGTGTGTGATGACAGGGTGCTGGGCTCTAATTAGAGACATCTACAGCGCTGATGTCAGTGACACTGCAGCTGCAAGGGTCTCTCTCTCTCTCACACACACACACACACACACACACACACACACACACACACACACACACACACACACACACTGTTAAGACCAACCAGCCTATGTTACACACCTGGTGGGGCTGTGGGTGTCGGTCATGAGCTGAGGGAGATTACGTGCTGACTCAGGCCAACATCAGTCTTCAGGTGAGGAATTGGGGGGGGGGGCTTACCTGCAGGCCAGCAATACACCTGCACACTGTATTTAGACAAGAGCGTACCTGCTTCTGCTGCGTCACATGGTGACCTTCTACCAGCACACCTGTTCAGTGATTGGCTGTGTGTCTCTGCTCTGTAGATGCTGTGATGTGAGGAAGTTCCACGCGCTGGAACCAGGCCACAAATAGCGGTGCTACAGTGACCCAGGAGGTGATAGAAGCCTGTGTCCCTGCGTACGGCACCCCGCTGCTTCGAGCAGTTCTCTTTTCAGTAACAGCCAGATGTGAGCTGGTATTAGCAAGTTGTTGTCCAGAAGAAACGTACCTTCAGTATATGGGTTTGCACATTCATGGCAGATGACCAGTGCCTGAAAAAACAGGTTTTGCCTGTTGTGTTTCACTTTAGAAATGGTTCCATTAGTACCTAATAATCCCTAAAACTGGTCTTGTTCTGGGCAGACAAAATAAACAATGAAAAGAGGTTTGGATGAAGCCAGGCTACCGGCTGACGCTCAGTATTTATGCCAAAATAAGATAATGGCGTCTGTACTGAGAGAGGAGGGAGGTCACGACAGAGAGGTGCAGGAATGAGTCTTAAAACCTGCAGGTGAGAAGTGGAACATCTGGTTCTGTTGTCTCCAGGCTGGTGGTGTGTGGTTCCCAGCAGCTGAAGCTATTAGCAGGTTCAGTTCTACATCAGATCCACCAGTCAACACCAGACTGATGGATGTCTGAGCTTCAGTTCTACATCAGATCCACCAGTAAACACCAGACCGGTGGATGGTGGAGGTTCAGGTCTACATCAGATCCACCAGTAAACACCAGACTGGTGGATGGTGGAGGTTCAGTTCTACATCAGATCCACCAGTAAACACCAGACCGGTGGATGGTGGAGGTTCAGTTCTACATCAGATCCACCAGTAAACACCAGACCGGTGGATGGTGGAGGTTCAGTTCTACATCAGATCCACCAGTAAACACCAGACTGGTGGATGGTGGAGGTTCAGTTCTACATCAGATCCACCAGTAAACACCAGACTGGTGGATGGTGGAGGTTCAGTCCTACATCAGATCCACCAGTAAACACCAGACTGGTTCAGGTCTACATCAGATCCACCAGTAAACACCAGACCGGTGGATGGTGGAGGTTCAGTGCTACATCAGATCCACCAGTAAACACCAGACTGGTTCGGTTCTACATCAGATCCACCAGTAAACACCAGACTGGTTCAGTTCTACATCAGATCCACCAGTAAACACCAGGCTGGTTCAGGTCTACATCAGATCCACCAGTAAACACCAGACTGGTTCAGGTCTACATCAGATCCACCAGTAAACACCAGACTGGTTCAGGTCTACATCAGATCCACCAGTAAACACCAGACTGGTTCAGGTCTACATCAGATCCACCAGTAAACACCAGACTGGTTCAGTTCTACATCAGATCCACCAGTAAACACCAGACTGGTGGAGTCTTAAAAACCTGGGTTGCTAACAAGAGTCTAGAGGAGCCTACAGAGGTCATGGAGGTCATTAAAGGTCATTGGGGGAAACAGAAGAAGCCTGAAGCTCAGTGGCGGTGACCTTGAAGTCATGTGACCCTGGTGTAGCTCCTTCACAGCAATAATAAGCATGCTAACTTCCAAGTAGGCCTACAAAAATATGTCATCCCTGCAGCACTCTCAGGGGCCAAACACAATTCTGGGGGTGAAGCAGCTCCCCCAGAAACAAAAAGAAAATACTGATACAGATTGATGCAAACCACGTAAGATTTGAGGGTTTACTGTAACAAAAAAGGCTAAATTAAGACGTCGCGATACATTACTGAAGGCATCACAGCTTTATTTCTTGTTGTAATTGATGGGATGTGGCACAGACCTACGGCAAAGACTTCCCACCATGGATGTCTCTGCCTCTGAGGTTGTGTTTCTGTCTTATCCCACATTGTACCCATCTTCCTATTCCCACCACCAGAAACCCAGACTCTTGGAACAGCGCACGGCACCACTGCCAAGCCTCTGAAGACTGACTTCCTCCAAAAACACAGTAATCTTGTTTGTACTGCCAATTTTGGGGTTAACAACACGACTCGAGTGTTTAACCAAAGGCACTTTATCATTCCTTGGCTGACCTCAGCGTCCCCACAGGACCTGATGATGACATCATTAACCAGCGCCAAGCGTTGCTGGTTGATAATCCCTGAGATCATGTACTGTAACTGACGAGGGCAGATACTGACGGTGGGTGGAAGTGTGAGAGCGTAGGAAAGAAACAGCCAGAACAAGACAGAGACCGAGGAAGGCACTGCCAAGAGAGGTTTGAAGGGCAAAATCTGCACACGCATGATGAGTTCATGCTGGGGAGAGTTGATGCACCAGTCAGCCCTCCGCTGGGCTCCCAGCTGCTGAGGTGAGCGTCGCGTTTGACGTCAGACGCTGCCATTCCTCAAAAAAAGGAGAAAAACACTGATAAAATACTGGCAATGAGCCTCGAATAAACAACCTGAATTAGTGTTTTATGCTTATACTGGCAGTACTAAGAGTTTAGTACTGCAGTAGAACTGTGTGTAGTCCAGGAGCTGAGACACACTTGAGTGTACCGTCGATGTCGGGGCCGCTGCAGTGACGATCTCTGCTGTTTGGTTGCTGGTCTGTTTGCCTTCCCTCCTGATGCGCTGGCGTCCTCCAGGCATTTGAAAATGGCTCCATACAAGCACAGTCAACAAACCCACAGACGCGCGGTGGGCACCAGCAGTGCGCTGAGTCTGCGTGAGACACCTGCAGGACCCCTCATGGACCGGACCGACCCCAGAATGAATCCTGCAGCATCAGTTGAGACTTCAGGACTAAAGGAATGCAGTTTTCATGGCAGTTGCGCAAAAGTAGCATTTTAGTAGCCAATAAGTGGTCAGGTTAGCAAGGACCTGCTAACATCGAGCTAGCATCTGTAGGCGGACTCACGAGCCCCAGACCGCCTGAGATGATGCGCAACTACAGGTTTAAACCTGATTAAAAACATTCAGGGACGATGACGCTCATGTTGTGTTAATGAGGTGTGTGTGTGTGTGTGTGTGTGTGTGTGTGTGTGTGTGTGTGTGTGTGTGTGTGTGTGAGTGTGTGTGTAAACACCTGGCTTCACACAAACTGTCAAAAAAGCTTGTCAGTTCTGCACCGACTGAGCTCCATGATAGTCTGATAAAACATCATCAAAGTGATTACTGCGATAATTTCGTCCCATCCAGCTGGGAATGTGGAGGAAGAGAATCAGAGACTGGGAATGCTGGACTGGTGGTTTCCCATTCCAGATACAGCTGAGGGTGTCTCGGGGAGCCTGTGTGTGCCGTCCACCTGATTTTGCTCTCCCTCCAGTCATGGACATGGACGTTGCTGAGAGGTGCAATGACCTCTTACATGATACTTTACTGCCACCATCAGGTCAAATTGTGAACTACAGCAGTAAACAATAAAACGTCACACGCTGATAACTGAGGTATTTCTTTTAAAGGGACAGAAAGCCAGCCTGTCACCAATTAATCTGTGAAACATTCTACTCACATGAACTTGTGGGTTGTCAGAGTTCTTCTCTTTCTTCAGAACTTTTTAGCCCTCGAGAGTCTCTCACACAGAAGAATATATGTGATGGCTCTCCTCTCTAACAGCTGGACGTTTCCCAGCTCTACCTGTGGAGGATTGAGGGGAAGGTCCTCCTCTCAGAATCAAGCTGGACACTCAGTGTCCTGGAGCACGGGGTCTTTCTGGGTGAGTCTCCATGTTCTCCCTGTTCCTGCTGGGTTCTCTCTGGTACTCCAGCTTCCTCCACAGTCCAAAGACATCAAGAGGGACCAGGTTAATCCAGACTCTAAATTGACCGTAGGTGTGACTGGGAGAGCCAATGGTTGTCTGTCTCTATGTGTTGGCCCTGCCATGGACTGGTGAAAGACAAATTTTATCTGCTTGGAGAAGTTTGATTTTCAAAAAGCCCCTGACACAAAGTGGTAAAAATTAATGTCTACATTTTTTTTTTTTAATTTTCGAAAGTAATTACCTGACACAATGGGGTTTTTGTTTTTTGTTTTTTTTTTGCATTTGGTAACTTCTTTTTCTTGCTGATGGAGTTTGTTAAAAAAGAAGGATGTGGAGAAAGTTGCAACAAATTCATAGGAATTTCAAAGAAAATGTCTGTAAAATAAACTGGATCAAAGATCAGAAAAGAAGAAAATCATTGGAAATCTTCTTCTCATATTAAAACGACAGATTCAGTTCCGTTTGGACGTGTGTGAATACCAACGTCCCCGGACCCCCGAGGGGCCCCAGACCCCAGCTTGGTCTCGTACTGACCTAATCTGTGATTCAGACGCTTGAGGAATTAACGCTGATTCTGTCTTAGAAATGATGTCATCAACGCTTCATCTCTTCAGGCGGCCAACGTTTGGGTTCCTCACTTCCAGAAACGTAAAAAGGAACCGTTCTGGGAGAATGCAGGGGAACTTAGGATCGCAAACAGAGAGTTGCTGAAGTGACAGCAGGGCTGCTCTCAGGCTCTTCATGAATATGATTCATAGCTGTGAGTCACCAGGGGGAAGAGTTGAGAGACGGAGTTCATTCAGAGTCATTTCAGCTCAGTATTTATTGTTCAGCGCGATGAGAGCAAGAAGAAAACTTTCCTCTCCCGCTCGCTGGAACAAAGCAACAACAAGGTTGACACTGCTGCCAGATGAAACTGCAGGGGGAAGCTGCAGAAGACCAAAGAAATTTCACACATTCTGCCAAACCTCCAGAGAATTTCACACCAGCGATGCCAGAAATGATAAAAGGGGGGGGGGGGTACTTAAGAAGTATTCCTTCTTCAACAAACTTTTTATGGATTAACACAACCAGAATCTGCGCTTCAGTTTGGACGTTTAATCCAAGGACAGCTTTTGACAAATTCTGGTATTTTCACCTTCAGACAGAAATCAAAGCCGTTTATCTCCAACTGATTTGTTCCATTTTGTTTCATTTTTAATTTGTAGGGATGACAGTGATAAGCAAGCTGGTAGAGAATCTCTCCGATGACATCATCAACCATCTCTAAAAAAAACACCTCAACCTTTCAGGAGGCCCCTATTGTCGCCAGAACCAGAGAGAGGCCCTGCTGCAGGGAGCAGACCCACGCTAGTTAGCTTAGCACAATGAATGGCAGTGAATGGTAAGTGCTAGCAATCCTCCATAACTATGTCTAAGCTTGGGTGAAACCATTTGAAGTTTTGAGACGTTGTCATTTTGTAGAACTACAGTTTCATCAGGACAGTGGTTCTAGTGATGCAGGCTCATAACTCTGACTGTGAGCTCCTAGTTTGAAATAAAGTGAATTTGATAATATGACAGAGGTATGCGAACACTTCCCACCCACGACCATTCATGGTGCTAAGCTAACTAGCGCTCAGCTGCCACACGGGGGTGGGGTGGGGTGTGGTCTCGGTCCTCTTCTCTTTGGTCCTACAAGCAGTTTTAATGGTAGTTAAACTTTCTTGTAACCCTTGAATCAAAGTGTTTCTGCTGCTAAAACTGACCACTGGGACTTGGTGGATTAACCTGGCAGTAATGCTGTTCACCCCTGGCTCCAGGACTGACTACCGGACCAGTAGACCAGTACTCTGAGGGACCAACATGAGCAGAGCTCCTGACCATAAATCCAGAAGTACGACCATAAACACGAGTGAAGGAGATGTTAAGATAACAAGATGGACGTCCACACTGTGGGGCCCCGGGGCTCCTCTGTTTGTCTTGGACCAGTTACAGCAGCACACACATGGCTGATCTACACTTAGTGGTGTGTGTGTGTGTGTGTGTGTGTGTGTGTGTGTGTGTGTGTGTGTGTGTGTGTGTGTGTGTGTGTGTGTGTGTGTGTGTGTGTGTCCATCCACACTCAGTGGGCCAGCCTTGCTGTGTACTTTTTGGTAATGCAATATCTGTATACTTGGGACAAATCACTTCCAAAACATATTTGATATTTCCAGTAACATTTAGTAAATCTAACTTCTGTCTAATAACTCTCACTTCTGTCTTCCTCCTGTGAGTGTAAACACGTTGTGTTTGTATGAATGGATGTTGTGGTAGCATTTAATAGAGCCAAAGAGGAATTCAGTTTTGAAAACGTACAAATTAGTAAATAAACTCCGTTACCCAGAACTCCTCGCTCATGCTGTAATTCCTGTTACAGTTCTGATTGGTCAGCAGTGTCATGTGATACACGATGACTCACATTTTCCTCAAAGTCGTCAAGAAAACGATCCTGTAGAGCCACAGTCAAGACATCTTTCTTTATGAGGGACGAGGCTCGGATTACAGGTGTGATTGGACCTTTCCTCTAGTAGGTAGTAGTGGGCTCACGTTGCGGCGGACTGACATGCAGTGGTCGCAGTCAGGAAGCAGTAGTGGAACTGCGGCCTGCACCTTGTTTACGTCCACACCAGTCAAGGTGTGATTGAGGGGCCAAACCAGCTGGTGTCACTCTCACTCCCACTGCAGTACCAGGCTTCACCGGCACCGTTGCCTGGGTCACACACTCCCACACACACTCAGAACCTTCACACAACCAGAGAATAAGTCAGCTTCTTCAATCAGTCCAACTAAAAAAAAAAGACTTTTAAAATACAAACATTCCTTTGACAAAGAGACAAAGTGGACGCTGTCTTGAGCCTTGGAATTCAAATCTGTTGTTCCAAAGTTTGGCTGCTGACAGAAATGTTTTTCACGTGACCAAAGATGAGCTGTGAGTGTCTGACAGCCAGCAGCTCACTAAGGGGTCCCAGCGCCCCCTGGTGCTTGAGAGGGGACACGCATCAGTGAATAAACGTGTTCTGTCCTCACACGTGTGCTGGATCATGAGGTCGCAGCTGTAAGTGACAGACGTGCTGGCTGATGTGCATGTGCAGTGTCTCCTCTCCGCTTCATCCTGCGTGTTGGCGCCCGAGGCCTCATTCCTGTCCCTCAGCTGTGATGTCATCAGGGACAAGAGTCCGTCAGAACCAATGAGTTTCCGCCAGCGCGGCGGAGCATCACGCAGGGTTTCATGTACGTTTGAACACTTTCTGGCGAAGTCAAAGTCAATAAGCTCGCTGGAGATTTGACAGAGAGAAACTTGATGAAGGCCTAGGAGCTCATAAACATTCCCCCGATGTAATGACCCATTAAAGGAGCAGTAGCTGCTCCACAGCCAGGCCTCACACTTCTCTCCCCCGTGTGTGTGTGACTATAAAAATCGGGCTTGGCAGTTGTAAAATATATTTTAGTCATTAATTAAATGTAATTGCACTCAAACCAAATTGTTATCAGCTTCTCCTCAAACGCATGTTGGTTGAAACTCAAGATTGTTTTCTGTGTTTGGCCTCAGTTGTCTCACTCACACTTTATATAAACACTAAATAAATCCCTCCAATAAAAGTGTTCACACACACACACACACACACACACACACACACACACACACACATTCTTCAAGCAGCCTTAGCAACCTCGATACCATCAGAAAAGGCCGTGAAGAGTTCTGAAGGCTCCTGCTGGAGTTCTGGGGCACCGGTGGGCCAGGTCATTCCTGAACCCTGCTGCTGGGGTGGAGGGAGGATGAAAGCGTGTCGAGGACTGCGGCGTGTAAATGTCTGGCGGGTCAAACGGAGTCCCATTAGGAGCTCGGCGCTACACAGAGAAAGGAGAGGAGGGTGATGATGAAGAATGGATGTACACAGTGGATGATTTCCATATGCCGACTCCTCTCAGACAGGAGCAACAGCCCGGATCAGGTTACCATCCCTAATCCGGATCCCAGGCCACTGAGAGAGCAGGAGGCCACGGATCAGCACCTAGGGGTTCTGTCTGCTCAACCATGACGCTTTTTTGCCCGTGCATCGGTATCCACTGTTAGCTAAATGCTAGCTCATGTTACATCATGTTGGTTTAGTGGATTCGGTGCCGTTTGGAGAAGTTTAGCATCTGCTAATTGGTCCGGTTTGATTTCACACATCCGGGTTCCAGGGTCAAGGCCTCAGGTGCCAAAGCGTCCTTAAAGGTTTGTTCTTCTGTCTGCACCTTGACGCAGGTTCCAGCTTCCAATATGGCTGAAAACCAGCCACGTTATGACTGCATCCACATTCTGGAACCTTGAATATCCCAACATGTACTGTGAGTTTGTACTGCATCAGTAATACTGCAGTTATTATTCCCCTCCAGCTCAAGTCTCAGGTGATGCAGCGCAGCGGCTGCAGACCTGGAGAGAGCAAACGGAACCAGATCAGGTTTTCTTCACATCGTTCATGATCAACATTTTTCTAACCAGTTTACACAAATAGAACACGAAGGAGATGCGTGGTTCTGATAGCAGCCCTCAGACCTAATGGGCTGGTAGCAAGATGCACGGGCCAGGTGAAACAACATAAACCTGCACACACACACACACACACACACACACACACACACAGACTGTGCAGGTGGCCAACCAGGATAAGAATCAGTCTAATTAGGAGCAGGTGAACGTTCTTCGACAAATATTGGACCATAATGAACAAAGAGCGAGAAGGGAAACAAGCATGACGGGAATATCTCACCGCTACAATTCGCCAGATGAAGTAGCGTCTGGCAGCCTTAATACCAGAGGGGTGAGGTGGCCGTGCTGAGCAGGCGGCCCTGCGGCGCTGGGGGGAGAGCCCATCGGGTCCATGACTGAAGCACAGGGTCTTTCTGGGTGAGTCTCCATGTTCTCCCTGTTCCTGCCTGGGTTCTCTCTGGTACTCCAGCTTCCTCCCACAGCAGGATCCAGGATTTTGTTTTGGTGGATCCCATTTTCTCTCCTTTTTCATGGATTTCAGGAGAATTAAATACATCCATTCATTGTCTTCCGCTTATTCCTTACTAGTAAGGGTCGTGGGGGGGTGGAGCCTGGACAGGTCACCAGTCCATGGCAGGACCAACACATAGAGACAGACAACCATTGGCTCTCCCAGCCACGCCTACGGTCAATTTAGAGTCTGGATTAACCTGGTCCCTCTTGATGTCTTTGGACTGTGGAGGAAGCTGGAGTACCAGAGAGAACCCAGCAGGAACAGGGAGAACATGGAGACTCACCCAGAAAGACCCCGTGCTCCAGCCGGGGCTCCACCCACAACCTTCTTGCTGGGGGGCCACAGTGAGGACCACTGCTCCACTGCGCCGCCCAGAATTAAATACAAAGCAGATTTTTTTTTATTATTGATTGATTGATTTTGTGGGGCTTGAGGAGAGACCTGTCACTGCCATGAAAGGAGCTTTGCTTTTGTTTTGAAAGGAAAACATAAATGACAGCAATAACCCCCCCCCCGAATATATCTGAGCAAAAATAATTAGCAGTATCAATGGTGGCATCGACCACAACGCTGACCTCCGCAAATGAGCGCTTCCACCTGAAGAGCAGCGATAACAACAGAGGGAAACACGCGCCCTGGTGGCGACGCCCAGACGGTTGTCATGTGTTTCCACTTCAGTGGTTACACTGCTCTTCATCATGCAGTCAGAGGTGCAGCAGCCGCGACAAACGCTTCCATGTGTCGCTAATTACTGCAGTGCAGGTATTTAAGATGAGGTGACGCCATTAACTCACAGATGCTCTGGTCACATGTGGTGGTGGGCGGGGGGGTCACTAACCCAAACTACATTTAAACAGGTAGCCTATAACATTGACCAACCGGTGAACCCTGCTGCCACCAGACAGAAGAGCAGAGGTCAAATACTCAGCACAAGTTTTCATGCAGTTGAGGGGGTTTCACCAAAACGCATTCATCGCTCAGCCCCAGGAGCGTGAAGCCGAGGCTTCTTCTTGTCATGTCAGATGTGTTGAACACTGAAACAGAAACTGAGCTTCACTGTAAGTCATGCCTGCCCACCGGGCCGAGCCAACAGCCTCCCCTGGTGCCCAGCAGCTGACACTGCAGCAGAGGGCACAGAGAGGCTCCAGCAGAACTCAGCACTGCTAACGTGCAGAGCTTCAGCTCAATCCATGCGTCCAGGCAGGGTATAGTCACTGTCACTGTTGCCTAGCAACCAGTGGAGATTCCAGGACGGCCCCACGCCCAGGCAACAAATAATCTGTGGAAAAAAACTGTAAAATGTTGGTTTTACACTGTTAGTCAGTTCATGCAGCTAGAAAATGAAGTGGGAAAATGTCAGCAGCCAACATCATGGCCGTCCGACTCTGCTAACATGCTATGAGAAGCTAAGTACACGGAGGGTACGTACGTCAGCAGCTGCATCATGATGAGTGGAACAGCAGCAAAAACATCACGTGTGTGAAGAGACCGGGATCGGCTCTCGTCTTCCTCCTCAACTCTGTTTGTAACTTCCTCACTTCCAGTTTGTGTCAACACAACACTGGAGTTTTAACAAATTTAGCGTTTGTCATGTAGCTTCCAGCAGGTAGAAGCTCTTAGCATCTCTGGATTTAAATATTTATATAAACTTGAGTCTTAGTTTATTCAGCTCATTAGGTTCCCTCCTGCATCACATCTTTGAGACTACAGAATGCAGGAAGAGCCAGCCATGTGTATTTAGCTGGAAGCTAATAACGGCTAGCAACAGTTAAACTGAACTCTGCAGGTGCTCTGAGATAATCCAGGTCTCCTTCATCCAGCCAGATGATCAGTGACCCACTGACACTTGGACTGGAGATCAGAACTAACATTTCTGGTTCTGGTTCACAGCAGCACAGCCAGCTGGCACTGTCGCTCCAACCAGCTGAGCTGTTCCAGAAGCTTCTTACTGAGTATCGCCTCTAGCTAGCATCGCCTAGCAACAGCCTTCAACTGCTCGCAACATCGAGACAAGTTGAAAAATAGCTGTCTGTGAAAAAATGGAAATGAATGAATATGGAAACGAATCCACACGTGTATGAACGTGTGGAACCTCGGCAGGTGCAGCAGGCTGCTGGTCCTCAGCAGGCGGGTTTCCCTTTAAGTGCATCTGTGGTCAGCACATGGTCAGTGTCAACATCAGGGACTGGGACGGGGACGGGGACGGGGACACCCCCCCCCCCCCCAGCTGGCCCATGCGTGCTCTTGGGCCACTCAGCCACACACCTGAGACATGTGGTGTGGAGCATCATGGGCAGCTGTGAGGCCCCTGAGGAGCTGCAGGGCCACAGGCCGACGCCCACGTCTGCCGCTTCTGCTGACATCCGGTTCTCATAAGCCGACGCCTCCAGCGCCGCCACCTCTGGACTCTCACAATGAAAAAGTTGAAGAACGAATGTGCCAGCAAACGCAATCGGCCGAGCTGCTGGTGTCACCATGTCCCCAGAGTTTATGGCTACAATCCATCCTGCTGTTTATCGGACTGACGGGGAAGGGGGGGGGGGGGCATCACCAGGTCCTAAACATGAGTAATGGCCCCTCAATGAGGGGATCATCGTTCCTGTGTAACCTGATCAACAACAGGGGGAGAGAGCTGGCATTGATCAGGACGATGATGATGCTGATCAATCTGATCCCTTTTGTTACCTCTGATTGATTAGAGATCATCTCAGATCCATTAACAGGGACTAAAGACGTCACAGGCTGGGGGGCAGCAGAGAGAGGGACAGGGGGGAGAGGCGAGGGAGACAGGAGAAGAGACAGAAAGGGAGACAGAGGGGGAGGGGGAGAGAGGGGCAGAGTCAAAAGAGAGAGAGAGAGAAGGTAAAAGAGAAGGAGAGACAGGAGTGAGAGGGGGAGAGAGCAAGAGGGAGGAGGGAGGGACGAGGGTCGGTGACGCGGGCGTGTTGCGTGAATGTGCGCACTAGCAGCAGCCGCGGATGCGCCCCGCGTGCGTCACGGCCCGCTCTTCGTTTGCTCTCCCCCAACTGGCCTCACACTGATAACAGGCAACCGGTGCGAGGTCACGTGACGGAGGAACTTTATCTGGTGGCTCCTGAGACACAAACCGCCGGGATGGAGCGGCTCGTCCACGCTCTTCTGACCTCTAAACTCCCACTGATTTAGCGGCAGCAATAAACTGCGGCCCGCTGACGGGCTCGACCCCGCACAAACCCGGGACATTAGCTGTGTATTTGCTCAGCTCTTTGTCGCCGAGTCTCGGGTCATTCTCACCTCTCCTCTGTGTGCGTCATCAATCACGGCCGTCATCACAGCGTCGCTGCTCATCCCTGCGCCCGCAGGTGTCCCGCTCACTCCCGCCCGGCTGAGATGGCGGCAGCATCTCTGCGCGTCTGGCTCGTCCTCGCCCTCCAGCTGCCGCGCGTCACGCCGCTGGCCCTCCCGGAGACGCGGCAGCGGCGCGGTGCGGACACCGAGACGCACGCGCCGCTCCACCAGAGGGACTCCACCCGGGGGGGTCCGGCCCCGCACAGGAAGGCACCACAGTTCATGTTGGATCTGTTCAACGCGGTGACGGCGAACGGAGGGCCGAGGAGGCAGGAGGAGGTGCTGGAGGGGAGCGTGGTGCGGAGCTTCCAGGACAAAGGTCAGTACCCCCCACCCCACCCCCCCGGACTGGGACTGGGTCCCTCTCACCTTTGATTTCACTCGTTTTGTGATTTGATTGTGAACTTTTTCATGACTGTTCTCCTTTTTATTTGAAATATTTTTTTTAAATGTGTGTGACGTCATCTTCGCGGGGAGCTCTGTCGGTCCAAGACGTTTGAGATGACTCAAGTTAGCTCAGGCCTCCTCTGAGCTCCTCAAACCTCCTCCAGAGACAAAGACAGACTCCTGATGTTTGTTCTCCTGAGGGGGAGGAGCTGCTGTCGGCCAGCCTCCTCTCTAACAGCGGCTCCGTGTGTCCCCGACAGGTCGCGTGGGCGAGAGATTCCACTTCTTCAACCTGTCGTCCCTCGGCAGCGAGGAGAGCCTGAGGAGAGCAGAGTTCCGCTGGTTCCGGAGGAAACACAAGTTCTCCCTCAGGAAGTCTTTCAGGCCCCATTTTTATAAGGTAATTTCTCGAGCTGTGAGAGGCCACGCAGGGATCCGGTGGATCCCAGAGCTTTGACTGAGATCTGCAGGTGTGCTTGTCTGCAGGTGGATGTGTACGAGGTGCTGGACAGCCAGGTGAAGCCCTGGAGGGGGAACCTGGTGACCTCCAGGCTGGTTCCTCTGCACACGCAGGGGTGGGAGATCTTCAATGTCACGCAGACGGTGGGTTCATCGATCACCTGGTGAGCGTTGGTGTTCTGATCAGGTTTAATCAGTTCTGAAACCTTCAGGTGTCCAAGTGGATCAGAAACAGCCAGGAGAACAACGGCATCCTGGTGGTGACCTCACTTCCCTCCGGTACCTGGATGGAGCCGCCAGTTCCCTTGGCCAGGAAGAGCGGACAGCTGACAGACGCCAACGCCTACCTGGTCATATTTTCCGATGACAGGGGGGCCGGAGCATCCAACCGGTCCCAGCTGGGTAGGACAAGAATTTACATGTAATAAATAATGATATCAGGCAGGGAATCAAACTCACGGACTCCTTTGGGTCCATCTGGGTCAGACATTCATGCGTGAGCAGTTGAGCAGACGCCGTCAAACCGATGATGTCACAGTCAGTCGGCCTCCATCAAGTCACGTCTGCGCTTCAACTTTGGGTTCTGATCGAGTTCATCGGTCACAGCTGTTGTGTCGAACGTGAGTCAGCGCCGGTGCCGGCACATCTCTGCTCTGGGACCCAAGGTCCTGTCTCAGACGGCGGACATGCGTGCATCTTAAGATCACGCACAATGACGGCTGTTTGTCTTTTAGTGCATGATTATAAAGATGTTCACCAGCCTCGGCGTCCATGTTGGGCTCCTAGTCATCCTAACCCAGACTCCTCCTCCTCCCGCAGGACAAATCCAAATTGGAGCCACATCACATGACCTCCAGCACCAGCGCAGCAGGAAGAGACGCGGAGCTCCGCCCTTCCTACCTCATGGCCACGCCCAGTCCTGCCAGCGAGTTCCTCTCTTTGTCGACTTCGAGGAGATCGGCTGGTCAGGCTGGATCATTTCTCCTCGAGGATACAACGCGTACCACTGCCGAGGCTCCTGTCCCTTCCCGCTGGGCGGAAACCTGCGAGCCACCAATCACGCCACCGTGCGCTCCATCATGCACGCGCTGAAGCTGTCCTCAGACGACGTGAGTGCACCATGTTGCGTGCCCGACAGACTCCAGTCCATCAGTTTGTTATATTTCGACGATGAAGAGAACGTGGTTCTGAAGCAGTATGACGACATGGTGGCGCTGAGCTGCGGCTGCCACTGACGGCTCCGTGTTCACCACCCGGACTATGAGAGAGAGAGATTGTCTTATTTTGAGAAATAAAGCACCTGTGCCTCAACCGCTGTCTGTAGCCGTTTGTCTGGTTCAGATGGAAGAGTCTAGAACACCATGCACACCAGGAGCTGGCGCCCGGGTTGATGTTCCGTCACAGTGATGTCAGAGGTGACCTAAGCAAGGAGGCGCCTGAATGAGCCAGAATCAAGTGTTTTACACCATTTGATTCAGGGGAACATCTGAGGCCATTTGATGTCACTGGAACCACGCCGTCGATGTTCCCCGATGGCTGGCGAGGTCTCAGGACCCTGGGTCAGGTGTTAGTTGGAACCGCTGAGACAGAGCTCCTCATCACAGGCAGCACCTCTGATGTCACTGGCGCCTCCGCCTCTGAGCCCTGTGACGACAACCTGAGTCCATGACTGAAGAGGTTGCCTCCTCTCCCTCCTCCTCCTCCCCCTCCTCTAATTCTTCCTCCACCTCCATTTCCTCCTCCTCTTCCTCCACATCCTCCTCCACTTCCTCCACATCAGCCCCACCCCACCAGACCTGCAGGTCTGCATCACTGGGTCGTTCCTGATGGCGACTGACGCTCCTCACACTTCAACGACTGAAGGATGACATCTTCCAGATTCAGGGTCTCAGGAGTTCCCAGGGTACCTCCCAGAATATTCTCAGTCAATCAGATCAGCCATTATGAAACAGTCCAGAAGACAAAGAGCAGGAGGACGACATCTTTACTCCTCAGTGAGCTTGGATGTGTAGAACAGCACTGACATGAGAACTCGTCAGCGTCCAGATTGAAATGATGAAGTTAATCTGAAGACAACTGGTTTCTCCTGCTGCTGTTAGGCACTGCAGGAGGCTGAGGCTCAGAATAAAGTCTTTTCATGTGTTTGTTCAGAAAATGTTTTCAAGTTTGCTGATTAATGATGGCATAAGTCACCATCTGCTGTTAACCCTGCAGCCGGCGTAGCGGCTAACAGCTAACAGCAACACGCTAACAACACAGATGGAGATGGCTAAAATATGGCTGCTGTGTTCTGAAGGGATGTGGACTCAGTTGATGGATTATTAATCTGTTGGATTACCTGCCAACATCACACAACTGTGTGGTGAGAATAACCTGGTTTCCACATCTGGCATGTCGGCAGCATCTCGCCACACTTGGGGTGCGGTGTTTTTGTTTGTTCTATGGGACCTGAGGGGTTTCTGGGACTGGGGGTCATTCTGGAGGAAGGTGCCTGGTCTCTGTGGCGTCTGCTGTCCAGGTGGGATGTGAAAGGAGAGAGCGAAGGGTTATTTGGATGACCTAAAACTCACCAGGTTTTAATCTGTGACCAAACAGTTAACTGGAATACAACTGAATCAAAAAGCATAACCAATCAACATTCAAGCACCAATTCGCATGCAGTGACTTTTGGATCAGAATCGGCAGCAACGCGAGGACAACAGCGTAAGAACAGTTCTTTATTGGAATGGATCACAGACACAAGACAGCCCTGCTTCACGCTAGTTAATGAAAAATGCTGACGCAACAAAACCTCCCTCAAGTTCTCTCTCAAACACAAACTGCAGAAATACAATCTCAGTAGAAATGAAATATTTGTTTCATAAAACACATTCAACAGGTTTATTGCAGCATGCAAAAGGTTTTCAAATTAAAATGTGTGGATGTGATCAGATAAAATCAATAACATGAATTATTGCAAAATTAAAGGTTGTCACATTTTCAAAGATTTCTGCGAGTTTCAAGTGTCTTGTGGGGGAAAAGAAGTCTCGAGGTGACGAGAGTTTGCAGGTAATAAAACAACACCTGAAAAATGGTGGCGACTCAACATCATACTTGAATACAACAAACTCTTAGCCTTTATAATAAATATTCCTCATTTACATCTAATTTCAATTAAATACATCTTATCTTACATAAATCCTCAAGCTGAAACTCAACAACTAACATTCATTCACAAATTCAACATCTCATGTCAGTTTACATTCAAGTCGTTCTTCTGTAGAAGCCAGCTGGCCTCCGTGGCGTCCCAGAGGCGCCGCAGCCTGTGTGTCAAGTAAAGCGCAAACAAATCAAAAGAGCAGCAGTGAGAGAAAACTTCATCTCCAAGGAAAAATCAGCCCAGAACAGCTTGACAGCTCATAGAAATAACCACGACCTCCGAGCGCCGCAGTGCCTGATGGACTGACGGGTTCGTTGGTGAGTTGTGAGATGCAGTGCAGGATTCAAACACTCGTCTCCCAGTGCAAAGTGAAGTTCACCAACTAAACACACTTGGAAAAGGTTAAAAAAAAAATATCGCCAGTTAGTGAAGTGATGTGAAACGTGGTGATGGAACCGGGACTTGGACACTCGTGCCCCACTGCAAAGCTCTGTCTGCCGATGGAGACGCTCTCATCTACCAACACCGACCACCGTTGTGTTCACCATGAAAAAGGGTGCTAACTGATTAGCACTGGGACTGTCTGAACACGTCACCCCCATGGAGGGGGGGTTTTAAGATGCCCAGCTCGTGTCACATAGTTCCCTGCTCTGAAATGCAGACACACTTCTCATTTCTGCATCCATTTAGTTGCTCCGGGTGTTTTACAATCCAAACACAGACGTCACATCACGTTGATACACCGCAGCAAGGATTACAGCACCACAGGCTTCATTCTAGGAGCTGTTGGCTTCTACTGTAACAGTGAAACAGAGAAATCCCTCAATCAAGTGTTGTTTGCTTCAATTCACAAGGTAGAAAATAAAGTGATACGTAGACAGGTGGAAGGTGAAATAAGAATAATTCCTGAAACAAAATGAATCAGTGAACACACAAAGCCTCACGGCCTCTTAGCCAGGACAGTCCAGCTCCTCAGTGCCAAGGAACTCCCCCAACACGTGGTCGTTCTGGCCGTAGACCGGCTCCAGATATGGATGCCCCTCTTTACAGTGCATTTGCCTTTCTAGGTGTCTCAGCTCCTCTGGCTCCAGGTGAGGGGCTTGGACAGGTGCTTTCGGAGCCATGGGGGACAAAGGCACCGGGACAAAGCCATGGTAAACGACCATTGGGGGTGTCAAAACCTCCATGGGTGATGCCTGAAGAACAGCACCATCTGGGGGCTGGACCGGCAGCTGCACATAGCTTCCTGTTTCAGGATCAAAGAAGGTTTTGGTCTTGACCTGCACAGGCATGTCCACAAAGAAGTACTGTCCTGATTCTGGGTCCTGCAGGAGCTTTCGCTGGGTCATGGGGAAGGATTGGGTAACAATGGTGTGCTCGATGCTGGACTGGCGAGACAGCTGACTGGTGTGGCTCGACTGGCGGGACAAGGCCGAGGGGTGTGGGACCTCCAGGGCGTAAGCATCGATACTGTGACTCCTTCTTAGTGGGTTATCTCCGCTGGCTTTTTCTTTGGCTCGGCCTCTCTGCTGAAGCTCATCCATGAGAGACATCTCTGTGTGCTCGCCCCTCAAATCGGCCGTCTTGATGGCGGACACGTCAGCGCTGAGCCGGCGTTCCACTTTGCCTCCTAAGTAGCGATCGATGCTTTGTGTTCGATGGTATGGCTGATCGGACACGGGTCCGTCACCTAATTGAGCTTTGTACACAGGTACGCTACTGATGACCCTGTCGCTGCTGTAATGTCTTTGCTCTGGCTTATTTCGAACATGTCTGCTGTTGCTACGTCCTTGTCTTTCAGGTGCGACGGGGGGGTCCTTGATGTGATCGCTCTCAACAGAACAATGGCTCTGCCTTCGAGTCTTTGAGAGGTTTTCACTGGCGTGGCTTCTTCTTTCACTGATTATCTGCTCGTTTCTGTCGCTGCTGTTTGTACCATGATGATGATTATCTTCGCTTTTTTCTCTGTGTTTATTCTCACTGCTGCGGGCGTTTCTGCTGCCTTTCAGCTCAGATTTGTGACTCCTGTGTCGATCCGATTTGTGTTTGCTGCTGCTGTGAGATGAATTCTGGCCCTCCTCCTTCTTCATCCTTCTGGTGGCCAGCTTCATGGCTTTGAGAACAGCTCTTTCAGATTTGGGTAAGACGGCTGGAGGTTTGGGCAGCCCTGTTTGGCTGTCGTTGCCACTGCAGGTGGAGCCCGAGCGTTCACTGGGGACCTTTGATACTTCCCTTTCCACCGGTGCGTCTGTGTTCATTCCCATCTCCTCAGCCGTGTCAGCAGTACTGGCTGTGGAGGGACTCAACCCAGAACATCTGTCCTCCTCCTGAGGGACAGCCAGGAAGTCTCCCACCTGAGGTTTCTTTGGGTTTTCTCTTGGCAGTTGTGAAGGCGACAACAGCAGGGGTGTCGACTGGTTCGACAGAATCTCTTTAGGTTTGAAGATTGTGTCTGTAGTGGAGGTGCTGCCACATGGTGCCGTTTCACTGGCTGATGGGAGATCTGGATTCTGCTTTCCCTGATGAGACTCATCCCCTCCCTTCTCAGAGCCACTCAGACTGCCTCTTGGTGGCCAGGGCTGTACAGGCCTCTTTGACTTATTACTGAATGTGTTGTCTTTGATTTTGAATAAAGCAGGGATGCCCAGCGTAGGTGAGAACATGCTGGAGGGGGACACAGCCGTCTGATTATTGTCTTCATGAGTTAAACTGGTATTTTCTCCTTCTATGCTTTCCTTGTGCGGAACCTCTTCCTTACGTGATTTTACTGGTTCCTTTATAAACTCTGGTTCACTTTCGTGATCACTTAAAGAGTAATACTCCCCCTCTGGCCTGTCTGAATCCTGTTTGGAGTTTTTTCCACTCCTATCCACCCCCTCCACCTCTGCAAGTAGATTCTCCAGGGACTGGTATCTCGTTTCAGTATTGCGATGCATTGCACTGTCCATGGAGAAGTAAGAGGACTTTGAGGACAAGCTGGCTTGATCAGGTGGGCTCTGATTGATGCTGAGACCATTTACAAGCAGTAGGGGGGATATAATATTCCTGGGGGTTTCACTGAGAGGCTCCTCGTCCACATGTTCATCATCAGGATCCTCAGCAGCTAGATTCCTTGTTGTAGCCTCAGCTGGTATGGTCAGGTGGTGCGGTACTGCAGGAGCCTTTCGCTTCACCTTGAAAGTTTCCTGTGTCTTAGCATGACTGGTAGCTTCTCTTGTGGGGATCATATCAGCCTGTGCATCTTTTGATTTCATTTCAGTTCCTTTCGGCTCTGATATTAAAGATAATCTTCTCTCACACTGTGAGTATTTTGAAGGTAAAGTGGGGTCATAGGGTTTTGAACTGGCCTTGCTGACCACATCCCTCAGCTCTTCTCTACAAATTCGTTCACTCTGGTTTGGCAAAGATTCTTTTGTGGACCGCTCGCAAGCGACATCTGTTCTTTTTGTAATGGTTATCTCTTTAACTAAATGTTCCAGCCCATTTTCATAATTATCCACCTCTAATTCACCTTTCAAAAGATCCCTCTCCTGACTAATGCTCCCATGCCTTCTATTACCTCCTTTCCTGCTTCTAGGCGGAACAAAAGGAACATCTAAATTTGTTCTTTCGTGTTCATTTGTCAGATTGTTATCCTCAGATCTCACTGAATGGCTCAAATTCACAACCTCTGTGCCATCACTAAAATAACTGGGATGATCATTTTTATGGTATTCAGCCTCATAACCCAGACCCGGCAGGGCGACTCGACCACCTGATCTGTGACTTTCACCAAGTCTCGGTTCTGTCTGGGAGAGAATCTCTCTCATGTGATTGTGATCTCGCAGCTCACCTAATCTCTCTCGTAGGTCGCTCTCTTTCTGTACATACTTAGTGCTACTTAGTTTGTCTTTGGCCTCAGGCAGAGACTCTTTCAAAACTCTTTTACTTTGCTGTGTCCTTGTCACATAACTTTCATCACTAGCATCAAATACTGGATTTGCTTCCTGATTTGTCACTTTACTTCTTCTTGTTTGCCGATCTGAGATGATCTCCTCAAGCGCCATTTTGGCTTTGTCATAATTGTCATTTATAAGTGCCTTGTTGATGATGACATTGTTGTCTATCTTGGTGAAGGCCTCCTCCTTGCTCTGCTCCTTCTTCTTTGCGAAAATCTCTCTCTTGGCCGACGTGTTCCCTCTCATAGACAGCATGCCCTTCTTAATATTCCGAAGCTCCCTGGAGATCAAGTCATTCTTAACCCTTGTCTCCTCATCGATGTTGGCTACTGTGTTCTTTTCATGAATACGGTCTCCGAGTCGTGCTCTCTCCAGCTCTTTCAAGGCATGCAAATCACTACTTATAGGCTCGCTGTCTTTCACCATCTCTTCATCCTTCTCTGCTCTTCTGCTCACTTTCAGATCACCCTCCCCAAACTCGTCCCCTTGCTCGTCATCTGTTGCCGTGTATCGCTGACATTTGATGTAATTGTTCTGTCTGGCTGAAAAGATGTGTTTGGACTTCCCTTGCTTCTGTTCCAATTCACTATCTTTGGAGAGTAAATTTTGTTTTGTTTCTCCCAAATCACCGTTAGTCAGTTTCTCAGTATTGTGCGTTTTCTGTTTGTCAAGACTGAACTGAATATCAGATTTAACAAAGTTTCTTTTTGGAACTGGTGGCGGCTCTTTCCTAGCTTTCCTCTCAGCCTGTGTTGCTTCGTTTCTACTTTGGCAAAGCAACTCAGCTCTTTCTGTTTCCATCAGTTCTTCCGTCTCTGAGATGGGTTTCTGAGCTGCTGATAGAGCTTTATTTTTTGCTGCATTAATTGCTTCCTTTGCTGCTCTGATCACGTCCATCGTGCTCATGTGTTGGCCACTCGTAGATTTATCGTCTCTCACTGGCTCTTTTGCTTTGTCTGGTGCATTTGGTGGTCTTTTCCCTGCTGACACACCTGATGATGGCCCTTCTTTCTTAAGTGCGTGTGGTGACACGCTGGGTGAACAAACATTTAAAGTATTTGGGGACAACCCTAAATTTGTCAGCGGTACTTTTGGAATAAGTTCTCTGTTTGGTGTGAGAGCTGAAACTTCACTTGTCTCATTTGGTTGGTCAATCTGGGGGACTTGCAAATATTTCATCTCGCTGTTGACTGGGCTGGCTTTCTTATACAGATTTAAGGAAGGATAGTTTTGCTTTTTAGCAATGGGGCTTTTGTTCTTCTTTGAGTGTTTAATAAGAGGAATTAGATTCTCCTCACCTAGACTACTGTGACTAGCTGCTTCCCTTTTACTTTGCAGCAGATTTGATAACAAATAGTCATCTGACGGAGGCCTATTGGTGTCATCCCTGGTGCCGACTGACTCCAAAATAGGACTTGAAACTGTTTGTCCATCTTTTATAATGGCAGGAGTGCTTAGGCCAGACGCATCGCCCTCAGAGCCAAGCAGTGGATGTTTAAGGAGTTCAAACTGTGGAGACTGGGTGTCATTCTCCTCTAAAGTCTTGAATTTAGGTGGGCTGTAGCGGCTCTTCACCCTCTTCCTGTTGTCCTTCAGGTTGAAGAGGATGCTGGAAGCGAGGGACTTGTAGCCGTCCCGTTTGACCGGTGGCTCAGGGGTCAGCTTGGCTTCAGAGTGGGGTCGACGGGGGAGGTCAAGCACTGAGGGGGAGAGGACAGCTTGGAGGATTTCGGATGTGTCTGTGGGTTGTCTAGAGGGAATGAGGGGAGTCATCAGCTGACAGATACTGAACGGAGTAGAAGCTAAAGAGTTGACCTCCTCCACTGCTTTTACATCCACAGATTTTGCCTCGGTTTTCACCAATGGAACATTTTCATCCACTGTTGGACAATTGTCCTGAGGTGGCTGAGTGGCCTGAGTAACACTGTCGGCCCCTGACTTGGCCCGTCTCCAGGGGGCGGCACTTCCATCAACGCTGTCTAATGAGCACCTTCTCAGAGGCTGTGTGACTGAGGGCTTTGGCAGAACTTTGGGTGGTGAGAGGGGGGTGATGGGTTTAGGAGCCGTGGGAGGAGGAAGAGAAGGACGAGGAGGAGGAGGAGTGGGAGGGGGAGGGGGCTCAGCTGCTGCTTCCTGGGATGACTGTGTCTGCTCTTTATTTAGAGTCTTTTCTCTGTGTGTGTCCCTCAGCTCCTTGTAAAAAGACAGGTCGTACCATTTAGCGATATTATCTGTAGGGATAATAGAGGTGTCCTCTTTGCTGAAGGGGAATCGTTTCACATCTGTCCATGTTTGGAAAGGGCTGAACTCACTGTGGAGGAAAAAGTTTTTGATGTTAAGCTTCCTTAGTTTGACTGTGGATTTTCCATTTTTGATCTTTGATGATTTCACTGAGGACAGACCGGCATCTTTGCCATGTTTGAGTGATGACCCATCCTCCGAGTGACACCGATGACGGTTCTTGTAATGTCCATCGGTGAGATTGGTGTGGTAATCCGAGGAGAATTCTGAGAGTTCTCTTTGGATGCTGCGTAGAGCGGATTTATCCCATGATTCACCATTAGAGTCTCTCATGCCGCCATTTTTGTTTAGCATCCCCTCACAGCCTTCCTTCGTGGCACTTAATGCCTTAAGGAAAGAGGACATGTTGGATATATTCTTCTGTTGCTGCTTCTTCCACGGCTGAACGTCCTTTTTGTCACTTTTGTTTTGCCCGTGCTTTTTAGATTCCTTATGATGAGTCTTTTTAAGAGGTTCACCTGCCAGAGGTTTGTGGCAGCTGAAAGGTGAGTATCCATGAGAGAACTCATCGTTGTAAACTGCATCATCTCCAACACAGAGACTTCTGAAGGCGCGGTCGGTGAGCGTGCTGACCTCCCGATCAGTTTCGTCCATGAACATGTCGGTGAAGCCGTTGGGGAAGCGGTGGTGGAGCATGCTTCCCACCCGGTTGCTCATGTGTCGCTTTTCCATGCAGCTCATGATGTCAACAGCTGCTTTTCTGTCTCGCTCATCACGTCTCGCCTCCTCAGCTGCTCAGCAGGTCCTTGCTGTTTTCCTCCGGCTCAGGTCAACATCAGGGAAGTGACGACATGTACAAACTTCCTACAGAAAAGAGAGAAACATCAGTCAATTTTCTATAAATGGTTTTGGACTCTGCAGTTGCATCGATGACCTTTACATACATGACATGTACCAGCCCCAGCCACGCTGTCACTATGCAGGCAGCAGACAAACACTTCATGCCATGCTCTTGTCTATTAAAAGCACTGCGTGGTGCATTCAGCTGTGAGCTCTACTGACAGTGGCCATCAGAACTGTTTTAATAGGTTTTTGGGCCCACATATAAAACATGTCCCTGGCAAGCTTGAGATCAAGATGTGTGCCAGTGGGTTCACACCACACAGTGCAGGAAATGCGAGTCGTTCATCACATTATTCATGCCTCAGCAGCAGCTGCTCTACTGTATCTTACTTTAGCTATCTGGGTGAGGTCCTAGAATAGCTCATTAACCCATTTATATGTCCTGACCTGGGAGCACAGCCACCGGCATATCACTCAACTCTTCAACCGTCCACACAACCAGAACTCTCCTTATAAGCCGATGAAGTGGATTTAGACAAACAAGCACAGGAATCACATACATCAGTGTTTCACCTGACTGTAACCGAAAAGTAGTGGTTAAACATTCATGTTTGCAGTTGCAGGTGATATGAAACAAAACACAGGGAGGGTAACCAACTACAGCCAACAAGACAAACGGTTCAGAAGACTAACATGCTAGTGAGTTTAATCCCAGTTAGATTCTTTAGAACTGAGTGACTTTACTGTATCTTGAGTCTTTGTACACGTAAGTTGACTTTCCAGGAGACGCTGGTGGCCAACAGATCTTATAACCTGAGATCAGTAAGCAGCCAAGGGACTTTCCCAGCTTCTGCTCCAGTATTTATACCCGAGCAGGCAGTTCGCCCATTAAACTCCAGTATATACATGGGCAAACTGTGAAGAATCATCGCAGTTTTCAAAGTAACGTGCACATATTACTATAATATAGACCCATGCAATAGCTGTTCTATGACTTCTACATAGCAGCGCACTGTGAGTTTTACATTTGTTGCAATATTAAAAGAGTATCATTTTAATCTATTTCAAATCTTATTAGACCTCCATATAATCAGATTATCACCTCACCTGGGTACAGTGGGGGGGTTTTCATGCTGAGCGTTGATGTCCGACACAAATCAGTTATGAACAGCAAATTATCAGTGTAGAATCCAGAAATCCAGAACAGATTCGCCTCCTGAGGATAAAACCTTGTTAGCAGTAAACAAACTTTTTCTCCTTTTGAAAAACCTGAAAGAAAACTCACCTAAGTGAGTCAACTCCTCAGACCCATGTTCAAATGCACTGGTGTGACCAAGCTCCTGATAGCATGTTCAGAATAGACCAAAATAGACACACAAGTCGGTGTGGCCAAACTGAGCAGCAGCACAGTATGCAGCTAGCTAGTTCATATTGGACAAACCAGAGGGTGTCGAGTGGCAAGGCAAGGCAGCGCAGGCCAGCAGCATGAAATAGACACTGTCATTGGTTATTTTTGTAACGCAGCAGAGCGGCCAGCACGGACCTGCTCTCTACTGTTAGACACCTTCAAAGAAGAGGCCTACTGGTCCTCAATAAAGATGAGGCACCGATCGTTTGCGTCTTCACCTTGGTAGATCAGCATGAATTGTTTTAGTTCATCGATTTGTCGCTGTCGTCCAGGGGAACAGCCTCTTTAATACAGCCCATTGCATCACACAGCTCCAAATTAGCATGTCAGGACGCTGGACGCTTGCTGCGGGTGGCTGAGGCTGTTATTCAAGCTCTGTTTACAATGTTGTAACCATGAAGGTGTCTGACGGCTCATCCTGTTTTAGGACCGATGCAGCTGTTGTTGCTGTGAGATTAAGCATGAAATGGAAGGGGAATTTTGTTGACTTCATGAGTCAGAGGAAGTCAGTGGGTGAGGTCACGTGTGAGGCTTGACCCCAGCATCCCCTACATGGAGAAAGTAGGAGTTCAGTATGTTTTAATACCTGCCCCGGGTGTATGGAGCCTTGTTAGTACCTGCCCCGGGTGTATGGAGCCTTGTTAGTACCTGCCCCGGGTGTATGGAGCCTTGTTAGTACCTGCCCCGGGTGTATGGAGCCTTGTTAGTACCTGCCCCGGGTGTATGGAGCCTTGTTAGTACCTGCCCCGGGTGTATGGAGCCTTGTTAGTACCTGCCCCGGGTGTATGGAGCCTTGTTGTGGGACCCCCCTCATAGCTGCCAGTCATGTGCTACACTGTTAATCACGCTGTGTTTGAGTTTTGATTATCACTTTAATCCAAATTACTTTTAACTCATTGTGGGTGAGGAGGATTTTTATTTGCGTCCTGCAGTCCTCTGTGGTGCTGCACCCCATCAAGGTGCCATATTTAAACAGGTCTATTTCAGTCACGTTGTATTTCAAAAGGTAACAGCCTGACACCTTCCACACCTCAGGTGGTCATCCGCATGTAAGGAGTGCACAATATCTCACTTCCATTCAGAGGTGATACAAGTATGCATGACTGAAGTAGAAGTACATATAATTGAGTATAAAGAGAAGGTACAAGATGGTACAAGTAGAAGACTGATGCATCCTATATACTGGAGTAAATGTAAGTAAGTACAGGCTCTGAAAAGTACTTAAACGTGTAAAGTAAAATGTAGCAAGTCACCCACAGAGTAGGCGCCATGTGTCTCTAACTGCTCTCTGCTCTTCTTTTTAATCAGTAATGGCAGATGGTAATATGGTGGATGTTTCCTCCTTCTTCCTTGAAGAGAGTATTTTGGCGAATGGGGCCCATTTTTTATTTAGGATTAGCAACACCTATCAAAGAGAGTGAACAAGTTCTCTGAGGCCTGAAACAAACTCATCTGTTTCTTTAATCATCTAGTTTTTATCTGTCACAACTCAAAACCAAAACCTGTTTTAGAATGTGAGACAGAGAAGTAAAGATATTTGAGTTCAGTTGTAGGGAGCAGAAATGAAAAGTTGTTTGTTAAAAAAAAAAAAAGCCAAATGAATTAGATCTATTTTTATAAATTGTACTTTTACTTTATTACTTCCTGTCTTTTTTCCAATGTGTGAATTGGTAAAAAGTTCCCTTAAATTTGTTCCACAGTGCTGCCTTGAATATATACAAATATATGAATACAACTGACAATCAAAAAAATATATTTAACTAGATTCTGATAAGGGGGGCAGTGTGGCTCAGAGGTAGCGTGGCTGTCTAGCAACCGAAGGCTCACTGGTTTGATCCCCACTTCCCCTGTGACCATGTCCAAGTGTCCTTGAGCAAGATACTGAACCCCTAATTGCTCCTGATGGCCCTAGGATGGACTGGTGACCCGTCCAGGGGGAACCCTGCCTCTCACCCAATGTCAGCTGGGATAGGCTCCACCCCCGCCCTTAATGGAAAAGCAGTACAGAAAATGGATGGCTGATGGATGAATTGATGATGGATGGATGGATTCTTGTATGTAACAGCATGTAAATACTGGACCTCAGTACACATGCCAGGTTCATGCTTTGATTTTGGAGGTAGTACTTCTAGGTAAGCAGTGCAGGGATATTTTGTTGTGATGGGAGATACTGTCATGTTACCGTCTCGCCCAGCTTGAGGCCTCTTGCAGCCCCTCTCAAGCAGAACCTCCTCCCCTGGCTAATTCCTCACCTTCCCATGTTTGCCTCCAGAAATCCAAAAGAACATTTGATCCAGTGTTGGAACCAGCCAGCCAGCTTTAAGCCCTATGTTCAGGCCAAAAATCCAGCCGTGCTATAATAGAATTTAAAGTGAAACTCGACCTGAAATGTGACACACATAATGTGGGAGCTAAATGGAGGCTTTATGAAGGTTTGTATTGTCATTATTTGTGGAGAACGTTGTTGTGTAGTCTGAGAGAGTTGTATTTATCATGTAACTCTGTTACTGCAAACTTTCAGATGATTCACCTTCAGCTGTTTTATCGCAATTGTAGCTTGTTAGCTTGCTGCGGTTGACCTAGCTAGCAGCTAATTCAGGAGAGAATCATGTCAGCCATGTTCGAGTTTGGAGGGCATCGTCGAGAGGAGATCAGACCTCAAACCGGGTCGTTGAGTCCAAGCAGATGAACGCAGGCTTCTCTCGTTTAATTAGCTGACAAGCTAAAATAAATAAATAAATAAATAAATAATTAGCTGACAAGCTGAAATACTTGGGTCCCATTTTCTTTGTTACATGTACTTCAGTATTTGTATGTTTTAGTAGTTTCCCCTGTTGATACAAAACCATTGCAGTGGAAATAATGTTTTCTCTTGCTATATTTAGGATGTGTGCCTCCAGGTCAGCTCAGCGACATGCGCGGCTCCCCAGTTGTGAATGATATTATTCTTACAGAGAGAGTTAGTCCAAAACTTGGTTCCTGATCTGAGTTGTCTTGTTTCCTATCAAACTGTTGGAGAATGTTTGTAGCAGGGGATCACGAACATCACTTCAAATCATTCGAAGGATCGACCGTCCCTGTCAAAGGTAAGTTTGGCCAGCTAGGAATCAGAGCAGTGATTCTTAACCATACCAACAGCGCCACGAAGACCTTCAATTTTGCACCTGTGGGCCGCACAGGTGCGGGCAGATGATAATGCCTCCCTCAAGCTCTCCCTCAACATTAAGATGTAACTGTCATAGTTAGCAACATCACAATCCCTCTCCACACTGTGGAACATCACGTCGACTGGGTGTCTAGGGATCCTTCCATACATGAGATAGAATGAGGCATAGCCTGTCAATTCATGGACTGTGCAATTGTAGGCGAAGGTCAATGTCTGCAACATCTGGGGCCATTTCTGCTTCAATCTTGGAGGTATTGCTCTGATCATGCTTCCCAGGTTCTGGTTAAAACGTTGGACAATAGGGCTGCAACGATTCGTCGACGTTGTCGACAAAAATCGATAACAGAAATAGTCGACAATTAATTCCGTTGTCGGCTATTGTCGCTAGACTTTTTTTTTTTTTTTTTTTTTACAGAGTGAGACGTCGCACTTAATTGCAAGCTGTTGAGCGTTAACATACAAAATGGCGGCGTCCAGCATATCGCGTAGCAAAACTTCGAAAGTTTGACAGCATTTTAGCCTGGATACGGCGAAGAAGATTATTACTTGCAAGGTTTGCAAAGCAGACCTTGCGTATCACGGCAGCACCTCGGTGATGCACGAACATTTAAAGAGAAAGCACGTTGGGCAGTTGAAGGAAACGGAGTCTGACTCGCCTCGGTAAGATTCAAGCAACATTCAAACTGATACGTTTTGTTTTTTGATGTACATTGTACATTTTATAAGCGTATTTTCGCTTTAAAAGAGAGCTTTAACGTTATTCCTGACTGTGCCTGACAAACGTATTTTAAATTTAATGCATGCAGTCCGAAGAAGATAGCCACCATGGACCCCTTTCTGCAAAAGAAGCAGATGTGCACCCCGCAACAGGCGACTGCCCTCACTGAGTCAGTATTGCACATGCTGATCTATGATATGAGGCCGCTGTCCATGGTCGATGGTGCCGGGTTTCAACAGATGATAGCCCAGTTCAACCCAGACTATGTCCTGCCATCCAGAACCCATTTCACCCACTTAATGGAGCAGAAATACAGTACTACGTTTCTGAAGGTAATTGTTTGAAATACACACACAGTTCACATAAGCAATCACACATTTCATATTAGCAATCACACACACACACGCACACACACACACACCATTATTCATAAACAGTCACACATATTTCATAAAAACAATCACAAATTTTGTCTAAGAGCAAATACATACTTCATTCATAAATTATACATTTACATATATATATTAAAATGCATTACTTAATTTTGGTAAAATCATAGAGTAGCTGCAATTATTAAAATTGAAAAACTTGTTGAATGGTTTCTGTTGACATGTAGGTTTTTGCACGTTAAACATTTACAAAAATCAAATTTTGTGTTTAAAGGTAAAGGAGATCCTAAAAGAGGTCAACAGTTCCCTCACACTGACGTGTGATGTTTAGACCAGCCGTGCCACAGAGGCATATCTTGGAGTTTCTTGTCACTTCATCACCAAAGACTGGCAAATGAAGACTTTGAACCTCGCCACTCTACCTCTGGAGGAGAGGCATACTGCTGCAAACATGATGATATGGATGGAACAGGTGATAGAGAAATTTGACATCTTGCCTTGCAATAGTACACGACAACGGGTCTAATATGGTAGCGGCAGCTCGACTCCTGGAAGAAAAACACGGTTGGTCCTCAGTCCGCTGTGCTGGGCACACCCTCCAACTTATTGTCAACAGTGCCCTCAAAGAGCCCAGCATCAACAAAGCTACTGGTGCTGCAAGAAGCTTAGTGGAGCACTTTAGGAGAAGTGAGCTGGCAAATTCAAAACTTAAGAAGAAGCAGCAGCAAATGAACACAGCAGAGCACAAGCTGATCCAGGATGTCAGTACGCGATGGAACAGTACTTATTACATGGTGGAAAGACTCCTGGAGCTGCGCTGGCCAGTCACTGCAACTCTCTCTGACCCTGAGGTAACACCAAGAGGCAAGCACTACTTTGATCTGAAACCAGAACAGTGGGTGTTACTGGAAGAGCTGGTGCAAGGGTTGGGGCCTTTCGAATGTGCGACCGTTTTCCTCAGTGGACAAGAGTATGCTACTGCTTCATGTCTTCCACAGCTGGTGAAAGGGCTGCAACGGTCCATACTGCAGATCCAGTTTGAGACGAGCTCAGGAAAGGCCTTTCAAGCCATTGCAGGAAAAGCAATGAGTGAGAGATGGGAGAATCTTAACACTGTGTCTGCAGAGAGAGACAACCCAATTGTTCTTGCAGCTGCCATCGATCCAAGGTTCAGAAAGATGAAATTTATCTCACATGAAGATGGCACAAGGGTGCAAAGTACAGTTGAAGTTCTTGCCATAAAAGAAGCAAAGGCTGAGACTGGGATACATGATGACCCTGAGCTACAGCAGGAGAAGAGGGCTAATATCCCAGGGCGAAAATCAGCGCTGGATAACCTGCTTCAGTCTGACACTGACAGTCTGAGTGAGGAAGAGGAGGAAACCCAGGAGGACAAAAAAATCCAAATGGTGAGGAGGGAAGTTCAGATGTTCTTCACAGAGGCACCAATAGCCAAAAAGGATGACCCTCTCAGCTGGTGGAGAGAAAATGATGGGCGCTTCCCCACACTGTCAAACCTAGCAAGATCTCTTCTGTGCATTCCTGCAACATCCACCCCGGCAGAGCGGATCTTCTCAGCAGCAGGAAATATTTGCTCCCAGAAGAGAGCAAGCTTCACAGGAGACCATGTGGATATGCTGACTTTTCTTAGTATGAATAAACTGAACGACATAGCCTGAGCCTCATGTTGATTTTAAACCTGGTCTGTCCACCATGACAGGTTTGTGTCCAGGTTGTATCACACAGTCCATGTTTACATTAATATGGACTGTTGTCAATTTGTCAGTTGTTAAAACCATTGCTTTAATGTTGATTGAACAGATTGTGCAGTTGACCACTGAATGTACTTCAGAAAAAGCACTTAATGTTTGTTTTATTTACCGTTTTACTGCTGCTAATGTGCCTGTCCTTGGTTTACAGGAAAATTGTTTACTTGATTTTAATGTATTTTATTTTTTATAAAACACATTTGGCTGTCCTTAAAAAATGGACAGAGGTTTATTTATTTCTGGATTTATGTCTATACTGACTGAGCACTTTTTAATTTACTTTTATTTACTTGAATCAGCAGCAAAGTTTAATAAAAGGTGCATTTTTCATTGAAGTACCTATCTTTCTTGTGTTGATTATCATTTGCCACATAATTAAAGCAACTTCATGGTAAATTTAAGAAAAAAATCATAATTATCTGATTAGTCGACTAATCGTTTCAATAGTCAGTGACTAGTCGACCATTAAAATAGTCGTTAGTTGCAGCCCTATTGGACAATACCGTTCCCCATGGGGTGATATGCCGTTGTCCTTGATTTCTTCACTCCGTCGATCAACAACAACTCTTGGATCAGCTGGCTCTCGAAGTTAGCTCCTTGGTCGGAGTGTATTCTTTCTGGGTATCCATAGATACAGAAGTATCTGTCCCACAGTTGGCGAGCAATTTGCTTTGCTGACTAATGATGACACGGGGCATGAGCCATTTTGGTGAAATGGTCAGTGATGACTAGAACATCTACATTCTTTCCTGCTGGAACTTCAGCCGACCAGAAAGTGATACAGACCATTTCAAGCAAGCTCGTTGTCTTCACACTTTCGAGAGGAGCTCTACCTTCTGGTTCTGTTGTCTTGCTCACCACACAGCGCTTGCAGGACCTGACATACCCCTGTATGTCATGCTCCATGCTGACCCAAAAGAACCTCTGTTTTGCCAGGTACAAGGTTCTATGCTGGCCTTGGTGCCCAGCCTCATTGTGGATGCCTTGCAGGGCTTGTTTGACAAATGCTTCAGCGACGACATACCAGTGGTGGTTTTTTCCAGTCAGCAAATCTTTAAGCACTCTGTGCAGGATGCTGTCCAACATCTTCAGCTTGTCCCACTGCTTTAGTGTTTTCTGAACCCTGAGAGGCTCATTGACTTGCTCTCTTCAAGATGGCCTCCTGCTTCATACTACATAGTGTATGATTTTCACTAGTACAGTGTCGTCTTGTTGCTTGTCTTGGAGCTCTTTAAGAGAGAACACAAGTAATGCACTTTGGCCTGGTGGGGCGAGATTCTGCACATCATGGGCTAGCCAGGAGATCACTCTCCCTTTCAACCCCTCCTCCAACTCCATTTGGCTGTCCAAAACTGCTGTCACCTCTTCCCTGCTCATGGACTGACATCCCACCTCAGACTCATGCTGTTTCACCTCTTGACAGTTTGTGCTCAGCCGAAAGACGTCTTGTATGGAATCATCTTGGACCTGTCGTGCCTCTTCAAGCAAGGCTCTATATGGCTCTACCAAAATTCTCTGACTGACATATGTGCGGATGAACAGTTGTCTGCTCAGTGCATCAGCGATGACGTTCTTACTACCTGGGATATACTGGATGTTAAAGTTGTACGGCGCCAACTTCGCCTCCCACCGCTGCTCACAAGCGTCCAGCTTCGGCTTTGTGAGGATGTAGGTTAGCGGGTTATTATCTGTCAAGACAGTAAAAGAATGCTCCTTCAGCCAGTGGCTGAATTGGTCGCAGATGGCCCACTTGAGGGCGAGGAATGCCAGGCGGTGGGCTCGGTACTTGGCCTGTGCACAAGTCAGGGATTTACTCTCAAAAGCGATGGGACGTGATTTGCTCCCCCCCTCAGGGACTTGAGAAAGACCGGCGCCCAATCCATCCAATGGGGCATCTGTAGAAAGGACGAATGGGCAACTGAAGTCAGAATGAGGTAGCACCTCAACTCAGCAGAGCAGCTCTCAGCTGGCTGAATGAGTTGCTTTGTTCTTGAGTCCAACCACTTGGGCTGAGTTTCTTGAAGTGCATAGCATGTCTTGCATTGGCTCTGCCTGTTGCAGCAGCGACCAGGGCGAACAGAGGCTTTGCCATGCTGGAGCAGTTTCGTATGAACCTCTGGTACTACATCACCATACCAAGGAAGGACTTGATTTTCTTCACTGAGGGCGTGACTCCATCCTCCATCATCAGGTCCACTTCACTCATGGCAGTAACAGCTTGCACCTTCTCTGGGTCGGTGGCAACCCCATTCTTGTAAATGATGTGACCCAAGAACTTGACACTCCGCCAAACAAAGTGACACTTCTTTGGGGCCAACTTCAGCTCATGCTCTGTAAGCCGACTAAAAACCATCTCAAGCCTTTTGATGGCTTCTTCTCCATTTAGGATGAAGACAAGTACATCATCAAGGTAGCACAAAAGAGTCAAGAAGTTTTGGTCTCCAAACATGTTCATCATGAGGCGCATAAAACTTGCTGGGCTGTTACGCAAGCCTTGTGGCAATCGGTTGAATTCATGAAGACCTACTGGCGTGGTGAAAGCTGTAAATTTCTTGTCCTGCTCATGCATGGGGATGTTATAAAATCACGTTGTCAGGTCCATGGCGCTGAAGGCAATCGGCTTGGGGGGGTACTGGATGGGGATCCTTCACCGTACGGGCTTTAAGCCACCGGTAGTCCAAAACACGTACGCAGTTCTTCACTCTTTTCCATACAAGTACCAGAGGAGAGGCCCACTCACTGGAGGATTTGCGTATTATGTCCTTGTCTTCCATCTCAGATGGGGCTTCTCTACACTTCTGGTACTGGCCTGGTGGTATGCTACGGTATGGTAGTCGGAATGGACGGTCATCTGTTAAGTGGATACTGTGGATGAAGTCTTTGGCATGGCCACAGTCCAATTTGTCCTTGGAAAACGCATCCTCATACCTCTGTATGAGCTCCACCAGCTGACTCCTCCAGAAGGGGGATACTTCACACCGGTTGACATCAATTTTATCCAATCTGAGGCTGTTAAGTTTGTCCTGGAGAGTAGGAGCTGCAGAGGTGTTGCAGGCATGAGCTGGCTTTTATTTTGTGCTCTTAACTCTGTGTCGAGGGCATGGCCTAGGTTGGGCTCAAAGTCCTCCAGTGCCACACATGGTGAAACATCAGCCAGCTTCGTCTTCTTAGCTTCTTGTCATGCCTGAGAACATGCTTAAGATCTGTTCAATGCTTGACTCACCAGAAGAATCTGCTTTGCTCATCACACGCCAATAGCTGGGGTCTTTCTTGAACTAACGTAGCAGGGGTTTGATCACATTGCTGCTTACTATAATCTGATCACATTGACCTGCTACAACTAATGCGGGCACGCTCATTTCTTGTCCATAGGCACTCAGCTTCAACTGATAAATGCACTTGGGCTGTACCTTCACACCACCACAGCCCACTAGGACGATATCCTCATTAGATTGAACCCGCTCTGGTTGCAGCCCTGCTTTGTGGAGTTCCGCTTCGGCATCTCACTGTGCAAGTCATAGAGCCACTATCAAGTAGGGCCTGCAATCCGATTTGGTCGTTCTCCAGCCCATCAGTATAGAATAAATCGTCTTCTTTCTCAAGCCTGTGTATGTTTTGGTAAATTATGACACTGTCGTTCTGAGCAGACTTACAGTTTTCTTCATATACAGAGCTTAGGTCTTCTTCTAGTGTGAGGGTCTGACATGATGCACTCACACTTTGCCCTCCGGAGTGTGAGTGACTCAGTTTCCCTGGTTGGGTTTGTGGCTCTCTGGATGGGTTTGGTGTGGCGTGGCTCTAGTGCAGTCTCTTCTGGGGACCAGGTTCCAAGCATCCAAAACACCATTTCTCCTCCATGCAGTGTCCACGTGTCATATGAGTCTTCTTGCCACACACACGGCAGGGGGAGGGATGTGACCATTGGGTCGGCTGTTGGATTGGGGATTGGGGAAGCTGTCCTGGCCAAGATGTTTTCCAGCATGCTTAGCACTCTTTCTCATGCCCCCAATTCTGGAGTGGTGACTGCACTCTTTTTAGTTTGTGCTGTGGGTTCTTGAACACTGGTTCTCATCGTAGGTAACTCCCCTCCTGCCTGGCTGCAAGTAGCTGTAGCTGCCGTTGCTGCCACAAATCTCTCTGCCCTAGAGGGTCTCTTCCTTGTCTGGTGTTCCCTCTGGTGCTCATCGGTGGCCTCTTGGACTTCCATAGCTGGTGAATTGCTAATCAGCTTACACTTGAACACATTGGAGAGGTCAGAGTTGGGGCAGTTCCAAATGAACATCATGGCGACTTCCACAGACATGTTCTCCATTTTCCCTCAACTCTTCCGCAGGTATCTGTCAGCACATTCAGCTGCTGTGTTCAATTGGACCCAGTGGTCCACCGAGCTCCCATCCACATCTGGGTAGAAGTCATCTAAGGGTAAGTTGGACATGAGACAGTCACTAAAATATCTTCTGAGGATGTTGTATATTACTTCATGGTGCGCGGTCTTGTTTACTTTTCAGTCCCACCTTGACAATGTGCTTTGCTCGCCCCAACAGGTGATTGAGGATCTCATCCACCTGTTCCACATTACAGCAGCCCCTTTTGTGCAGATGTGTCCATCTCATCTATCCACTCCTGGACAGTGTATTTGTCTGTGCCATCTCCTCTATATACTGCTGGTTCTTTGGCATCTATCCTTACCACGATATTCAGTTGGGACAAGTCAGGTGTGAATGGTGAGGGATCCAGCAGTGGGGTAGTAATAAGGCGTGGGGGACCTCTTATAGGGGTGGTTGTCAGGTTGGCTAATAGACGATTAACAACAGAGTCACCAATCTGGGTTCCCAGCTCTCTTAGCAGGCCACAAATCTGACTCGGTCTTCACTATGGGTATAGGAAGCTCTGGCTTCTCTACAGATGTGGCTCCATCTGAACCTAGGTAACTACCAAAGCTTGGCTACCCTACACGTTCACTGTTTGGGTATCTGCATATCTCAAATCTCTACCCCTCCCAATACTAGAAACTGGAGTATAAGCCATGGCAGTTTAAATTAACTCTACACAGTACATTAATATAATACAATAAATACAAAATTGTTGGACAGTTAGTTGTGTGAAAATAGTGTCGAAATGACCAGCAGTTAACAAATTAAGAGGGAAAGTGTACAATGGAGACAATCAATTTTTTTCAATTTTGAAATTTTTTTTTTTACATAAAGTAAAGGGAAAAAGACACAAATCCTCAGATTCCTCCTGCACACAGCACAAGACACTCACTTGCTCACAGCTTGACCTCGGTGATCTGAAGCAGCTGATCTGAAGAATCCGGGTCACGGCACCACATGTAGCAGGCAGTTTTCTGTGTTGTGTTGTGCTCTTAGGAAGTGAGACTCATACCGGTGTTGAGCATCTATAGGGCTTTAATCTTCATAGTAAAGGAAAAAAGACACAACCTGAGTCCACACTGCAACTCCTCTGCTTCAGCTCTGTGCACACACGGCTCTGTCCTGCACATGACACAACATAAACTACTTAACTCACACTGCAGCACAATCAATGTGAAAACAGTAAACCACTGCATATAGAACATTCATAAAATTTTAATTCAAAATGCAATAAAAATGCATTCCATTTTTTCCCACATACTCCAAAGTGTTGCGGCTCAATCTGCCGTTCGGCCCCCTCTGTGTGGGCACGCTGCTTCTCCAGAGACATCTGAGCGCGCCGCTGCGGAGTTGCATAATCGCAAACAAGGGCGGGCGAAGCGCACGTCATGACACACCTGCAGCTCAGCCACTCGTTACTCACCTGCATCTAATCAGCTCCCTCCGGCTAGTATAAATGTGTTCGCCTCCCAGTCCTCAGATGCGAGTTTGTCCTGAAAGAACACAGACTAGTTTCCTCAGTCTTCGCTGTCCTACATCGTTCCTTGGTGTCGATCCCCTCATTTCTGTTTGTGCTGTTTGAGTTCAGACCCCAAAGGAACCATTTTGAGTTTTTGTTCCCTAAAGGGAACATTGAAATATTAAACCCTCGCCAGTTAGGCAATCTCATCTTTTGTCTTGTGTTGTGCTATTGGGTTCAGTCTACAAACCCTAACACAAAGTCTACAAAAAAAATACATTTTGCCCAGATTAGTTCATTATTTTTTTTAGTCCAAAATGTCAAAATGAACTAAATGGAACAACTAACATTCCTTCACAGTAAAGAAAAAAAACAGGCGTCACACACCCCGAGTCCACACTGCAACTCTTATGCTTCTACACACAAAACACATGAAATTCATATAACCACAATGAAACTCCACACAACATGTGAAAACTCCCATGATCATACAGCTATAGCACACAGCGCACAAATTCATGACACCGGCAACAAAAAAAAAACAACCGCTTCAGCCGGAACAATGCTAGGCTAGCGAACTCTGCATGAATAACTCGGTTAAAGATTAAATTTACGAGACGTTAACCAACGGAGGTCTACCCAGTCATTTCCTTCACATGTCACATCACAGCACTTTGAATATGTTGTGGTTATGAACAAGAAAAACAAAAGTAATAAAAACGACAACAGAGAGCGCTCCTTGACGTCACTCACCAGCTCTAAGCACACGCGGCTCTGTGCCGCTAGGTGGTGTGACACCAAAACAATACCCCGGGGGAACAAAGGGCAGTCACAGAAGGAACCTTTTTCCTTTCACTTTTTACAGATGCAAAATAAGTATTTGGGGGAAGTTCACTCCACAAAAGAAGGATTTTTAGGGAAAATAAATTTAAAAAAATAATAATAAAATTTGACTTGGCACTTGACTCCTGATAGATGGAAAATTCAAGTCTTTCCTTCAGTAACGTCGGAGCCACTGTTGCATTTGAGGAATCGCCAACTGACCTCATCGTTAGTTTCTTCCTCCAGAGACATTATGAGCTGATAATACTTGACAAAGACGCACCAGCAGCATCGTCAAATAGACTCATTATCTTTCAATCAGCAAAGCTTTGAAACTTACAAACTCAGGAAATGACATCATCATTGCACGTTCATAATATCAGAGGAAAGCATCATTGGTCTGGTAGAAGCTGGGGAGTGGAGCGGAACCACGGAGGGAGGGATGGGGGAACATAGGTGTGAGTGCCTGATCAGAGCCGTCGTCCTCAGCAGTGAGTGACCCAGACGTGAACGATGTTCTAGACAGGAACACTAACACGGTGTCAGCGCTGGGCTTGTAACGTGTTCTGCTGCTGCAGGATGTGAGCCATGATGTCAGAGGTCACTGGAAACGTTATCACTGCTGACACTCGGGGCGTGTTGTGCTGAAATGTACATACACGCATAGAGAACAGAACCCGGGCTGCCCCGTGACCTGTCACATGCTCAGATCATGCATGATCGTGTGCTTCAGCAAGGAACGTAATGAGAGCGAGCCAGCCTGGAAGCGTCAGCCACTGAGTTGTGTACCTCGTAACGTTAGCTTGTCACAGTAGCTAGCGGCCACGCTTCGGACCAACAAGAGGACTTTAAGTCCACCTCCAACTCGTGATGTAAAATCTGGTTTCATTCATGTTAAGTTTCCTCTGAAGTCACGTCTGTTCACGCGAGCTGAAGGAGCACAGAATTCAAAGCTTCGTTCAAAACTGTGCTTCATGAAAAGTAGACATGTTTTTGATGTTGTGTTAACTGAAGAATCAAAAGTAGCCGTTCAACACGATGTGAGCTCAGAACATCATTTATAATCCTTCCTAGTTCTCTCTACTGTAGCCTTCTTTGTCCGATAATAAGCGGTTCTGCCAATATAAAATTCAGAAGTTGAAAGCTGGCAGGTCGTGTAAGCCACTGCTCCCCGGGCACCTGGACTCTACCTGTGTTCTGTCACTGTAACTTCCTGTCTGATTTATTTCTCACACAGGAATTTTCCGGATGAATGTATCTCAGTTAAAACTGTTCAACCTGCCGGACCATCAACAGTCAGTCTTGAAGAGTCTGGTTCCTGCAGGCTGTCAACTTACCCAACAACAGGAGTGCGTCACGCTGCGTCTAAAATAAGCCTGCTGCGGTTTGTTTATCTATGAGTGTGTGTGGTTTGGGTGTGTACACGCCTGTCAGGCTTGGCTATTTTCATGTACTGCTTTCCACACTTTTAGACAGAATCTGTGTGTACTTTTTGTCTGTGTTCAGTTGAGACTGAGCTGAGAGGAATCTGCCCCAGCAGAGCGCCCAGCCAGCACTGAGCAGCACAGAACAACTCACCTGGACTCCACTTCCTTCCTGTCAGCCTGAGCTGCCTGACGCTGTGGCCTGAAATCGAGTCAACACGTTGTGTTTCAGTGACGCTGCTGATGTGTTGGAGGAGTCGAAGCAGCCGAAGCAGAACTCAGTGGGTCTGCGCCACTGTGAGTTCCAATAAAGGAAAACCACATGACCTGGATCAGCTGCTGTACCAGCTACTGCACAAGGGTGTACAAGCTACTATGTACAAGCTACTGTGTACTAGCTACTGTGTACATGCTACTGTGTACATGCTACTGTGTACATGCTACTGTGTACATGCTACTGTGTACTAGCTACTGTGTACTAGCTACTGTGTACATGCTACTGTGTACATGCTACTGTGTACAAGCGACTGTGTACATGCTACTGTGTACATGCTATATGCCTGTAACTCATGAGGTGATGTAAGGCACTATGTTGAGGTGTGTTCAAGTGCAGATGGGAAATGGGAAAGTTCCAATACTGGGAGGAGGGAGGACACACTGAAGGCCCCTCAAGCTGCGAGGACTTTGGGATGACCTACAGGGAAGTAGCTTGCTGGACAAGGCTGACATGTACTTCCTGTGAGCTGAACTCAGTACTTCTCAGTTACCTTTACTCAACTCGACTTCATTGTGTACCTTGTTTTCCTGAAGCTCATGTAATTGTGTTAAAGAACACAAACCATCAATTCAGTAACTGACAAATACTGCTTGAAATATGGACCTCCAGAACTTCATTTCATTTCGTGTGTAATGTCTATTTTCTGTATTCTGTTGAAGAAACTGAGCAGATTTCCTGTTTCTTTCTTTTAGTTTTTTTCTGGGAACTGGAATCTTTCCATGAGGGAACTTTCCCACTTCCCAGCTGCATGAATGGAACCCAACCATCCTGTCAAGGAAACTCATCATTCAGCCTCTCAACAACTTCAACATCTTTGAGATGCAGGAGCTAAGCTAGCAAGTTAGCTAACTGTATGTGTTGATATATTTAGGAGTTACTAAATCTTACATATGATACCTTTACAACATGAAAACTACAATAATCAGTATCTTTGTAGTTCATAGCCTTTGGTTTGTTGGTGGGGTCAAACTCTCCACCTGACCAGGAGTAACCCCCCCCCACACCCACACACACACACACACGTTCCTGGATGTTCAGGATTCAAATTGCAAACACCAATGATGCAATCAGATGGAAGCGTTGTGACACCATGACTGCGCTCTTTATCTCTCATGGAGTAAACAAACGTGAATTTTCCCTCCGTCCAGACGAACCTGAGCTGTTTGTTTGTGGCTGTCTGACGGTCGTTTTCCTTCCAGATTTCCTGTACACTCTAATCAGAGTGAGGGCGGGCTCATTGCTCGCTGTCCTCATCATTATCGTCAAGTTCTGCATCATCAGGAAGCTCGTGTGTGTGACCGCAGCACAGGTGAGGCAACAGCTGGCCTGTTAGCGCTCCCCAGGTTCTGAGACGTGGGCCTGAATTCAAACACTGTGGAGCTGTTGACCAGCTGGCAACAGGAGGAGACCCTCCCGGGTTTGATGCTGACCTGGACGACCTGGACTGCTACAACCAGGCTGAACACCAGGACGTGAGGCCCGTCAAGGCCTTGACACCCAGGAAGGAACCAGGCTGGACCCAAAACATGTTGTCCTCCCTTTTTTTTCAGGTAAATAAAGTATTTGTTTGACATGGTGCAGATTTCTCTCAGTTTCATCTCACATTCCCTCTCGCTGGCTCTCTGAGTCACCTGGGGTGTGGACCCCAGGAAGAATAGCTGGTGTATAGTGCATCAGCGAATGGGGACCCTAATAAACCAGACCAAATCAAACCTGCACCAGGCAGGTGCTGTGGGGGTGGGGGAGGTTTCCTGTGACTTTTGATGTCAAAGGTCAGCAGGGTGATTTGCAGGATGTGAACCCTAACAAAGGGATGGCGGAGTGAAACCTCAATGATGCAACCTCAGGTTTTGTGTCACATGACCACTGGAACATTGGGAACATATCTATGGATACTGAGCATCGCCATCCAGCTGCTGTAAGGTTCAGCCTGGTGGTTCAGGGGGGACAACACACACACACACACTGCTCCAGAATTCTTTAGCACCACTCAGCAGAAGTTCATGTAATGTCCACAAGGGGGAAGCAATTACCTTCAAGAGACTTCAGTAAAGTTCTCTTTGTAAGAGCCTCGATACTTCAGCCTCCCACTTGGTAACAAAGTGCTGCTGTGGCGCAGTGATCATGTCCTGTAGAGGCGCTCACATCCTCCTTTATCCTCCACACAGGAAGTATGGATGTCTGTGTTGTCAGTTGTCAGATTTCCATCAACAAGTTTTTGATGTATGTTTTTAAGTCTTCCGTGAGAAAAGGATGACGGAAATTATCTTTGAACAAAAAGAGTAAAGACACAAAAGAGGAGACAGAGAAGTCTTTTTCTGGACAGCTGACCTGGTGAAATCTTTGACTGATCAGCTGAATCAACGAAGGAAACTCCTGAGGTCTTCTCTCCGTGCCTCACTGACACACGACCCTTCGTCCAGCCTCTGGCTGCCTGACGCAGACTGTTTAATTTCTCCAGACCAGTTCATGGACACACACCTAACACACACGTCCCCCGTTCACCTCAGACCTGGTTGGCAGTGAAATGGAAAGACAACTACAGGGAGGCAGGAAAATGCCCTGAGGCACAACCCATCTTTGGGCCACACATCTGGGTGACTGGCTACTGATGGATTGGAGCACTGCTGGTGCTGGGGCTGGGGCTGGGGCTGGTGCTGGGGCTGGGGCTGGGGCTGGGGCTGGTGCTGGGGCTGGTGGCACCAGTTGCTCCTCTCATTGGGACCAAACACTCAACCTTGAATTCAGAGAGATGGTCAGCGCATCGGCAAACCGGTAGCATTTGGAGCTAAACACAAGAATCTGACATTTCCATCCCAACTTGCTAAAGATCTGCTGGATCTGTGACTATGCACATGCGCACGCACACACAAACACACACACACACACACACACACAGGCTCTTTGCTAACACGAGGCCTTTGAACTTTGTGAGGATAGCACTTCCACCCGTGTGTTAGCTTGTTAGGCAGGGAGCTGAGTTTGTTAAAGTGCTGTGAAACCATTTGTTGAGTGAAGCGTCCCAGCAACGCCACATTTTACCCTGAATACTGGAGGGGATGTTTGTAAAAGTGATTCCAGACTAGAAGCACTTAGAGGCCCACGTCTCCTCGTTTATCTGCTGATCAGGAGAGCGCTGGACCTCCACACTGCTGAGGTTTGATAAAAGCCAGCACCAGAAACTGAGCTGCTGCAGGGTCCAATTACATCACACACACACACACACGCACGCACGCACACTAATACTACCCTATGTGTGAGTGTGTGTTCCAAAATAAAAGCCCTGGCGGGGGTCTGCACCCACTCCTCTCCACAGCTGCAAGTGTGATTTACTCCATCTCCTCACTCTCTCCTCCATCCTGTGCAGGAAATTACATTTCCCACTCAGAGGTATGTGTGTGTGTGTGTGTGTGTGTGTGTGTGTGTGTGTGTGTGTGTGTGTGTGTCTGTGTGTGTGTGTGTGTGTCTGTGCGTGCGTGCGTGCGTGTGTGTGTCGCACATACTCACCTGTCTCTGTGTGTTTTTGTGTGTGTGCACAAATGTGTTTTGACATTGTGCTTGTGACAGGCTGGGGGAGGGCTGAGGGAGGTTCTAAGTAGAAACAGAGCGTCCAATGTTTCATATTACACTGAGGAGGAGGAGGAAGAGGAGGAGGGAACCCTGGGCTTCTTTTCTTTTGAGGCATTTTAACTTGGAGTTTATGGAGGCTGCAGCCGTGGAAAATGAAGATCTCTTCTGTGGTCTTCGCTCTCCTGACTCGAGCTCTCTTTGGAGGTAGGAAACATTGGTGTTGCTTCATACCAGAGGATGTGGGGAGGATGAAATGTTTTCCACTGCTGCTCACAGAAGTGCAGCAGAAAACATCTGGGCCTCAGGAAGGATGTGAGCGGGATGAAGAGGCTCCGTCGACCTCTGCTGGTGCTGGGCCCAGGGTGTGTTCTGAAAGATAATCAGCACTCTGAGCTGCGTTTGTTTGCAGATGAACGCGAGCGTCAGCAGGACTTCACACTCCAACATTTCCAGCGATTTCAACCCTTGGCTGTGGGAATAGGCTGGAGGTCAGCTGCTCACCTGTGTTTTATTTCAAACCTGAATGAAAGACAAGACTGCCAGAGGTCTGAATGACAAGCAGGACCAGAACCACTGAGCCGTGACAGCAAAGTGCTGATCCGGCGTGATGGGTTGTCATGCAACACATGAGGCAACGCCGTTTGTTCCTCAGTTTCGTCCAGACAATCCGACCTCGTCAGCAAAAGAAGGCAGACGGAGACTGCAGGACGGGGACTGTGTGGCTGCAAACACCCGCGGTGCATTAGTAGTAGAAGTACTGCTCCCTCCTAGTACTTGATGATGGAGGGAACAACACTTACTGTAAATGATCTTTGCTGTAAACTGTAAAGTTACCATGGACACAGTGAGTTAACCCTGGCAGAGCATTGTTGACTATGCAGTAACTAACAGCTGTTGAGGTACGTTTACTCTGAAGTGCTTCAGTGTTAAGCAGCTTGGAGCTGAAATCAGCTGAAGACAACGAGTGACATGAAGCTCACGTGGGCCTCATCCAAGTATCAGTACTGCAAAAACAGAGCTCCTGTGCGTTCACTCAGATAAGAAAGATCAGTCAACCTGAGAACTGCGTCATTAGACTCATGAACAAACTTGATAATAATGATAATAATGATAATAATAATAATAATAATGATGATCATGAGGATACTTGTGGCTTCATACGCCGAGCCTGACGACAGGAATCAGTTACCTGCAGTTAAAAGGGAAGACGCTTGATGATTAGTGAAGTAAACGTGACACTGCTGATGAAACTCGTGACACAATAGTGACGAAACTCTGGGCTTCACTCAGGAAGGCCCTCTGACACAAAGCGTGACTTATTTAGCCCTCAGTTTAGTGTTACAGGCAGGAAACAAAGCCTGATGCTGGTTGTATCTGCAGTCCAGCATCGGCCCACAGGCTTCGCTTCCTGCACAACTGAACCGAAGACTCGTCATCTCAGTCGCCGCTGTGTCAGAACAAATGTGTGCGTGCGATGGTGAGCCCTCGCCTGGCGCCTGCAGTCGTCGTGAACGCAGCTTCAGTCATTTACTCAGTTAATCTAAATGCCAAATCTGTTTTTCAATCTTTCCATCATTTCTGATGTTGAGAAAATGCTGCACTTACAATTAGATTTTCATCATTACACATTTTCAAATATCAGCAGTCATAATCACCATTTAATGCTCAGAAGAGATCAGCAGCTGCAGCGCTGAGATTCGAGTAAAATATTCCAGATTCTGCATCCTAATCTGGTGAATGGGAGGTTTCCCATCAGCCCACATGACTGTGATTGTGGCGTCAACATCAATGAAGCTCCTCAGCTCTTGAATCTGAGTCCTCCAACATACCAGCACAACCCTTGAGAGTTGCTGAACCGCACAGCCAGACCCCGACTGGATCCACTCAAGAACTGACCTGCATCAAGTCCATCAACTCCTGATGCGTCTTGACGGTAGATTCGGGTCAAACTCATGTTTGATTCTTTCTCCACAGATTTGTGTCTGGCCATCAACGTCACCATCACGCCGTCCCCCGTCACGGTGGCCCAGGAGGGCCAGAACATCACACTCTCATGTGTTGTGTCCCAGCGGCGTCGCAACGCTGCTCTACCCGTAGTTAAATGGACATTCCTACCAGCTGGGACAGAGCGACCCGAGGACGAACTTCTCATCGCCCGAGTCAACATGAGAAAGGCTCGTTTCTATGGCAACTATACCAAGAGTTTCTCGTGGCCGAAGATGAAGCTGACGGTGGTGAAGCAGGGGAAGGTTTTTGACCTGCTGATCTTGAACGTGTCCGAAGGGGACCGGGGGCTCTACATATGTCGGGTCCAGGAGTTCAAAAGGCACGAGGACCGCTGGAAGGCGTCATCCAACTGCACTGCCGCGACCGAACTCAGAGGTGGGGGGGGGGCTTTTCTCATCAGGGCTGTAGATTTGTTTTTCACGCCACCTTAAAGCCAGGCAGCAGCGTTCATGTCTTGCAGGGCATTGTGACGGTATAATATCTGCAGTTTGCTATCAAAAATTTAAAAACCTGTCATGAAACTCCTCCAACAATTTTCCACTTTGCATTCCGATGCTTGGAATGTTCTAAACAGTCATGTTTTCCCAAATGACTGAGCAGCGCCGAGTGGTTCAGACGACTGAGCCTCGACACAGGCAAACCGGCCAGAACCGGCTAACGGGCCACGGGCCTGTGAGAGTTGTCTTCGTTCATCGCTCCGTGACAGACAGTGACTCAGCTAGAGAGACGCCTCCTGTTTCGTAAGACTTCCTGTGACATTTAGCCATGGAGGGTTCAGCAGATGGTGCGTAAGGATAACGGCAAAGAAATGCTGCAGATCCTCGAATGGCAACGTTTTCTTTGCCAAAGCTGCTTTCACACGTGCATGATGTTCTGTTGGCTGCGTTCTGGGCCTGAACCCTCGCCATAGTAGAAATGTGGTATACGATCGTCTGCTGAGAGCGTTGTTAAGTGTTTATCATCGTCTGTGGGGGGGTTGGGGGGTCTGGAACCTCTGAGGGGGAGAAACCAGCAGCTGTGGTGACTTAGGATGACATCACTGTGTTTGATGATGCTGGGCGGAGCAGAACAGCTACTGGTGCCACCACAACACAAGAAGTGTCAAAATCAATTTTGACAAAAGTGAGACTACAAACTGACACCGGGACGTCTCATGGCTGGAGCTGTGTGTGTGTGTATGTGTGTGTGTGTGTGTGCGTGTGTGTGTGTGCGGTCCATTAAATCTCTGTTGGTCGGGACTCTAAATGACTGTCATGCTCTGATTTTGCAAAATCCCTCCGATATATTCTGAAGCAGTTGGACGTCTGTGGGTTTGTTAGTTTAGGGAACTCCCAGGGAGCAGACGAGGAGCCGTCCCACTGGGCGAGGAGAGCTCCAATCAGAGGAGCCGGCGTCACCGTCGGTTCGTGGTGGAGAACGAGATGTTGGAGAAAGAGCAGGGCACTGGTGTGCTGACATCACTGCGGCGCTCACATGATGCAACGAATGACACAAAGTGGTATTATACTGGAGAAAGAGCTCTTCACTTTCATGGAACCAGACACAAAAGTTACAAGCTTTGGATTTATTTTAGACCAACATTTCCATCAGATCCTACTTTGAGGGGACTCACGCTCTCTTGTCTTCTCTTCAGCCGCTGCATGTGTCAACCGTTCCGTCTTCACACTGCACGTTAGCAGCTTGTGGGCTGAAATGAGTTTATCAGCTGTGGCCAGCAAAGCATTAGCCAGAAAGCTGAGCTACGGTGAGCACCCTGAGTTCCAGTAAAGGCTGGTTCCTTGGTAGTTCTGGGTCTTCTGGTGAGGGGCAAGATTTGTCTCTTGATCTGTGTGGAGATAAAACCATAAAGAGAGAATGCAGGTCATGAACAGACCCTTCAAGAACATTCTACACAAACTGTGGTAGATCAGATGTGTGTGATATTTCATCGTACCAAAACTTGTTTTCCAAAAGGTTAAATAAACACCTCAGTGGTCAATGACCAAAGGTTGTTCCTGATTCTTGTTTTGAGACATTTTTAATAGACTCGTGCTAACATTCTGTAAAATGCTTTGAATGAAGCCTCACACTTGTTGGCTGTTTCAGTCTTTACACTGTAGTCATAACGTTGCTCTTGGACTTTGAGATTTTTAGTGGGAACATTAACGCTTTGGTTTTTGTGCTCTGTCGTTCCTTTGTTTGTTTGTGTTTTAGAACTTTGACAACTCCTGTTTTATTTTGAAATGTCCTTCCCCGTGTGTATTCGTGGTACATCCTGTCTTTGTTTCCATCTTGTCTGACTGGTTTAATCTGTGTCTTCTTCGTTGATTGGAACTTCTCTGCTACAGTTCTGTCTCCTTGCTACGTCAATCATTGAGTTTCTGTTTGGTTCTGTTTCTTTTGTCTCTTATGTTTGACATTTATCTGGTGCCTCTTGGTGCCTTTGGGTGCCTCCCGGTGCCTCTTGGTGCTTCCTGGTGCCTTCTGGTGCTTCTTTGTGCCTCCTGGTAATTTCTGGTGCCTTCGGGTGCCTCCTGGTGCCTTCTGGTGCTTCTTTGTGCCTCCTGGTAATTTCTGGTGCCTTCGGGTGCCTCCTGGTGCCTTCGGGTTCTTCCTGGTGCCTTCGGGTGCTTCCTGGTGATTCTTGGTGGCTCCTGGTGCCTCCTGGTGCTTCCTGGTTCCTTTACGTGCTTCCTGGTGCCTCCTGGTGCCTTCGGGTGCTTCCTGGTGCTTCTTGGTGGCACCTGGTGGCTCCTGGTGCTTCCTGGTGCCTCCTGGTGCCTCCTTTGCCCTCTCAAGTTTCTCTGTTGTGTTTTTCAACTTTAGCTCCAGTCTTTTAGCTCCTCATCTCATCCCTCACCAACCTGGCACCTTGGTAGAAATCAAAAGGCTCCTCATTGTTTGTATTTTCAAATTTTGCTCTTGTTAATAGAGAAAAGGCTCAAACTAATGCGTTTGATCAATGTGTCACTGTCCAGGTAGAACTTCCAGGTAAACCTTCTTACATCTAAGAGGAACCTTGACTGAGACATGACCTGAAGGCATCAGGAGGAACTTTGGATACTTAGGTTACTCCTGGAGTTTGTTGGTTTTTCAGAAAAATATTTCTAATTCAGTAACGAATCCAAAGCCCCATCATGACTCATCACCTTAAGCTATGATCGTGGGCGGAGTCTAGCCACGTGTCACTCATAAGGGATCAGCTGTAGAGACTCTGCCGGCTGCTTTTGTCAGGGAAGTCTGAGTTTCTGGGGACACTGATGCTAATGCTAATATTAGCGTCATCCTTTGGTGATTCTCTTCACTCCGTTGCTCCTCCTCCCCCGCACCGCTAAAACACTCACGGCGTTCTTCTCCACTTTCATCAACATGAGATGCAGCTCACCACATTTTCCATGGATGCGATCCTGCAGCCTGGGACTCTGGAGGAATCCTGAGCCAATTCTGGGCCGGGCAGACCTGGACTAGAGCTGTTGACGTTGGCCCTGTTGAGGAGTTTCCCTCCCAGAAGCAGGAGGGAGAGAGAGAGACTCAGCAGAAATGGAACCAGAGATAGTGGTGCTGAGGAGGGTTTGTTTGCTGTGACAGTCGAGTGGTTCTTCCCGCTCTGTGGTCACGGATGTGGAGAACTATTCTCAGTCAAGGAAGAGTCGTATTATTGAAGGAAATACTGCATTTAGACAAAGTGCTACTCAGAATGATGTGAGTCAAAGTAGAAAAGGAGCGTTCAGGCTTGGGAATGTGGAAGAAAGTTACTCAGGTGCTCGTTCAGCGAGTGGAGCCTGTGTGTTCCTCTGAGTGAGGCAGATGTATGATCAACACCTCTGGATCTGCTCGTTGGGTCTCAGACGGCTCTGTTATCGTTTGTTGATGTCTGAGTAGAGGCTGGAGGTTGTGTGTGTTCATTCACTGTAGTTCTGTCTGGATGACTTGGGACTAAAACATGTATGAGGAAATCTGTTCAAACTAATCTTTATTGACATATTCTCAGCTGTGATGGTGTGTGTGTGTGTGTGTGTGTGTGTGTGTGTGTGTGTGTGTGTGTGTGTTTGTGTGTGTGTGTGTGTGACGTAAGTGATGGTATTCCAGTGAACAGTAGGTGTCCAGGTGTTTCCCAGCCAGATCTCACAGGGGTTGTGGGGGGTATCAAAACAATCCCAGCCTCCTCTTGTCATAAACAAACTGAATATAGATTTTCCTGCATGACGAGTGATGCGTGTGTGCAGTTCATAGTTCACGGATGTGGCGAGCGGACAGAGACACCAGGGAAAGAACCCAAACAAAAAGCAGAGAAGCTGGCCTGTGTTTACAGTCAGAAAACGCTAATTCCCTCAGCAGAGTTACAGACTGGATCATTCACAGCTTTGTGAAGACACACGACTGCTGTGTCCTTGCCTTGATTCCCAGTCATTTATAATACAGTAAATTAGATGGATACAGAAGAGTGAGTCACTCGGCGGCCGATGAAAACACTGACTCCTTATTCACTTCAGCCCAGTGGACGGATGGCGCAAACAGGAACCAGCGCTCTGAAAGTCTGATGAACAAAAAAATAGTTTGTTGAATGTTTCCAGTGTCGTCGGCTGCAGTCGAAACCATTCAAGAGCTGCTGGGACAGAAGATGTTATCCAGACCAGGATAGAGGCACTTTTATTACACACCACACAGCAGCTTCTTCCCATTTTGACTATTCCAATGTATCTGAAACGTAGCGTGTCGGGATTGAGTTGTGAATTATCTGCTATGACGGACGGGCCAGCACTTACATTCAATCTTCATTTTATTTTCTAATTTCACATTGAAACGTTTCTATGTGTGTATATTATATATATATATATATATATATATATATATATATATATATATATATATATATATACATATATATATATATATATATACATATACATATATATATATATATATATATATACACATACATACATATATATATATACACATACATATATACATATATATATATATATATATATATATATATATTCACCCTCTAATGACAAGTTACCGGCATTTTAAAATATATTTCATTCATTTGAGTTTCCTATCATCTGACAAACGCTACGTCCCGGCATCAGCCGGTCAGATTAAGATGTTCTGGTATTCTGGTCTCTATAGACACATCCATCAAAAGGATGGAAGGCATGAACGTTTTCACTGTTCTAAGAATTTCTGGAGAGTAAAAGTTGTGACTAAACACTGCTAAATTTAGTTTTGTGTCTCCTCGACTTAGAAGCAATTCGGAGCATGGTTCCAAACAGTAGAATGTAGGTCACTTGTGGTCAGTTAGTGGTTTTCCAGATGGAGACTGAATCCCACGGTAACTTCCCAGGTCTGAGAGCTGCCGGCTCCATGGCAGCAGGGTTTTGAAGAAAAACAGAATCTAGGTGAAAGTGAACGTGCCATGACAGCGGCGTTTGGTGTGTCCTCGGCTGATGGTGACAGAAAAAGCTGTCAAATGGTTTCACTGCTGAGAGCATCTGATGGCGTCTAACGCATCAGTGGATGAGATGCCTGCCACTGCGGACTTCTTTTTAAAGAATCTGTCTGATGAGCGAGCTAAATGGAGACAGGAAGTCCATAATGACCGCTGTGCGTCGTCAGCCGGGGTATTTCAGGATACTCGGTGGGTGTTACTGCACGAGCTTCCTCCCGCCGGCTCGTCCAGACTACACCAGTGTTAGGGACGGCTGTGGTCACACTGGGAGGAGAAGGGAGAGCGTGTCAGCTGTATGGGAAACATCGGAGACACCGCTGGGATTCTCGTCACCCTGATTGGTGCTCACATTTTTGTTGGTCTGTAAATCAGGACCATAACACAAATACATCCCCACAGGCTGAAATAAGTAGAAAACACAGAGGAACTCTCAGGATGGGGGCCAGCGTGAGAAGGGCTTAAAGATGCAACCTCCTCACATTCAAGTCAAATTAATCTGGAGGTGTTGGGCGCCAGCGAGCATAGAAAGGCGCCAAAACAAGAACAGCAAACCTGGTATTTCAAAAATGTAGAGCAATGATAAACAAGGTACAACTCACAGGACAGAACTAAAACAAATGTAAAGGATTTTTTTTAAAAGTGCAGCTGAGGAAATCTGCTGGTGACAGTCCTTTAAATTAAAAACACCATAAAAACATAATTAGTATTGTGAATTATTATTTCATATTCATTGCTAGTAGCACTGCACCTTTGAAAATGAATGTTTTTCTCCAGCTGTGCCTCAAGTCATTGTCTATACTACAAAATCATCATTGGGACTTTGTCTCCGCCGTCATTGTGCACGGTTATGTTGGACAGGCTTAGCTGCAGTGGGCGGGGCTTATCAAAGACCTATCCTAATCCCCGCCTGTTTTGTTCTGAAAAGAGGGCGGGCCTTAGGATGGGTCAGTTGAGGCAGTTCATCAGCCTCTTTCAACAGTCTTGTTTTCCTCCATGCTGATGCTTCACACTTGACTGTCAAGCCAAAACATTTTGAGAGTTTTTCTTTAAAACGAATCAGAAAACACCGGAGAAAAAAACCCTCAGCCTCTCGTTGCTCTGCTGTTTATGAATGTGAGGAGGAAGTTAAAGAGGGAACATTGATCAGGCGAAACTGGAGCCTCCTGGACAGGAACTGACAGGCAGGGAGGAGACAAACCTCAGCGCGTTGTCTTCCTACAATTAACTTTATTTAAACTCCAACCAGCGTATAATCAAGCTGCAGCGAAGCCACAATGATGACCGCCGACTTCACGTTTCCCCTTCTTTCTCCTTGTAGTGCACGTCCTGCCCGCCTCCAAGGCCAAAGACAGCCTGTGGAGCTTGTTTGAAGGTAAGTCCTCATGTTTAGTGTGTGTGTGTGTGTGTGTGTGTGTGTGTGTGTGTGTGTGTGTGTGTGTGTGTGTGTGTGTGTGTGTGTGGAATGCCATGTGTTGTCGTGGACAGCAAAAATAGCCCAACCCAAAAGATGTACTGGAGTTCCTGAAATAGCTCAGAAAAATGTTGTGTTTTCCTCCTGCAGACGGTGTGCGCAGCGATGATGTTGTGTCCTTGTTGTGTTTCAGATGTGTACCTTTGTGCGGTGCTGATCTGCTCCGTCGGACTACTCTGCATGTGCATGTTCACGGTGACGGTGACTTGCCAGTACATACAGAGGAAGCAGAGGTTAAAAGGTCAGAGACAGCCGTGAGATCACTTTCCAATGACCTCTGACCTTTAGTTGGATCAGTGTCTCTTCTGTTGATGCCCTCAGATGCTGGGAACTGTAGTCAACTGTTCCCTCAACACTGGAACTGAAGCCACTTTAAACCCTCATCAGTGCTGCATCACCCTGGAGTTCCACAAGGGTCAACTCCTGGGCTTCTATTGTTTCAACTTTACACGCACCTGTTAATTCATAGCAATGAACTAAAAAGGTTATGCTTTCTTACCACATGAATGCTGATGACACACAAATAAATTGAGCTCTTTCACCAAATGTTCACGAATAATTTGATGCCTTGGAAAGTGCATCAAATTTGTAGTTGAATGCTCCAGACCATCCTCTTGTCTTTCTCCCAAAGGAATAAAAATCCAGTGAGAAACCTCCGTGGATTCTGATGTCAGCAGTCACATTATGTCAGAAATAAAAAAGACCTAACAGCTTAAATATATCACAAAGATCCTCAATGTGATGTCAAGGTCTGATCCGGAGAAACTGGGACGTTCCGCAGCCTCTAGAACGCGTTCTCTTACTCAAACCAAAAAAGTGTCTCTAAATACGCGCTTGATCATTTCAAACCCTCCAGACTCGTCAAGCAGCTTTAAGTTCTTATGCTCCTCAACTCTGGAGCCGGCGTCCTGATGACGCTGCTGCCAGAACTGACAACACATGAAGATCAGGAAAAAGTTTCTCGTTTACCTCAGCGTTTCCTAAAATAAGTGTCCTCCACTGATCCTTTTGCTGTGCCACATGAAAAGCTCCACTATTTATTCGCTTATAATGGAAGTTTAATTTCACTATTATGTTTCTAAATGGGTTTTTCTCTTTGCAGATAATTACCACTTGGTCAAAAGCCCTCAGAACAGGTAAGACTTCAGCCTAGTACGTTCTCCTTCTACCCATCCGTTTCCTACACCCTGGACGGGTCTCCAGTGTCTTGCTCACACTTGGACATGGTCACCAGGGGAAGTGGGGATCGAACCAGCGGCCCTTCAGTTGCTATACGACCACTCTACTTCTGAGCCACGCCGCCCCTGAGCCTCGTACAGCTTTGATTAAACTTCATTAGCAAAACTAAAAACTGACAATTAGTTTGAAACGCCACTGATGGACGTCACGCTGAAATGCGCCTGTGGTGACATCAGAATTTTTCTTCCTCCAGCCGTTGTTTATTAGAGGCGCAAATCTACAGAGTAACGGAGAAACGTCTCAACCTTCAGGTGTGTTTTAGGTCAGATGATACACCTGTGCGTGCGTGCGTGCGTGTGTGTTTAGCAGTAATCAGGCAGAAGCAGCAGCTCCCAAGAAAAACTCAGTGCACAGGATAATTATTACACATATAAATTCCACATACGCCAAAATACATGACTTAGGTGACGTGTAAAATTGTTGAAGTTTATTTAATAATCGTCTTGAATTTAAAAGCAAAAGTCTGGTCGTGTGTTCCAGCTCAGGAGAAACAGTCACCAGTGTAGCCAGCGTGTCTCCTGCTCTGCCCAAGAAGGAGAAGAGATACAGGAAGAGGAGGAGCAGAGATCACCAGGAGGAGATACCGCCGGAGATCCCAGCCAAAGGTGCGCGCTAATCTGAGAGCGCATGACCACACAACCTCTGAGCTGGACCTGCATCTTTGCCTGTTGTAACTTGTGACTCATTTTAGCCCACAAGCAGGGCCAGCAGAATGCGAGTCTGTGTCTGTGTCAGGTTTCCAAACAAGAGTTGACGCATCAAGTTACAGAGGCACATTCTGAAGGGGAAAACGTTCCCACGGCTCGCATTCACTCATCGGCCGATGGGATCGTTCCCATCAGCTCAGTGTCAGTGGTACAAACAGGAATGGCAGAGAAATCCTCTCAACAGCTGAGCCTGGCTGTGAAGCAACACTGGCTTTCTTGCCATACACATCTAAATTATTAGAATTATTATTTTTATAATAATTATTATTATTTTCTGTTACAGTGAAAAACTAGTTTTTGTGCCTGTTGGTGTGTTTTAATGGAGAGACCTGTTTCCCAATATACACATGAATAATGTCATTATTATCATTATGATTATTCATGGCTCCACTAACTTTTGTTTTGTCCCTGTAGCTCCAATTGGAGATAAGACAAGAAAACCCAAACTTTTAAAACCACAACCAAGGAAAGTTGTTTTGGTGAGTACAGCCTCTCGTACACCCCCCACTTTGTTTATTGATACTGAATTAGACCCCAACTATAAAACAGTCCTAATCATTTCCTCTAAGTGCTGCTTTTGGATCCATAATACAAACAGACTTGAGCCCTGTCTTGTCTCTCCAACATGGTTCAGGTCTTTCCTTCTTGGGACTACTTAGTCGCAAAACCCTCTCAGATGAGCTCCTACCAACATGTGGAGTTCCACAGGGGTCAAGGCCTGGACCTCTGCGGTTTTAACTCTGCACTTGCCCCTTCACTGATATAACTGAAGTTAGGGATTGTTGCCATATTTGGATGACAAATGAATTTAAATTATTATTTTTCCTCAAAAGCTACCATACCAGACAGCGGCTAATGTCATTGTTACATATTTAATAACAAATGTCATGAAAGGTGCAGCACAACCTAGTTGCGCCTGGAATCAAGTGGCTCTCATCTCACAGTTTGGTGGTCAAAGTGCTGCAAGAGCGAGAAGCTCTGCTGCCTAAATCCTGGGCAAAAAATGTCAACCAAGGAAATCATCCACCATTTGGCCTTCCTGTCTTGGTCCTCACCAGGAGCCTTCTGAACACGAGGAATCAGTTCAACTCAGGCTCGTCATTCCCATCCGACACAGTCGTGTGTCAATGGACTCTGCAGAGACGCTACAAGTCCTGTAATTCGTCTAATGGAGTTTTGCATGAAAACCTTCCTGCTTATTTTCTCACCACTCACACCACATCCCTCCTCTGCCACCTCCCTCCCCTCCCGGTCTCCCCCCCTCATCCCCGTCTCCAAATCTCCAGCCGAAGATTGTGGAGGAGAACCTGACCTATGCCGAGCTGGATTTGGTGAGGCCGATTCCAGAGCCCAAGGCATCGCGTAGCGGCACAGTGTACGCTCAGATACTGTTTGGGGAACAGCAGCTATGAGACTTACACAAACACACACACACACACACACACACTTGCACACACACACACACAGAAACTAATAATTATGCCTTATGTACATAGCAGTGTTTATTTATAGCGTGAATTATTTTGTATTCTAATGGTGGTGAGAGACGAACCTTGTAATGTCTCAGCATAACAATTTTATGTTTTTATATGATATTTGACAGTTTTGTCTTTTGTCTGCAGAATCAAATGTTTTGTGTACTGGAGGATTTTTGAATCTGTGTAGTTTGTAAAAGTGAGAATGCAGTGAACGGTTTGGGGAGGATTTAGATCCAGTTTGATCGTGACAATCACACATGAACCCGTGTGATGTAGCATCCACAGCTAGCTAGGACTGATGCGGTACCACGATGATCCCATTGACTGTAAATACTTCATGTCAAGATTGAAAGAATGTGCTTGTAACCCTGAAGCCTAAATGCACACGTGATGTTTTACACTGTGGGAATTCTTTGGGATTCATATCAATCTCATATCTGCGCATTGAGTATGTAGTGGTAGCCCAGACTTGTTTGGCTTAGCTTAACTTAGCATACAGGGTGTTGCCATGACAGCGAGCTGACCTAGTAGCTACCAGGCTTGTAACGTTAGCTCCTGCTGGTCCTGTTTGAGAGTAAACTTTCAAATCAACTCTAAATGTGAGCGCAAGTACAAACACACTTGCACAAGTAGAGACAACTGACGTCTTCGTCAGAGCACATGGTTAGGATGCGTTGTGATGTCAGAACCTCATCTGAATGAATTCCATGATCCGTGCGCTACAGTGGCGACTGGTGTAGGTGGCAGCCTTCTGTTCATTTTACTCCTGAACACAAGTTCTGTTTATTTCATCTCCACCTGTTTCTTCTTCGAAGGCTGTAAGCAGCGGCGTCCTCCTTCTCTCAGTGTAGCCATGGCGTGCTGACCAGCATGATGTATCCTCAGATGCTTGTGAAAATTAGTGGTGCTGGGCTCTATCACCAGCACTCTGAGTTTGCAAAGACAGCAGGCAGCTTCATTTATGTCTTTTGTTTGATTTTAAAACAAAACAACTTGAACCAATGGTTCCTCTTTGTCACTGGCGATCGTGAGCGGGGAGGTGATTCCCTCGCCGACTGCACGTGCTGACTCATACACCAGCACTCATGGCTTGATGATGGCCGACTCTTTCACCATATCACCAAGCTGAAATGGAAGCAGCTGATGTAACAGTCTCGTTGGAAAATGCCAGTTTCTGTGAGATTGAGTCTTGGAATCATTCAGTGCGGCTGCCAAGAGTGCGGTGCTGCGTCTTGGCTGGAGCCTCTGGTGTTCTTATGATTAAAACATTACAAACGGTGGAATCTGCCATCGTGTGTGTGGTCTCCAGCATTTAAAGGACCCGGAATCCTCCAGTGGGTTTCTGACAAACAGGACAGAGGAACAGCAGCAGAGGCTCCGGCGCTCCCAAGTGTGTGACGAGGCCCAAGTCACTCGCGTATCAGTTAAATACACGACATAGCAAGAGTGAAGAAGTGAGCTGTAGGTGTGTATTTGGAGTGCCCTGCTTCCAGTCTTATGCTAAGCTAGGCTAATCGCGCAGACATTTAGTGATATTCTTCTCCAGTAAGGAGAGTGAAGTTTTCCCAAAATGTTAAACTGTCCTTGATTATGGTTCTAGAGGACTTCAACATGGAGACGTGACGGCTCCTGTGATGCTCCTCACACCTAAACTGTGAGAACCCAAACCAGAGAGAGCAGCTCACGATGAGACGAAACCAAACTTCTGCTCCTGTGAATGTGAACTGCTGCTTCTCCAAATGTGATTTCCTTCTGGAGCCTTCTAGATTATCTGCCTCTCAACATCTGTTTGTGTGTGTCAGCAGTTTACAATGACCACAACTCCAGAGAGTTGATATGAAAGTAGCCACCATTAGCCCCCCCCCCCCCCCCCCCCCAAGCATGGGAGAGCATGTCAGCCTTTCAACTTCTGCCAACATCTAACAGGCTGTTAGAGGCGCGCGCACACACACACACACACGCGCACGCGCGCGTGAACAAACGTGGCTCTTGAGTTGCAGTAAACTTGTTGGAACGTTGATGGAACTGTCCTTCCCTTCTTCACGTTCTTGTATCAGGAACCTTTACAGCCGCTTTGCTTTCTCACTTTCCATGAGTGTGAAACTGCTTCGCTCTCTTTTTCCATTCAATGAGCCTCTGGATTCAAGCATGGAAAAGCAGCACAAGTTTTTCAGACAGTGAATTTGAAACCCAGACACAAAGGCACCGTCCCCCCCCCCCCCCCCCCCCCCTCCCCCAGCACTGCCACTATCTTGTATGGCATCACCCGTGCAGATGCTACATGCTAATACTACGCCTGCCATTAGCCTGGTAACTAGCAGTCAGTGAACAAAATGATGAAATTATTTATGTATTTTATAACCGTCACTTCATGTCGGAGCTGCCTCACACCAGTCACACTGACATGGACTGCAATATCCCACCTTTTTCTCTCATGAGACAATATTCAAGTTAAAGGTGCAGTTCACCCAAAAAGGGAGACGCAGTCATCGTCGGCTCCTCCTCCTGCTGATGGAAGGTCAGGTGATGGTTTTAGTGCACAAACACTGCTGGACTTTGACAGGTAAAGGTGTTGCAGTGAATAATTAGAGAATAGAACCATGAGATGAAAAATTCAAACGAGCATGAAGGCATTTTATGGGTTTGTGGTGTATTTTTATTGTTGGGCAAATTATTCCTTTGACACGTGTCGCTAGAATGCACTCAGATTCCTGTTTCCATGTGACAGAGAGAAGACCCACACAGGTGCACACAAAGACATACACACAGACACACACAAACCCATGGACCCTAGGTACAGGTACCTAAGTACACATGTACAGGATTGTTGAACCCCCAGGAGACTCTGGTCCCGCTGTGCGTCGACGCTGAGCTGCCTTCTGTTGTTGTTGTTGTTGTTGTCGTCTTTGTGTTTCCTGATGCGTGCGTTTTTTGCTCCGTGTTTCTGAGGTTACTGTGTTCACTCTCATGTCTGGAGGATGTCAGACCGCCGCCGCTCCAATGCAGACAGCTGGAATGTTTGGTCAAGATAACAAAAAGTGAAATGTAGAAATGTAGAAGTTTCCAGGGGGGACGACAAGCTCTCATTGCTCCGTGTTTATTGTTGACGGTGGAGTTCTGACCACTCGTCGTTTGAGTGTACGCCATCAGGCGCTCGGGAACATAAACCTGGGTGAATGTGGTCATCTGCAGGCTTCCTATCAGCGCTGGCAGATATGTTTTCGTGACTACTGCAGGGTCATGTGACCAGGGACTGAATGCTGAGTTAAAGTGTTCCAGGTGCAGACAAAAGTCAGAGAGATCTCAGCAGCGGTTTGTGTTCCTTCCTGCCCACTGGCTGTGACCCTGTTCCTGACATGGCAGCAGCGTGTTGACTTCATCAGTCCATGCAAACAGCTCTGTTCTAGAAGTCGTGCTCTGGTACTGCTCCTCTCCAGCTCACCATCCCAAACACACCACCTGCTGGATTCTGTTCAGATCAGGAAGTGAGTCCTGCAGCCAGCCAGCGTCTGTGCTCATCCCTCCCTGAGAGCCACATTCTAGTCACACCCCTGCTTGTCAGGTGCTCAGCGTATCGTCTATGTATAGAATAACGGGCTCACCAACGCCCTTCAAACTGTGAAATGTAGTTTCTTCCAGACCACCGTGTCTTTAATGGGAGTCCACTAACGAGAAGCAGATGTGGGAGTCGTCCCTGTGTCCGTCTCTGACCTGCACTCAGCAGAACTTCTACATGTTTTCATTTTCACATCTCACCTCAGACGAGTGGAGGAGATGGAAGTGTGTGCACATTATTATTGTCTAACATGTCAGCACAAATAAAGGCTGTCCTACTTACAATGGTTGTTGTTTTCCTGCGGGCTGTTGTGTGTGTTTCTTCACACGTGGTGTTTCCCTTGTAAACATGTTTAAGATTCATACATGAAGAACTTGAGCTCTGCATCTACCCTTGTGCAAGCTGTGGTGCAGTGAACAACATTTCTTGGTGAACAGATGCTTCTGCTTTCCCTCAGATGATGACGTTGTCCTGAATTTCCTTTGCTAGATAGGTCTCTGCAGGAGCTCCGTGCTGGTAAGGAGGAGACGTGAGAGGAGAATGTGGAGGTGTTTTAATGAGAGACGGAGGTTTAAATGTTAGGTTGAGTGTATTTGAACCCTCCAAAGCATTTCCAAAAGGAAAAGTGGGAGGGAGGTTCACTGTGTGAGGCTAAATTAACCCCAGAGGTCGTATAAAAATGTCTCACCCACAAGGAAAACACAAGAAGTTGACGGAAAGAGACGTGGCTGTTGGAGGGAGGGAGTTGAAAAAATAACCAAAGTGTGTAATGTTTAAGTAGGTGTGTGTGTGTGTGTGTGTGTCATCAGCAGACACAAAGCTATTGTTACTGTTACTGACCTGCATGTTTAGGACGCTCACGTGCCGTCTCTCTGTCTGGAGAGGTGGAATGAAGAGAAACCCAGGCGTCCTGTGTGGTTCCAGATGTGGACAGACGACAATGGAGTCTCAGGAGTCGTACATCACTTTCACACTCCAAACTGGAAATCCTGCAGATCTCAGCTCAGGCCACTATGGAGGAGAGACCGCTTCCTCCAGGAACACCGTGATGTCATATCCACACGCTGTCATGAACGTAGGATGAGCAGGACTCAACTGCAGGTCACAGACCGGTGGGATCAGACAAGCGGGGTTTATTTCCAGGCAGAGGTCAATACACAGGTGAGCAATCAAACCAGGCGGAGGGATCCAAGAGGTCAGAAACGAGGAAGGTTCAGACAACAACAAGGCTGTGACTGTGGCCAAGAGAAGGAGCGCTTCTCTGAACGTGGGTCAGGAACGACGAGACACAAAGGCAGTGCTGATGGGGAGTGAGGAGCCACAGGTGCTGAAACACAATCAGGAATCAGGTGCACACAGATGGGGAGGAGGCAGGGCAGACAGGAACCTGGAACAGAGACAGAGGTGAGAACACACAATAAAACAGGAAGACAAGACATGAAACGTGAGGGAAACAATAAAACAACAGACGGAGGACATGACAGGAGAACAGGAACACTCAGCATGGAGGAGGAGTCACTGCGTCCAGCTTCCTCATAAACTGGCCAGTGAATGTTCAGTTTGCACACCTCTGATCACGTCTAACGAGCACGTCTGACGAGCACCTCTCCAGAGGCGGTTCACTCAACAGGGGTGAGGAGACACCGATGCCTGAGTGGCGCCTGAACACTTGGCAGGTGTGACAGGTCAGAGGTCAGCAGCCAAACCAGACGGTGGGTAGCAGGACTGGCAGAACCGTCCTGCTGGGTGTCGGCAGCGTAACCCCTCGTCAGATGAACCAGAACCCTTGATCGTCTTTGCATCACACTTGGATGTGTATGCAGTAACTCACGAGGCATTTCACTTCGATAATACTCTGTCTGCTGTGTCTGTCTCGTCTCAGTACTACGATAAACTCAGCTGTTGAAGTAATGAGAAACAGCCGCCTCACACTCACCGTTTGGCTGCTTGTCGCCACTCACACTCCAAAACTGATGACATCATCCTGTGTAATGACTTTTAAGATTGTTAACAGTCGATGAGGAGTGTGTGTGTGTGTGTGTGTGTGTGTGTGTGTGTGTGTGTGTGTGTGTGTGTGTGTGTGTGTGTGTGTGTGTGTGTAAATAATGATGTCAGGCTGAAGTTAAGAGTTTGGAGCTGTTCCTGCGTTCTGTACCAGGTTCGGTTATTTACGGTGTGTAAACTGACATCTGAGGAACACTGGTGCGTCTCGGTCTCCACATGTCTGGTGTGTGCTGTGAGCGTCTGCTCCAGAATTATAGGTCTGCTAAGATACAGAAAAATATGTCTCCAGATCTGCAGAGGAAAGTGTAACTGTGAGTTTCAGCATCTACATGAACGCTCCTGTGCCAGTTTGACTCTTGCAACACTGACATCCGGTCCATCACTCTCAGAGGAGACCAGCTCAGAAACACAGAATCCTGTTCCTGATCAGAAAAAAAACACAAACCAGAAAAATACCATGGAGACAAAAAGATGAAACGTTTTCATTCACCTTTGTGGGATGTTGTGCTGTGCTGTCCTCTCAGAGCCACTATGTACATTATATTTTAAGGATTACCTCGGCCTACATAGTACAGAAGGTGTCATTGGAGTACTACTGCATGTCTGCAACCTCCTCATCCACAGACCGAGTTAAAGTTGCCAGTGCATTTACAGAAAATACAGAAAAACTGGCGGGATTTGTCCAGCAAGCAGTGATGGTGGCTGACAATGCTGGTGAAGAATGAAGAGCCCAACAAACAGTAAAGCTTCAGACCAACGCAGTCTGAGCCAGAATAACGAGGGCTCCGCGTTACCGGCACCACAGAGCCTCTGTGGTTTGGCTGCTCTGCTGTAAACATCAGTGTGGGGAAATTAAATCCTGAAGAATACAAACCTGCTGCGTATGTCAGAGAACTAAAAGGAAGTAATGACGGTTTTATCTGAGGGAAACAACAAACACGCTTCTATGACTGTGGATTAAAATGATTTTTATTCATGAAATGTGTTTTTATTAAATGCATTTTGTCAGACAAGATCAGGTTAGAGTCATCAAATAATAATTTAGACACAGAAACAAACAGCTGCAGGAGTTACATTCATCACACACAGACAACGGCCTCATGATTCACTGACATGATGCCAGAAGCTTTCTGAGCCTGAACACGGAACCTTCTGCTCTGCAGCAACACGGCAGGTCAGGAAGAGGAACGGCGCATCTGAACAAAGTGCAGATGAACACATGAATGTCCCTCATGTCCTATAAGCTGTCCCTCTTTCTGACAAACACTCATGTGTCTGATCCTTCTGGCTGCATGTGTGTCTGCATCTGTGGAGTTTGGCTCGATTTTCCATGTCTGTGTTCAGTTGTCAGCTGTGGGAGCTGCCGCCTGCTAGCTGGCTGCTGTGCAGCTCAATCCAAGTGACTGATTCTGCAGTTTGGGAACTTAGCAAAGCAGTTTAAAAGGGAAGTGAGAATATGACGTGTTTAAAAGAGTTTTCAGTAACATGAGGGTCATGTGATCCTTTCATCATTCCTGCTGTGTGGTGCATTTGAGTTCTACCAGAGCAGTAACAGGAATAACTACTTTAAAGCAAACAAGCCATGTATATTTAGCTTGGCGCTGATGGAGACTGACAGCTAGCAACTGCTTAACTGTCCAGAAACATCCATTTACAAAGCCCATCGTCTGGTAAAATCCTGGTCTTTGCCATCAGTACTCAGTATTCAGTTATCAGAAATCAGTAATCAGTATTCAGTTATCAGTATTCAGTTATCAGAAATCAGTAATCAGTACTCAGTGTTCAGGAATCAGTACTCAGTAATCAGTACTAAGTATTCAGTAATCAGTTATCAGTAATCAGTACTCAGTAATCAGTACTCAGTGTTCAGGAATCAGTAATCAGTACTCAGTATCAGTAATCAGTATTCAGGAATCAGTAATCAGTACTCAGGAATCAGTAATCAGTTATCAGAAATCAGTATTCAGTTATCAGAAATCAGTAATCAGTATTCAGAAATCAGTAATCAGTATTCAGTAAACAGTAATCAGTACTCAGTATTCAGTTATCAGAAATCAGTACTCAGTTATCAGAAATCAGTAATCAGTATTCAGTAAACAGGAATCAGTACTCAGTAATCAGTACTCAGTATTCAGTTATCAGAAATCAGTATTCAGTTATCAGAAATCAGAAATCAGTATTCAGTTATCAGAAATCAGTATTCAGTAAACAGGAATCAGTAATCAGTACTCAGTAATCAGTACTCAAAATTCAGTAATCAGTTGTCAGTATTCAGTAATCAGTACTCAGTAATCAGTATTCAGGAATCAGTACTCAGTGTTCAGGAATCTGTATTCAGGAATCAGTACTCAGTGTTCAGAAATCAGTACTCAGTATTCAGGAATCAGTACTCAGTAATCAGTACTCAGTATTCAGGAATCAGTGATCAGCACTCATTAATCAGTACTCAGTGTTCAGGAATCAGTACTCAGTAATCAGTACTAAGTATTCAGTAATCAGTTATCAGTAATCAGTACTCAGTGTTCAGGAATCAGTAATCAGTACTCAGGAATCAGTAATAAGTACTCAGTATCAGTAATCAGTATTCAGTATTCAGGAATCAGTAATAAGTACTCAGGAATCAGTAATCAGTACTCAGTAATCAGTACTCAATATTCACGAATCAGTAATCAGTAGAGTTACTCTAAAGCTGGTCAAGAGTTAGTCTAGAATTGGTCTCGGGTTAGTCTAAAGCTGGTCTAGAGTTGGTCTAGAGTTTGTCTATAGCTGGTCAAGTTAGTCTAGAGTTGGTCTAGTGTTAATCCAGAGTTAGTCTATAGCTGGTCCAGCTATAATCTAGAGGTGGTGTAGACTTAGTCTAGAGTTGGTGTAGAGTTAGTCTCTTGCTGATGTAGAGTTTATCTATAGCTGGTGTAGAGTTAGTCTATAGCTGGTTAGAGTTTGTCTTGAGTTGGTGTAGTTAGTCTATAGTCAGTCTAGTGTTGATCTAGAGTTGGTGTAGAGTTTTACTATAGCTGGTGTAGAGTTAGTCTATAGCTGGTTAGAGTTGATCTAGATTTGATCTAGAGTTAGTCTATAGCTGGTCTAGTCTTAGTCTAGAGTTGATCTAGAGTCAGTTTATAGCTGGTCTAGAGTCCACCCAGACTGTTCCTGGTGGGTGCTCAGGGTCGTATCTGAATGTGGTCCAGTAGAACATGTGAGATGGCAAAAACACAGTGAAGAAGTGCTGCTGCTGCAGTAGCAGGAGATGACAGCCACATCCAAACATGACAGCAACGCGTCTGCTGACAGAGGACGAGCAGTCCGACCGATTCAGGGCCTGAGCCACGGATTTAATGTGGCACCAGAAGTGCTGATTATCATCATCAAAGAGTTCCCTCAACTCATATGATCTTGGGAGGTTGTCAGGAAATCCAAACTCACTGGAAGCTGAAATTTCAAACTGTAGCACTGGAACCTTCTAGAATGTGCTGCAGCTAAAATGGCCAAGGCTCAGGGTGCAGGACGACTGGGACCAGGATGACTGGGACCAGGATGACTGGGTCCAGGATGGCAGTAAGGAGTGTTATCACACCACGCGGAGTAGCAAGCTGTGTCCTACATCTCTTAAACCCAACTCTACTCTACTCTACTCTGCTCTACTTTCTCGTATGCCCAAGGGAAAGAAAAAGGGGAAGAAAACAAAGGAAATGGGCTTGAAAGAGGCCCGGACGTATCTGACGATGGTGGACATGGCGCAGCAGCTGGATCTTAGTCTAAAGAAGCTCACGACTGTTCCAAAGTGCCTCCAGAAGCTTGGGGCTCTGGATCAAGTGAACCTAGGCAGGAACCTGATCCAAAAAATCCCTGATTTTATATTTGATGACAATTTCATTAGCATGCGTGTTTTGGATCTGCACAGCAACTATGTGAGTATGATGGCAGGTTCAAGCATCAAAACTGATGATTTATAACAGAGTCATGTCTGTTGTTCGAGGGCGGGGCCACAGGTTGTGTTACATCCCAAAATTTCTCTGGCTAACCTCTGACTTTGATGTTGAGGTTTGTCGTACAGAGCTGACAGTCAGGATTCTTGAAGGTTCTGTCCGTCTGACTTTGGAATGTTGTAATAATCTATGAGAGAAATAACGCCACCACCAAACCAACTGTAACAAATCATTAAATCCAAAAGAAGGGCCGGCGTGGCTCAGAGGTAGAGTGGCCATTTATCAACCAAAGGGTTGTTGGTTCAGTCCCCACTTCCTCAGTTACCATGTCCTTGAGCAAGATACTGAACCCGTAATTGCTCCTGATGGCCCTGTGAGGGACTGGTGACCTGTCCAGGGTGAACCTGCCTCTCACCCAATGTCAGCTGGGATAGGCTCCACCCCCCTGCACCCCTTAAAGGATAAGCGGTATAATGAATGGATGGATGGATGGATGGATGGAAATCCAGAAAGAAGTACTTGCTGCTGAAGCTTTCTTTTTAGCTCCCTCAATGCTATCAGCCTTGTTTCAGCTAAATACAGCCTTCAGGTGTGCGCCGCTGATCTATGATGTCGTCCAATCCTGTAGAACAGAACTGGATCGGCCAGATCGCCACTGATATCTGATCCAGCAGGCTGAGACAGTATCGTCAATCATCAATGCATTCCAAGTGGAAAGCACCAGGTTACAGTAAGAGCTCAAAGGTGGAGCTCTGAGATCAGTGTGAGAACCTGGAACCTGGCCCCCGCCCTCAAACTCCAGGCACTTCATTAGCATCATCGATGTTCTGTCCTCTGGGGACCTTTGTCAGCAACCACCTTAGATTCATAGATGTAGAGTTTGGTGTACTAATCTTTAATGTAATGGAGTTCAGTTGTTTCAACTGTGCTACTGTTCTGTCTGCAGCTGGAAGAGGTCCCAGGGAGCATTGGCAACCTTGAGAACCTGCAGGTTCTGAATTTGTGTAACAACCGTCTGGCGAGACTCCCCGACGAGATCGGCGAGCTGAAGAAACTCCAGACCCTCTACTTGGGTCTCAACAGGCTCACATTCCTTCCTGCCTCCATCCACAATTTGAAGGAGCTCCGCTACATCGGCCTTTCTGACAATCAGTTCACCTCTGACCCACTGTGCCTCACAAATCTTCATCAAGTGGAGGTCAACCTGAAGAGGAACCCCATCCTGGATGAGGAGCCCCCCCAGCAGGAGTCAGTCAATGACAAACACGTTTTCTACCTGCTAATGGAAGGCGAGCTCTGTGAACAGTGCCTGAAAAAGTACGTCAATAGCAGAAGGAATGTATAAAGATGACACAAAGCAAACACACAGACCCAACTACAACTGAGCTGGCCGGCAGTGGTTCTGAGCTCCAGTACCTCAGTCAGCTGGGTGTTCTCCCTGTGTCTGAGAGGTTCTCCAGGTGACCCCAGGTGTGAATGTGTTTAAGTGTGTATGGATGGATTTTCCATCCCTCCCTTCCTCCCCCTGTCTGTCCATCCCTTCCCACCCTTAATGCTAAACCGTCCAAATGGGTATAACAGGCTGTGTAGAGGGGCACCGGAGCCCCCTGCTCTCTGATCGCAGGTCATCTGAAGACTTGAGATCAAGATGGGCACTGAAGTGCCCAGAGTACGGAAACGGACCAATCAGGAGCAGGGAGGCCCAGGTGGTTAGCATGTGCTAGCTGGCAGTTAGCATGTGCTATCTGGCAGTTAGCGTGTGCTAGCTGGCAGTTAACGTGTGGTAGCTGGCAGTTAGCGTGTGATAGCCGGCGGTTAGCGTGTGCTAGTCGATTGGTTATTGCAGGGCTGGCTGGGGGGGGGGGGGGGGTCATGCTGTCAGGGGCAGGGGGTGCATTCTTGGTGTTGCCAGCCACAGCAAACCAGGCTGCTGACACCACCTTTAAAAAAGTAATTTAAATTTTATGTTAAATATATACATTAATATATGCATTAATAATTAATTTTAAGCAACAGTGCTCACATACAATGTAAAGTGCTTCAAAATGTGGTAAAAAGAAGTGTGTCATATACTTCCAGTCTATTCTATTCTACTGCACTAAACTCTATCAATACACCAAATGTGATTTTATATACATATATATATATATATATATATATATATATATATACAGTGTACATATATATATACACTGTGTATATATATATATACAGTGTATATATATTGTCACATCCCCATGGTCATGGGCATGGGGGCGTGGCATCATTTGTGACTTCCTTCCCTTCCCAGGTTGGAGCTTTATGGGGCGGAGCTGCTGACTAATTGGGAGCACCTGGGCCCGGGCGTCTCCCAGCTATAAAGCAGGCGGCCAACCTGGCCGACGGGCTCTCGCTCACTCCTCCTGGCCCACGTCGGAGCGATGGTTGTGTTTCTTGAGTTATGTCTTGTTTAGTTCTCTGCATCCATCACACCGCGCACATACACCCCCTGTACACTCATGCACACACTCGCACTCACCACTGACACTACTGATAACCACACTCCATTGCATGTTATGGTTTGCCTTGTTTTGATTTTGCATTGTTAATAATAAATTCTTAGTTGTGTGTGACGTTGACTCCGCGTTTCCCTCCTTCGATGTCACGATCTGTGAGCCGGGTCGTGACAATATATACAGTGTGTATATATATATACAGTGTGTATATATATACAGTGTGTATATATATATACAGTGTGTATATATATATATATACAGTGTGTATACATATATATACAGTGTGTATATATATATATACTGTGTGTATATATATATATACTGTGTGTGTATATATATATATACTGTGTGTATATATATACTGTGTATACAGTGTGTGTATATATATAGATACACACACATACTGTATGTGTGTGTATGTATGTATATATATATATATATGTGTGTGTGTGTGTGTACACAGCTGCTATCTCATTTCTGTCTTTCTTGTCAGAGTTGTATGTTGTTCTAATGAGTAAAGAACTACAGTAAACAGACTGGATGGTCACAGTCACTCACACAGCAGTTGCTTGGATACAAAAGACAACAAATCTCACGTCCTGCCTGTGAGTCCAGACCAGAGCAGCAGCCGCCTCACTCACAGCACACACCAGCTACACGGCAGCAACCTACTTTACATGCGTGTGGCATCTTGATATGTGAGCTGATGGCGTGAGTCCCCGTCAGTCTCGGTGTTGCTGGATCTGGAGAGGCCTTCCCTCATCCCTCGCGCTGGTAAGACTCCTGATTCTTGATATTCTGACCAACCTACTCAGAGCCGTGAGCTGACTTCTGGTGACTCACTACACCTGAGTGGAACACTGGGTTTTCATGTTCATGATTCAGGGTTTAAGTACACATGGAAATACAAAAGAGCCAAGTGTGTGGAAGTCAGTGATTCTGCTTTGTCATGGAACAATCGGTGATAACGTTACACCTCCAAACTGGAGCCTGGTGTAACTTGATTCTGCTCCGCTGAATACTGTTAACTAGCAGCGTCCTGGTGCCTGTCCTGGTCTCTCTATCCTGGTCTCTATCCTGGTCTCTATCCTGATCTCTACCCTGGTCGCTACCCTGGTCTCTACCCTGGTCTCTACACTGGTCCCTATCCTGGTATCTTCCCTGGTCTCTACCCTGGTCTCTACCCTGGTCCCTATCCTGGTCTCTACCCTGGCCCCTATCCTGGTATCTTCCCTGGTCTCTACCCTGATCTCTATCCTGGTCTCTTCCTGCAGCATCATGGCCAAAGGAAAGAAAATCAAGGCAAAGGCGAAGACAATCACCTTGAAAACTGCTCAGAACTGCGTGGATCTGACCCTGGACGGCAGGCGGCGCCTGGATCTCAGCTTCAAGGAGCTCACGTCTGTTCCAAAGTGCCTCCAGAAACTGTGTGACATGGATGAAGTGGACCTGAGCAGGAACCTGATCCGGCAAATCCCAGATTTTATTGACAATTTCATCAAAATTTGCGTTTTGGATCTGCACAGCAACTACGTGAGTTTCTAGATACTTCTACTAATAACAGGTGTATTTGAGCTGGAAGACTTCAGCTTGACACCAAACTGCCGAGGTTGTGAGTTTGTGTCTCAGGAATGTTGGACTGAAAGGTTGAACTTCGCTAACCTGTTTACTACACACCGCCACGAGGCGTCCTGGGGTAGATGTAGGTCTCACGTGTTCGGTTGTGATGTCAACATGTGTGCGATGTCATCATGAGCCACTCTGACTTTTGTGATGTAACTTGTCTGCAGCTGAACCAGATCCCAGTCACCATCGGCCGCCTTCAGAACCTGCTGGTTCTGAATTTGTGTAACAACCGTCTGACGAGCCTGCCGGAGGAGCTGGGCCTGCTGAGGAAGCTCCATACCCTCCACCTGGGCCTCAACCTGCTGGAAGCTCTCCCTGCCTCCATCGGCACCCTGAAGGAGCTCCGCCACATCGGCCTCTCTGACAACTTGTTCACGCGCGTCCCCAGATGTCTGTCCAAGCTGGATCAGTTGGAGAGGGTCAACCTGGACAGGAACCCCCTCCTGACTCAGCTACCCCCCCTACAGGAGTCAGTGGTGGTGACAGAGAAGCTGTTCCTCGTCCGGAAGAGTCACCTGTGTGAGGAGTGTCTGAATAAAACGGAGAGGAAGACGCTGAACCAAGAGGTGAAGACCAGGCCGCCCACCCAGGCGCACGGAGGCGAGGAGATTCTTACTGTCAAAAGCATGTTCAAAGACTCTGACTTGTAAAATCAGAACGACTTCCTGCTTCACTGCACCTCACAGGAAACTGCAGGATAAAAGGATCTACAGGTAGAACTCCCCAGGAACAAGTACTCAGGTGAAGTACTTTAATATGAAGCCTCCTCAGGTTACAGGAGTACTCAGAAGTGTGATAATTACACCCCTCCATCCATCCATCATCCATTCATCATCCATCATCCATTCATCATCCATCATCCATTCATCATCCATTCATCATTCATCATCCATCATCCATTCATCATCCATCATCCATTCATCATCCATTCATCATTCATCCATTCATCATCCATCATCCATTCATCATCCATCATCCATTCATCATCCATCCATCATCCATTCATCATCCATCATCCATTCATCATCCATCCATCATCCATTCATCATCCATCCATCATCATTCATCATCCATCCATCATCCATTCATCATCCATTCATCAATCATCCATTCATCATCCACCATCCATCCATCCATCATCCATTCATCATCATCCATCCATCATCCATCCATCCATCCATCATCCATGCATCATCCATCCATCCATCATCCATTCATCATCATCCATCCATCCATCATCCATCCATCCATCATCCATGCATCATCCATCCATCCATCATCCATTCATCATCCACCATCCATCCATCCATCATCCATTCATCATCATCCATCCATCATCCATCCATCCATCCATCATCCATGCATCATCCATCCATCCATCATCCATTCATCATCCACCATCCATCCATCCATCATCCATTCATCATCCATCCATCCATGCATTCATTTTCTATGCTGCTTATCCATCAAAGGTCACGGGGGTGGAGCCTATCCCAGCTGACATTGGTTGAGAGGCGGGGTTCACCCTGGACGGGTCACCTGTCCGTCACTGTGACAAAGACACATGTGACTAATTAGCAGTGTCTTTTTCAAGAGTGAACATTCGCTGATGATGTCAGCTAAAGTCATAGTTCCCAGAACTACAGCTGTGACTCCAGATCCAGAGGACTACCAGCTGAGGTGCAGACAGCGCACTGTCCCCATGCTGCCCGGTTGGGTTCAATGGCACTACAGCACCATCTACTGCTGCTACAGCAGCGGTGCAGCAGGAGCGTCTCCCTCCACACCTCAACCTTATAGAACACGGTTCCATGACAGTGAATACACAGCTTATGAGGCCCTCAGGCAGCTTCATATGAAGAGCGCCACTGTGACTCACACGCATGGTCTCCACTAGAGGGCAGCAGAGGACCCCCCGGGACCCCCAGCACACTTTTCCTGGTCCCCGAACATTTTAACAAACCAAAAACCAGTTGACATGATTCCAGTTTAGCAGAACTTTACTGCAGAAGCTGTAAGATAACTTCAATGAAAGAGCACCGATAATTCATTATCGCCCAAAACAAGAGCTTTTAATAGCATGTGACTGCAAACCATGAATACGGCTGAAATATGAATCTATGTTGGATTTAATGTGAGATCAGTTGTATGAGTATTGAATAATAAAGCTAAATTATCAAGTCTGCAAAGGTTTCACGAGTGATCAGACTGAGAATCTCTCGACTGGAAAGGAAACTGGGAACAAGGAGCAGCTCTCGACAGCCATGATATGAATCACTTTAAGAACTGACTTGTATAAATGCAAGAGTAAAGGTTCCCCAGGTTCTCCCAGCTGGTCGACGCATCGCTGCTACTAACTCGTCCTGTCAGGCACCACACGGCCGGAGAGCAAACAGAGCCACACTTTTACAACACCCTTCATTACACGGATAATACTACTACTACTACTACTACTACTATAATAATAATAATAATAATAATCACGATGATGATGACCTTTGTAGCACTTTTTAAAACGTGCTATAAAGTGCTCCCATGAAGCAGCAACAAATGGATCACAACCATGATGTGAGTCAAGATTTGACTGGCATAAACACAGATTAATGATAATGATCATAAAAACACCATTGAAAACAGAAGTTCTTTAACAGACAAAATAAAACCAGTAACAGGAAGTTAGTCACACCAAGTAAAACCAGTTAGAGGTGCTCTGATGGAAGGAGAGATGAGCAGGAGAAGGAGTCCCACCGTGAGGAGAGGAGGCCTCGGCTGTTGTTGTTGTCCTCCTCTTATCCGGTTGGTCCGGGTCGCGGGGGCAGCAGCCTCAGCAAGGAAGCCCAGTCTGTCCTCTCCCCAGCCACTTCCACCAGCTCTTCCGGGGGAATCCTGAGGCGTTCCCAGGCCAGCCCAGAGATATAATCCCCCCAGGGTGTCCTGGGTCGGCCTCGAGGCCTCCTTCCGGTCCAACATGCCTGGTACACCTCCTGAGGGAGGCGTCCTCACCAGATGCCTGAACCACCTCCACTGACTCCTCTACATGGAGGAGCAGCAGCTCTACTCTGAGTCCCTCCTGAAGGACTGAGCTTCTCACCCTGTCTCTAAGGGAGAGCCCAGCCTCCCTGAGGAGGAAACTCATTTCAGCCGCTTTATTCAGGATCTTTTTCTTTCAGTCATTACCCAGAGCTCATGACCACAGGTGAGGGTTGGAACGTAGATTGACAGGTAAACTGAGAGCCTCTCCTTTTGGCTAAGCTCCCTCTTCACCACAACGGACTGGTTTAGCACCATCACTGAGGGCACCGCCTCTCATCCCAGCCACTTCACATTCGGCTGTGAAGTGTCCCAGCAAGAGCTGGAGGTCGTGGCCTGATGGAGCTAAGATGGAGCTAAGAGGACCACATCATGGAGGGCCACCACCTGGCTGAACCTAGAAATTCTGTCCATAAAGGTTATGAACAGAACCGGTGACAAAGGGCAGCCTTGGTGGAATCCAACCCTCACCAAGAACAAGTCAGAATTACTGCCGGCAGCGCGAACCAGACTCTCACTCCTCTGGTAGAAAGACTGAACGGCCCTTTGTAAGGGGCCATCCACCCCATACTCCTGGAGTACCCCCCACAGGGTGCTCCTGGGAACACAGACATAAGTCTTCTCCAGATCCACAAAACACATGTGGACTGGTTGGGCAAACTCCCATTCCCCTCCAGCACCTGAGCGAGGGTGAAGAGCTGATCCATGGTTCCATGGCCGGGACGAAAACCACACTGCTCCTCCTTGATCCGAGGTTCGACTATCGCCCTGACCCTCCTCTCCAGTACTCTCTGAGTCATGGACTCAGTCGATAGGTGGAAGCAGAAAGATGAAGATCTGGATGAATGGTGTGTTAGCACGTGGCTAAGCTAGCAAGCTAATATTACAAAAACGGAATAAGCTTAACTCTATGTTTAGTGAATCAAATATAGACAATGTCTATATCTGTAGTTCTCAACTGGTGGGTTGTGACCCTAGAGTGGGGCATGGAGGCAACCACATGCGAGGCAGTCAGAATTCTCACTAATGGCCTACGTTCCTGCTGGTAAAGGAAGGTTCTGGTGGCTGCTGTTGCAGGATGTGCTTGCTGATGGAGAATTGTTGGGTGGAGGTTCATTGAAGGAGGGAGGTGCTGGACCTGCTCTACTTGGAGAGAGTCAGGACAGAACTTTGGTTGGGGTTTGGAGACACACTAATAAACCTGACTTGACGACTTCACCTAGAGAACCTTCTACACTCGAACAGGCATGTTCCTGAAGACATTCGAAGAGTCTTGATTCACGGTTGATCAGCGCGGCCTCGTCAGAGTTTTGTCAGTGAGGTTCCTCAATGAGATCTAACGTGGATGGATTTTGTGGCGCATAAAATCAAACATGTTTCTGCACAGCTGAGCTCCCGCTGCTCTTCAAATGATGTTTCCACTCGCTGTTCAGTTTTGGGAGCTGAACCATTTCTCCAACTCCCGCTCCAATGAACACTTTTTAAGTATTACATGGATGTCATGTGACCCACGTGTGAGCCAGTGATTGAAGCTTGATGCCACTTTAACTCTCACTTTTTTTTACTGATGTAACTCATTGATCGATTGACTGTATCTTATAATCTCCCAAATTATGTCAAGTGTCTTGTGGCTATTGTCGTTGTTGATTTGCTAACGCTAACACTATTGCTAACACAAATGCTAACGCTAACGGCGCAATGACAGTCAGAACCATCAGAAACTGACAGGAACTGCTGAGGGAAAGAAGGAGGCTGTGTGAGTCCTGCTGTCCTGTCAGCTCCCCCCGTGTCCATTAGTGGATGAAGTCATGGCCATGTGCTAATTGCCAGTGACAGAGCAGCGTGTGTGTGTGTGTGTGTGGGGGGGGGGGGGGCATAATGGGGGTAAAAGAAAGGGTTTAGAGAGAGAAGTGGGGCCCCAGACAGACCAGTCTCATTGGAAAACGCCCGTCTAATTTGTGTGTGTGTGTGCGTGAGTCTGTGTGTGTGTCTGTGTGTGTGTGTGTGTGTGTGTGTGTGTGTGTCTGTGTGTGTCTGTGTGTGTCTGTGTGTATGCGTGCATGCGTACTCTCCGAACAAGCTCAACATCATTTTCCTGGTGATAATTCCAGTCAAGAGATTCACCCACTGACTGAGAGGAAGGAAGGTTTGAATCTCCTTTTCACTGAAAGAGAAGAAGTCACTTCATTAAACATTAAAATAGTAGAAGAAGAAGCTCTGACAGGTGAGCTGCTGCAGACCAGTAAGACTTCACTTTGTCGTATAACTGGTTTGTGTTGGTGAAAATGACTAAAATCCTTATTTTAAATATATTTATGTACAAAAAAACTTTCAATATGTAGAGCGTTTTGTTTGATTGACCACAGTTGGTACAGTATAACGTTAAATTCTGGTGTGGATAGGGGAGGAGAAGAGGAATGTCCCTGAAGAAACCCTCATCATCATCATCCTCCGAGACCGTCGCCGCTCATCAATAAGTGATGTTGAGTCAACAGTCACACCTTCAGCCTGCTCATATAAAAGTTTAATCATCGGCTCCATCAATATTTCACCAGCGTCTCTAAACTCTGGAGTCTGAGATGGAGAGAGGATTCTGGGCTCGTTCCGACCTCACTGACTTGATTTGACCTCAGAGGTCAGGGAGATAAAAACAGGATTGGGAGAAGAAGAACAGAGAGAAGATGGAGGGAGGAGATGCTCACCTGCCAAAGCAAGTAGGCTGAAGGGATGTGGACTAAAATGGTCGTCAGGAATCTACTTAGCCTCACTTGTCCGTACAATACATGATAATAACGACAACATGAAAAAAAAAAAAATTCCTGAATGTGGACAGGAGACGTAGGAAACCACAGAGGGGACGTGTGAAGAGGAGAAACAGAAAGAACGGTACAAAAATAAATGAATTCAATAAAATAATAAATAAACTAATCCATCCATCATCCATCCATCCATCATCCATCCATCATCATCCATCCCTCCATGTTCTCCCTCTTCTCCTGTTCAGGGTGGTGGGGTGGAGTCTATCCCAGCAGCCTTCCCCCTGGACAGGTCACCAGTCCATGGCAGGGCCAACACATAGAGACAGACAACCATTGGCTCTCCCAGCCACGCCTACGGTCAATTTAGAGTCTGGATTAACCTGGTCCCTCTTGATGTCTTTGGACTGTGGAGGAAGCTGGAGTACCAGAGAGAACCCACACAGGAACAGGGAGAACATGGAGACTCACACAGAAAGACCCCGTGCTGCAGCCGGGGCTCCACCCACAACCTTCTTGCTGGGGGGCCACAGTGAGGACCACTGCTCCACTGTGCTGCCCTGAACTAAATCAGATAAAATCATCAAATTGACTTTAAAATGATATTTGAAAAACACAAAGAAAGAAAGATAATTCAAGATATTCTAACATGTTGGTGTCACATTTCTAAGCAACATCTCCACTCTGAGTTGTAGCTCATCCTGATTAACTCGAACAGATTAGATGTAATCATCAATTTTATAAATAAACTGCTTTAAATGTTTCTTTGTTAATATGTTCAGCTTTAATGTTATAGACTATTTACATGAGAGTTACTGTTCTAAGCATGCCTGTTTAGCACTGCATCACCACGACCTCCAGTCTCCCTGGACCTCCAGTCTCCCTGGACCCCCTTAGACCTCCAGTCTCCCTGGACTTCCAGTCTCCCTGGACCCCCTTGGACCTCCAGTCTCCCTGGACCTCCCTGGACCTCCAGTCTCCCTGGACCCCCCTTGGACCTCCAGTCTCCCTGGACCTCCCTGGACCTCCAGTCTCCCTGGACCTCCCTGGACCTCCAGTCTCGCTGGACCTCCCTGGACCTCTAGTCTCCCTGGACCTCCAGTCTCCCTGGACCTCCCTGGACCTCCCTGGACCTCCAGTCTCCCTGGACCTCCAGTCTCCCTGGACCTCCAGTCTCCCTGGCCCCGCTCAGGCAGCACGCTGCTCCATCCCTTCTGTCTGTTTGAAATGATGGAAAGGAAGTTTGATTGTTTCAAGTCAACTAAATACCGGCGTTGAGGTGCCAGAGTCCAGCAGGACCACACTTGAGGGCTGGTCTGGTGGTTTCAGCAATGCATCTCCCTGTGGGGCCTCAGCTGCCAGATTTAAGTGTCTGTTCAGTATTTTAGTCACTTTGCTGTTTGTCTCTCTTTCATGGAGCAACATGGAGCTCAGTGACAAACCAGCACGCTGGGGCGCCAAATCAGAGAGCAACACGCCGTGCCACACCCGGGCTGGTGCAGCCACACTGCTTTCACTCAACCTCAGTCTCAAACCAAACAGTGGCACTCTCGGTGGGTGTGTGTGTGTGTGTGTGTGTGTGTGTGTGTGTGTGTGTGTGTGTGCGCGCGTGCTCCTCCCTCTATTTCATTGTGGTTTCTCATTGGTGTGTCCCTCCTTTTCGCTCTCTGTCAGCATGTATGACCCCTATCTCTGTTCCTGTCAGTCTCATTCTGCTTTGATCAGTGTGTGTGTGTGTGTGTCTCTGTGTGTGTGTGTCGGTGTGTCTCTGTCTGTGTGTGTCTGTGTGTGTGTGTGTGTCTGTGTGTTTTAGATCCATATATGCATTTGCTGCTTCATTTTAACTGCATGTTGACCGTGTGCAAATACATGTATGTTATGTGTGCACACACACACATACATAGACACACACACACACACTCTCTGTGTTTCTCTTTGCTCTGTTATAAGAGCAGCTGCGGTCGACTGGAGGCTCTGATTCAATTGCAACGCTGGCCTGGGTTGTTATCCCAGGAGCTGGGGGTGCAGCAATGATGATGTCGCTGCCGGGGATCGAATACATGAACACATAAAACTTACACTGGTGTGGAAACTCTTGCTCTGTCACGTCCTTGTATTCCATGCAGATGCTGCTGCTGGTTCTAAGGTCACCGCATGTTCAGTGCTGACTAGCAGTAGTTAGCATTAACCAGTCGTTGGTATCAACGCGGTAACTCGGGGGTCTCAAACTCCTGCACCAGGCTGTCCTGCACTGTCACAGCAGGGTCACTTGAAGATCTCCAACAGTGGGAGTCCACCTCAGATGTTCCGTGTGCTGCTTTTGAAGAGACTTCCTGGTGTGGATGAGCACCAGAACTAAGAACCAACGGCAAACGATAACGGAGCTCAGAACCGAGAGAATCAGTGATGAGAGCTGAGAGCTCCACAAGAACCCTAACCCAAGGAGAAGAAACTGTCGACAGCAGCATTTCTATCAAAGCTGTGAACCAGCTCTGGTCTGCTGGTCCCCACAAACCTCCACCACGTCTGAGTCAATGACAGGCTGCTGGAGTCCGGACGACAGGACGTTGTCTGTTACGCAGCGAACAATATTTTTGCTCCCCTGGTTTGTCTGAGCGGTGCCACTGGAATGCTGGAGTGAGTAATTATGACCTACTGGACGAGCTGGGAATTTCCCACATTTGACTTTGGGCTGGACAGCAGTGTCATTCTTAGAGAGCCAAGGGAGGCTTTGCCCAGAAACATCGGAGGAAAGTGACTGAGACGAGGGAGAAAGGAGGAGGAAGGGGGGAGGGGAGGGGAGGGTGTTGGAGAGAAAAGATAGCTTGAGGGTGGAGGAGAATGAGGGAGAGAGGAGAAGAAGGATGGGGGATAATGAGTGATTAAGGGAGGAGGTGGAGACGAGCTGAGGACCTCGACAGCTTAATTAGGTGCAGCTGAAGGCGACACCTGCCCCCCCCCCCCCCCCCCTCCACTGCCTTCAGACATGCAGACCTTTGAGGGGAAGCAGTACAATCAGGCGTCTTACAGTGGGTCAGGTATGGACTGCCCCCGTAAAACCTGCCCCCCCATCACCCGAGGCGGATGCACTGCATGAATAATGCAGCAGGCAGGGGTGGAGGCCACTGGGTGTGTGCACAGAGGAAGAGAGAAACAGAGGGGTAGGTCCTCCTCCTTCACCACCCCCTTCTCTCCATTCTCCTCCCCTCCCCTGTTCTCCCAACCCCCTAGCTCCCGGCCGCACTGCAGAAGGTCAGAGGGAAGAAGAGGAGGGAGGCACAGGGAGAGCCGGGGTGGGTGTCGCTGGATGTACAGGAACATGCCGAGAGGAGAGCGCCGGGACAAGCGATGACAACCATGCTGAGTCCAAAGATCAGGCAGACCAGGAGAGGTAGGACAGCTTGTTTGCTCTCTGACGCGTCAGGCTGACATCCCTCACAGGAGCATCAGCTGAGAGGACGCAGCTCTCTCCTCCAGTCAGGGATCTGAATCCAAAAATAAAGCAGCTTATAATCCAGTGTCATATTTGCGTTTAACTGGAGCGCCGAGGCGGCCAGCCTGAGCGTCTGGAGCATCTCTAGTTTTGTCAGCTGCTGCTCTGCACTTGTGCACTCAGAGCCATGAACGGCTGTATTAACCAGTGTCCTTCCCTCCTCCGTCTCCATGACTGCAGCTCACAGCTGGATCTGATTAGCAGGACGTGAACAGAAGCCCAGAGTGGCACCGAGATGTGTTAATCTCAGCTGAGTGGCATGAAATTGGTCTGCAAGTGGATTAAATCCGCACGTAGTAAGACAGTGGAGTAGATTAACTGTTCCTGCAGGCTCACGCCGAGAACCAACATGGTGGTTTAACATTGGCGGTGGATATTAGTGTCATATTTTAGGGTTATTAGGTGTGTTTCATTTTTATTGTTGATTCAGGGCACTGGGAGTTACTCTGATGCTGGTTGCATTTCTGTTAAGACTTGACATGTAAGAGGGTGATCCACCAGTGGGGAGGGGAACCGTTCCCAGCGTCTCTCTGCTGACAGCATCGTGTATGCTGCGTGGAACTCAGGAGTGACGGCAGATGTAGCGGTGCGGCGCTCACCTGGCTGAGGTCACAGCAGGTCATGGGAGGGTCATGGAACACTGACATATGAGGGTGGGTTCCTCCGTGCTGAGAGCAGCCACACTGCCTCACTCCCATTGTTTGTGTGGTTTTACTGAGGTCGAACGACAAACCAAGAAAGACGGTAAAAGGGTGGGAAGTTCATTTGTTCTCTCAACAACCTGATTAGCATGGCGAATATTTAATGATCAGAAAAATATGAACTCAAAAGCTGTCCTCCTGGAGAACACGTCTCTGACCTCATTCCCTCGGTGACGGTGCAGGTGGGGAAGCTACACGTTTCTACAACAATTCAACAATGATTGTCGTATCTGGAGGGTAAATGCAGGCTAATTGGAGCATCTGTGACTGATGATGGAGCTACAGCCAGCAAATACTTAGCTTAGCATAAAACACTCCAAAACCTGAAGTGACAAAAACAAAAATTCAAGAACTAGAACTCGTGGAATAATCAGGTTGCCAGAGGTACCTTTTAGTACCTTCGCATTCGGACTTTAGCTAAGCTAATCAGGGGCTAGCGACACATGTTTGGTACGCGACATACAGGTAGCATAGGAATCATCCCTTCCACCTTTTTACCATGTGAATGAACATGGATTCACTAAAAATGTGGCATTATTTCATGAAATGACAATCATCCTCCCTGCTTCTGCTGTAACACTTCAGGTTGGTACCAGTGGAGGCCGCAGGTGCAGATATGTCACCGACGCCTTCACAAAGACCCGTTTAAATGGCGGCTGAGGACTGCTAGCGTGACTCTGCCTCCATGGTTCTTGGCATCGAGTGTCTACCAGCAGCTTTAATTGCCCACTCGTCTGCTCCACACTGCTGCTGCATCACTTTCATCTGCGTTACCATGGTTTTTATCCCCAAACTAGCAGCGCATTGATATTCTGCACTTCCAGGAATGAACACAGATACTGAACGAGAGAACGGGAGAATGGAGAACACGCACAGACACTCGTGAGACGCACACAAGAGAGGAAAGATGCTCATAGACATGCAAACACACACTGGAGCATCAGTTCCACTCCACTGCAGCATTCACATACTGGCTGTTCATTATTGGCCACACCTCCAGCATGGCTAACACACACACACACACACACACACACACACACACACACACACACACACACACACACACACATACACACACTGGTTAAGTCATTAATCAGCTGTGATAGGCTAACTGGAAGTTGCGCTCTGATGCACCTGTAACTCTCAGCCATAAATCATGACACAACAACCAGATTAATGAAATTGAATTCCACCAATGTGCCTGTTTGCATGCGTGTGTGTGTGTGCGTGTGTGTGTGTGTGTGTGTGTGTGTGTGTGTGTGTGTGTGTGTGTGTGTGTGTGTGTGTGTGTGTGTGATTTAGCCATCAGTGTGTACTGGAGCACTCACTCTGCCAGGCTAATGGATGGACTCTTCTCGAATGAGCCATAACTCCATTTCCTGCTGATAATAAAAATACATCTCCTAGGTGATGCCACTGAGACCGTGTGTGGAGTGTGTGTGATCAGGCATCTGAGTGTGTGTGTGTGTGTGTGTGTGTGTGTGTGTGTGTGTGTGTGTGTGTGTGTGTGTGTGTGAGAGAGAGAGAGAGAGAGAGAGAGAGAGAGAGAGAGAGAGAGAGAATGAAGCATCAAGTGTCCCTTCTTTTACAACACAACTTGTGTTTGGGTTTATGTCGCCCAGATGTCCTCAGTTCCACTATAGAACTCTCACAAGCATCACAAGGACACCAGCTGAATGATTCCGCAGGTTCTGGAGGAACTAGAACAGATCGTAGAACCACTGATATGAGGGTTGTTCTTAAAGGGCCGGTCCCTCCAAATTACAATAACATTTCCCCCTCAAGGAGAAAACAAAGACTTTTGTGGAATCATTTGCCAGGAAAGATATTTGAGATTCAATCCTCCAATACAATTGTGCTGAAAAGCATTTGAAATTACGCGTGCAGTCCAACGCCACAAGAAACCCCAGCAGAACATCGCAGCTCATTGCCTGACCATGACCCCTCCAGCAGGAGATACAGCAGGCTAGCACGCTGAATACGGTGGCACGGGACCCACAGGACAGGGCCTGTTAGTGAGCGGCTGAACGTGAAGAAACCACTGGGAATGTTCCAAATGTCTCTTATGTCACAAAACAAGCATTTTACCACCCACGTAGTTGCAGCTGACCGCTAGTTAGTGTCTCTGTTTGTGAGCTCACGGCTGGAGTTCGTTTAGCTCCTCACCGGCTCTCTGGACTAACCAACCTAACAAACTACCTGCTGAGAAGTCATGTGAGAAGATGCTTGTTTTGTGACACGAGACATTTGGAACATTCCCAGTGGTTTTCTTCTGGTGGTGTTGATCTTCAGCTCCAGGCCCTGGGTGGTGTATCTGGTTATAGCATGGAGTCGCAGGCAGAATACTGAGCCCTCACTGCTTGACTCAGCCCTGCATAACTACTATCCAGTGAGACTGACGCCGCCACAGTCCTGCTGCAGCGGACTGGGCTGCATTTAGAGTAAAACACCCTCCTCCAGCATCATAGTTGATAGTTGGAGATGTGACCACAGAGCAGCTCCACCTCAGCCATGGAAGGTCTGAATCACCCTGAGCTCAATGGACACACACACACACACACACACACACACACACACACACACAGTAGCAGTGACTCAGGCGTGAATTATTGGCCAGTGTGTGTTCCCCTCATGGTGAGTTACACACTGGAGCTCTTTTGTAGGTGGATAGAAAGATTTGAGCGATCTGTTTGTCCTGCTGGTCCTGAAGAGATGAAGAAGCAGAAATAAATATTAAGATTATGGATTAGATTAGATTAGATTAGATTAGATTAGATTAGATTAGATTAGATTATTATCGTTGGAGTGTCAGGACAAACAAGGCCTGCCTCTGAAGCTCTGATATCCAGGATGCGTGATAACAGTTTGATTTCTGTAAGTACTAACAGGAAGAAACTAAATGTTTTACTGAAGTACTTTAGTGCGTTGATGATGTATCTGTACTTTAGGGGACATTTACTACATTACATTTATCTGGAAGCATCAGTTACTAGTTGCTTTGAGGAGGCACAATCAGCTGATGAAGATGATTTACACTCAAATGTGAAGACACAATCAGAGCAACACAACTGGAACCCACACCACCTCGTCATGACCGTAACTGTTCTCAAACACAAACAAACATGGCGTCATAGCGGGAGCTCCAGGCTGCAGTGTGCAGGAAAAACATGGCGGTGTGGCAGCTAAAACTCCAGCAGAGTCACCTGACCAGCCCTCAGCTCGGCATGGTTTCATGGGGGGGTTCCCTTCTAGTAGAACTTTGAAAAGTGACTTTTACCAGAGTACTATTTCATGTGGGTATTTGTACTTTCAGCCTAAGGAAGTGTGTACACGTGGAGCAGTACTTGAGTCTGAGTGGTTTGAAGGCCCCTGCACTGAAGAACCAATCAAAGCCTTGAGGGCAGTTCCTCAAGGACGCGCCCAAAGAGGGCGAGCACTCATAAACAAACATAGTATCAATAACGGGCTTCGATGTAAAACAACTGATATTAAAATGAAAGAAAGAGAATTCACGACATCCCTGCTTACCTTGGTTCCTCTTTTGTGAACACGTTGCTGTGTAATAATCGACTGGGTTCCATAGACCAGGTGGAACCGGCAGCTCAGTCTCAGAGGGACAATTCGCCCAAACACTACGTTTCAGTCCAATCAACCGCCACGTTTGAGCCTCTCTGTAGCCGGCAGCATCCAGCCATGACAGCATGTGGTTAGAAAGACTACAAACATGGCCTTCCATCAGCATGGGGGGGTGGGGGGGTCCATGGGTGGCCTGCCCCTTTAGAATACTTCTCATTTCTGGTGTGGGGTTAGACCGCCGCTGCGGCCGATGTCGTTGCTCAGAACTCGAGCGTACTACATTAGAGCGTGTGTTGTTTCCGACGTATCGGTGAATCGCTCAGGGGGCTGGAGGTGACGAGACGTCTGAGTCACGCCCGGCTGTCTTGACTGATGCGGTTCGTGCGATAGAGGAATGTTTATCCTGGCGCCATGTGAGTGAATGCGTGGCTGAGATGCACCATCATGAATTGTTAATGCAGTTACAGCAGCGAACAGCCAGGCTCGTCCGGTCAGATGTGATGTTTCACTGCTGTCCATCTGTTACCATTCAGATTATTCCTGTACGTATTGATTTATTATCCGATCAGCTGCAGAATAAAGGCTACTGTTGCTTCCCGAGCCTCCTCATGCACATGGAAACCTGCTAACCAGGTCAAAGGACGGCACGTTTATCCCTCTGTCCATCACCATACATCTCTCCTGATCAGCAGGCCTTTCAGACCACACGAGAGGCCGTGACCCCAAAGGGAGGCCGGCCCGTCCTCGAGGCGCTACGAGCGCAGCAAAGAGAGAAATGAGACAATAAAACAGAATAAACATTGATTTTTCCTCCCTCTCCCCACTTATCCCTCCCCCGTCTCCTTCTGCGCCATCTGAACATTGATCACGTTCAGTGTGTGGGTGTGGATGGGGGTGTGTGTGCATGTATTGGCAGAATTGATTGATATGAATTATAAATGATTGACAGCTCAGCCTCCGATCCTTCCTCCTTCAGACCACATTCATCCTCCCGCCTCTCGTGTTGCATCCTTCTTTCTTCTTCACTGAATCCCATGTTCCTTTCCTTTATTACACAACAGCAAATAATTCCATCATGATGCCAATTACTACCGAGTATAAGTGTTGATTTGTGCTTTGTCATGTTTCCATTCAAGATTACATGTGAATAACCTCAAAATTGGTGGTTTTCTGAATGGAGTTTGGTTAGGAGAGGCACTGTAAATCTCCTTCTCCATCTGCCTCTCTTGTTAGGACCCCCCTCTCACCACTGCCTCCCTCATCTGCATCCTCTGTGTGTCCTCATGAATTATGCAGCCATGTCATCACCATGATGGTGGGCGGGCCAGTTTCTCTAATCAGCTGGTGAGGAGAAGAAGAAGCTGGTGATGTTGGTGATGGACGGCAGCAACAGGGAGGTTCTCTCTGATTGGGTTCTGTCCAACGAACGCTAGGTTCAGTTCGTGGGAAACCATCCCTCCAAATATGACACACTGCTCCTTTAAATGCAGGCTGATGTCATCCAGGAGTGGATCAGAGGGAGCAAACCCGGTGTTGTATGGACACACAACCCCCACCCCCCTTGTGAAAGTGTCCTTGACAGAGCTCAGGTTACGCACGTTTGATTCCGCCAGTCCCATGTGGTCCTATTATCTCACTATGCTACCAGCTTGTGCTTGTGGCTACACACAATACGGCTCCCTAAAATGAAAGTGGGATCACCTGAGGTTATAACTGTGTGATTATTTGTGCTGGCTGCCTGTCCAACACCCCTCCCTCTTCATCTGGAACCTCCGGGGCAGAAGGTGGTGTGTGTTCAGGAACTGCACCATGCAGCATTCACAATGAGGGCGAACAAGATGCAGCCTGCAGGGCCCAAGAGAGAAGCAGCATCCGGATCCTGCCCGCTTTAGTCAGCATGGACATGGAATGACAATGCCTGATGTGTGTGCGTGTGTGTGTGTGTGTGTGTGTGTGTGTGTGTCTGTGTGTGTGTAGCCAGGTCCAAGAGCATGGTGATGGGTGAGGTGTCACGGGGCTCCTGCCAGCCGACCTCCCCCAGCCTCCAGGAGGGGGCGCTGAAAGCCGGGTGGCTGAAGAAGCAGCGCAGCATCATGAAGAACTGGCAGCTGCGCTGGTTCGTGCTGCGCTCAGACCAGCTCTTCTTCTACAAGGACGAGGAAGAAACTAAACCACAGGTAACACTGACGGACCTACACGAACACATAACAGTGAGGTTGAAGATCCTCCACTGCCCCCTGGTGGCAGGGCGAAGGTCATGAATCACACCCTCTTCACGACGGCATCAGAATCACAAGTAACACAAACGACAGGGTCAGATTTATTTCTTACCTCTACCAGCAGTGAATGACGCTGTTGAAGGACGAGTGGGCTCCTCCTCCATCACTGCACCAGCCTCACAAGGATCCTTCATTCTGTTTCCTCTTTGATGAGGAACTCATGTTCAGGTGACCTCTGACCTCAGTCATGGCTGACCGGTTAGCTGTTGCTGGCAGGCTCACAGAGCTCTTACAAGAAGAATGATGTAATGCAATCTCTCTCCCTCTCGCTCTCTCTCTCTCTCTCTCCCTCTCTATCTCTCTCTCTCACTTTCTCACACCCAGACACACACACACACACACACACACACACACACACACACACACACACACACACAGATTTAAAAGACAATCACCTTTTCTCCATTGTTGCAGCAGAAATTGTGACACTTCCATTGATTTCTTCCATCTTCACTCTGCATGACTGCTGTTCATTTAATGTAGGCAGCAGCCATGTCAGCAAGTACAAACACACGCAGCCACTCTCACACACACACACTCTCACACACACACACTCTCACACACATACACTCTCAAACACACACACACTCTCACACACATACACTCTCAAACACACACACACTCTCACACACATACACTCTCAAACACAAACACACTCTCACACACACACACACACACTCTCACACACACATACACACACACACCCTCCTTGCTGTTTCTATTCTGTGGGGAGTGAATGAGTGAAGGCTCCAACAGACTTAATCAGAGCTCGCCAATACTCATCAGCCTGTATTGATCCACACACCGGATCTCTCTCTCTACCAAGATACACACAATCTCTCTCTCTCTCTCTTTCCCAGACACACACACACACACACACACACACACACACACACACACACACACACACCAACATTCACCACTCCCACCCCATTGATTAGAAGACACAAGAGAGAAGGCAAGAAGGGCATGATGTGTGTGTGTCTTGGTAGACGGAGGGGCAAGTCCACTGCTCAGCGTCACTCACACACTCACACACACACACACACACACACACACACACACACACACACACACACACACACACACACACACTCATCTGGAGTCAGCGCTCTGGCAGCCAGACAGGAGATGAACATCAGTCCAATGTTTGGAAACCATCCGACCCGAAACCAGTGCTGCTGGACCCACAAGGATCCACCGAGGTCCAGGGTGGTGTGGATCCGTTCGTCAGCCGTTCAGGATGCAATGTTCTGTTCATGAATATTCTAGAAGCAAGCAGGACACTTAAGCTGAGCTAAATATTTAAACCTGAGACTTGGCAGGTTGCATCACAGGGTTTAACAGCAGGATGCTGCTCTGGTTTGGTGTCTCAGTCGAAGACCAACACACACGACTCACTCAGTGTGTGGGGGTGGGGGGAGAAGTTACTGTGCAGCTCAGGTTCAGATGGGCGTGTCCACATCTGTTTATGGGTCGTGCCGCTGTACCGGAACAGAACAGAAGCGTTTCATCCCTGCTACATTTACAGCCTCCTGCTGTGTGATTTCTGCTCTCGGGTTTCCTCATCTTCCACAGCAACTCCTGTTATTCCAAGCACACAGCACCCGTGGGAGTTCCTCCCCCCTCCGGTTCCAGCCCTGCCCCTGTGCTCCATCTATCCACAGCTCCCACCTCTTCCATTTGTTGCCATGGCGACTAATGCTGGCGACAGCCCGGCCCTCCGGTTGAGGCGTTTTGGCAGAGTCCTCTCTCTGTTTGATGGAGGGTGCCAGTGGGCCGACCCCCAGACGCTGGCACCCCCTCCCAGTTCACTCGGCTTCAGTACTCAGGCCTAAATGCTATTGATCTCCATAATGTATTCTGATAATCTGAGCAGCTCCCTGGTCAACCAGAGGAGGAGCTGCTGACACCAGCAGGAGGGCTGAGATGAGCAGGGACCAGAGGGAGAGAGCTGCTGGAAGACTTCAGCTCTGCTTGAGTGTTCAGTTCATCAAACACTAACCAAATCATCACATGACCTGCGGGGGCCAATAAACTGAAGAGATTCAGGTGAGGAAGAACGTGACTGAAAGAAAAAGAAAACTGAGAATATTCAAGTCCAGAAGTCCTTGATGACAAAAATGAAAGTCCAAATGGACTTGAGACAAAAGCTGGGTTTCCATCAACGTCAGAAAAGGTTCACGGGAAAAACCTGAACCTGGAGAAAAACCTTCAGTCGCGCGAAGTCGCTCTGCAACTCTGGAGGTTTTTTGCCTCTTTTGACAAAGAGCAAACGTGTCAACAGGAGACGGAATCTCAGACTTTGAGTCCAGAGGCCGCCACCGAACGCCATTTACAACGTGTCCAACTGAACAGAACTCCTCAAGACGCTGCTCCGTTTGTCTCTCGCGTCACGTTGCCTGTATGACATCATCGTCACCTAGTTTACTTGTTTTGGACCAGCTGAAGGAAACGCAGGTGACTCACATTTCCACACAAGCTTTTCGCTGACCAGCGTGATCTCGATCTGTCTTTGGTTATGATTGACAGCCAGAGAGCTGCCAAATGATCATCAGGAGATTAAAGGGCAAGTTTATGAGGTGGAGAAGGAGCGGGCGGGGGGGGGGGGGGGGGTTGTCCCAGCAGAGTCTTTGAATGTGTCTCCCTGCCGTGTGTTTCAGGGTTGTATACCTCTGCAGGGGTGCCAGGTGAACGAGCTCACTGCTAACCCCGACGAACCAGGAAGACACCTGTTTGAGATCATACCAGGTGAGAGATGGGGGGGGGGGGGGGGTTTACAGGTCACAATCTGATGTTTTGATCAACCAGGAAGTGGCTCATGTGTGGATCACATAAAACGTCATCAGTAAGGAAAATGTCAGGGTGTTTTTGATTTAGTCGTCACAGAACACGACTACAAGCATGTGACCATGCAGACGTGCCTTCATCACTTGTGTCACGTCCTCGTCCCCCATGTCTTCATCAGTCTATGGTGGAGGTGATGATGTCACTAACTCACATCTGTGTCCGTGGCGATGCTGGAGTTCACACCCACCATATTCTCTTACTGACAGCAGTAGCAGCTGCTGCAGTTGTGTTTCTACATCTGGATTTGTGTTAGACAGTAAATCTGCACACTGATTCCTCCCCATTCTTCTGCTTGCTGTTCTGTGTTTGAACAGCAGGGTGCACTGTTACACAGGGTTCATTGCTGTAAACCTGCTAATCTCATGTTTCATGTTCAAGAGAACCAAAGTCCAACTAACAGGAAGGCAGTAGAAAGTAAAAGGAGCTCCAATCGCCTGGAGGTCTGTGATGACAATCAGGGGTCAAACTCCATGTCGTTCAGAGCGAGATGGTCAGGTCAAGGTCTTTTCTGATTAAATTCAGTGATAAAAGACTTAAAAGATCAAACCCATCACAATGCTTGAGAAGTGGAACATGTGTTCTACAGTGTGGCAGCTGACCCGGGGATAGGACCCTGCTGGCTCCTTCAGGCATTGTTTGCTCTGCTCGTGTTTATCATGGCCACCAGGCTTGTGGCCCTCTGTGTGTTTTGTTTATGACCCGTCAACGTTGCAGAGAGCTGCGAAGTCCAATGAGCTTCCAACCTCCAGCAGCAGAAACCTGAGGAAAGTATGAGGTGGAGAACGTGTGGCGTCTCATTAGTGGAACTAAGATCCCCAAACCACACGAAATTTAGAAGCTTTAATGCATGAGATTGTACCGCATGCATGAAGATACGCAGCTACTGAGTACATTTGTGTCATATTAAAGAGGTACTTCACCCAAAAGCTGTATTTGCCTTTCAAATACTCACTCATAGGTGTCTTGAGTTCTCAAAAACATTTTTCCCTCCTGCATCACTTCTTTGAGACTCCAGAATGCAGAAAGAGCCAGCTACATTTATTTAACTTGACACTAACGGACTGACGGCTAACCCCAGCTACATTTATTTAACTTGACGCTAACGGACTGACGGCTAACCCCAGCTACATTTATTTAACTTGACGCTAACGGACTGACGGCTAACCCCAGCTACATTTATTTAGCTTGAAGCTAACGGACTGACGGCTAACCCCAGTTACATTTATTTAGCTTGAAGCTAATGCAGACTTACAACAGCTAAACTGTCAAGAAACGGTGCTACCAAGACTGAACGTGGGCGAGAGTGAGTGACATGGTTCAACTGAATATTGCACTCAGCGCCACCATCAGGAAGCACAGAATGGAAGTTCAATCATTAGTTTGATGTCCCATCCAAGTGTTAGTGGGTCACTGATCATCTGGCTGGATGAAGGAGACCTGGTTACCCCAGACCACCTGAGGGGACTGTAAACACACCTTTTTGAGCAGTTAGCTGTTGTTGGCTATCCATTAGCTTCATTAGCTTCAAGCATACACATGGCTGGCTCTCTATGTATTCTCACATCACAAAGAAGGGATGCAGGAGGGAAAAAAATGTCTTTGTGAGTTCAAGACTGTTAGTGAGTAATTGACAAAATACTTTTTTGGGTAAATTACTTTAAAGTTCGTCATGAATAATTAGCATTTGTATAACAAACTACGATAATACTGGCCTGAATGTTTATTACAAAGCTATGTATGCTAGCATATGTAGCATCCCTAGCTTTAGCCCACTGTGTGGCCAATTCTACCTCCAAAAGGTGTGTAGGTGGTCCAGAGGTCCTTAAGTTCCTGTTCTAAAACTTAGCCTCGTTGGTTGGGATGTCAAACAAAGGTTCATGAGTAAATTTGTATCCTAGCTAGCTTTGTGTAGCTACTGTGGTGTTAGCCTTCTAGCTAGTTACATAACATCACCTGTCAATACTGTGACAGAAATTGGCTGAAATATGGCCCTTGGCTTCATTTGGTTCTCACGGGGAGGAGTTTGTTCCCACTGTTCCGCTGTGATGCAGCAGAACTCCTGCAGCCACCAAGGTGCCGGTCTGTTGTCAGTATACCACTGGAAGTGGGACCTTATTAGAAGGGAACCTTTCTACGAATGAGTTCTATATGCAGGAACGGTGTTTAAATAGAATAAAGAGGTGGTTCTTTTGTGAATGTGTTGGCAGCTTTGTTTCTGACAACAGAAAACCACACGTGAGGTGAGACTCACGGTCCGTCAGCACCCCGGCTGCTGTGGTGACCTGAGTGAGAACGGCGTTCTGCGACTGCTGCTGCCTTACTCTCACTCGCAGCACTCAACAGTGTGTGTGTGTGTGGGGGGGGGGGGGGGCTTCACTCCTACATCAGTTTTGACAACTGTCCTGTACTCATTCACAACATCAACTGAACCTCATCCATGCAGGCAGATTCTATCAACTTCGCAGAGCAGAACTGCATGAAGGAAGCACATTTCAGTGACATCAGTAGTTCAGCATTCATGTCAGTAGACTCCATGCTGCATTGTATTTGCTGCCAGCAGAACCAGCCGTGCAGGACAAAGCTGATTCCACAGTCATGTGCCGGAGTTGGTCCCAAAGCCTGGAGGCATGAAGGGAACGGGCAAATAAAGGGATTTTAAAAAATATTCTTTGTGTTTGACAGCTGAGTCAGAAAGACCTCTGAAGCAGTGAAGCAATGAAGCCACCAGGAAAATACACAAAACAACAAGACAATACACACGAGTGCATAAATGACAACTTCTGCTCATACATTAGGCAGAAACTTACACACACACACACACACACACACACAAGCTTTTCAAATGTTTCAGAAAAACCCAACAGGCCAACCAGAGGTCAGAGTCCTTTGTCTTTTACTGAGAGCCAAAAGCACGCAGAACCCTGGAAATCTTTGACCTTTGACCTCTGTAACATTAACACAGCACTTTTCCACAGCCTTCAACCTGCATAACATGACACATAACAAGGACCTCATATTCTACTCCCTATCAATAGGAACGCTGCTCCTTTTTCATGTGAAACAACATAAAAAAATAATAGGAAGACAGAAATCTTTGACTGATCCGAGGCTCCGCGTCTCAGAGAACTCAGAGCAGAGCAACACACCCCTCTGTCCTGTGATGATGGACACTGTTATCCTCCAACCCCCAGTATTTAGTGATGATGTATTCACAGTACTTGTTCTACTACTTTTAAACAGAGTAGTCTGGTATTTTGGGTCCATTTCTGAGTTTCCACCCAAGGCGGCCCAGTGGAGCAGTGGTCCTCACTGTGGCCCCCAGCAAGACGGTTGTGGGTGGAGCCCCCCCTGGATGGATGGAGGGATGGAGGGATGATGGATGGATGGAGGGATGGATGGATGGATGATGGAGGGATGGATGGAGGGATGGTTGGATGATGGAGGGATGGATGGAGGGATGATGGAGGGATGGATGGAGGGATGGATGATGATGGATGGATGGATGGATGGATGATGGATGGAGGGATGTCCCACTTGTCCTCAGTTCAGATGACAGTTGTGACTCGGGGTGAGTCAGGTCCTGGTCCACTAGGGACCGTATCTGACCCGGGTCATGTAGCATGCTAAATGCTACATGACCCAATGCCAGATGCTATCTGGGCTGTGTTGTTGTGTTAGCATGTAAGAATTGTCATTGCTAGCATGCTAGCAACCTGGTGGTTCTACCACAGGGACACGGCTGGACTGGACATCCCCGGTGTATCCAGTCCTTTTGCTATGCTATCCTCGATTGGCATAGTTCTCTTGGTCTAGTTTATCTCCACGCGCCCCCCTGACACAACCCTGCTTAGTCACCCAGGCTTGGCCCAGTACTGGGGATGCACCCTGTGGCCGGGGGTAGGAGCATCAGGGGTTCAGTATCTTTAGTCTGGCACCGGGGGACTGAGGACTGAACCGGCAGCCCTTCGGTTCCTGTCTGCTGCCAACATGTGAGGCTCTTGTGGAAGCTGGCGTGTGATGTCACAGTAAAAATGTTCCACTGCAGGATGTGACTGAGTGAACCTCAGACTCACTTTCACCTCCCACAGGTGACGACGCTACCCTGCACATACGGGTTGGTGGGCTCCTGAACGTACACCACTAGGATTGTTCCTTTGTGATTCTCCTGCAAGTAAATCATGAAAAAGCAGTAAACCTAAAATAGGAACTCTTGGAAAGAAGATTTAGAGTATAAAAAGTACTGCATGTTTCTTTTCTCTCCTCCTGTTGCTCATCAATCCTTCTGTTTCTGAGAGCCAACACACGACTCATCGATTGGATTTCTGTCTCTGCTCAGCAGTTGTGTGACAAGCTTTTTTCTTCTGAGTCCTCGTTTATTCACTCATATCAACTAAAATGTTTGTCACTTCATGATCCAATAAGGAAGTTCAATGGAAAGTTGTTTGTTGATCTCAGGTTTGATCACTTTTGAGGTGAAGCAGTTCGTTGGTGACGAATTCACGCAGTTGAAACGAGTGCAAATCAGTTCTGACAGCAGGGAGATCCAAAGTCTGCAGCCTGAACTCAGAGATTGATTGGCACTGTCTGTTTTCCCTTTGTGTGTGTGTACAAGTTTGTTTGGCAAAGATTTTAGGACTGCCCATCTCCCAGTTACTGCACACACACACACACACACACACACACACACACACACACACACACACACACACAAGGGGAGAGAGGGAGGGAGAGCGTTGTTGCACTCCTCCTCAGGGATTTACTTCTCCCCGGGGGGTTGAGGGAAAGGACCTGCTGAATGAGGAAGACGGGAAGAAAAGCCTGAATGAATGGACAGAATAAATGAGTGAAGAACAAGAAGTGGGACTCGTTTGAAGGCTTTTGTTGGCGCTGGTACCGAGCATGCCTCACTGGCAGGTTCTGGCCGTCGGTGCTACCTGCCTACTTATCTGCTTCCAAGTGGACTTTGCGGTGGCGGAGAAGCCGCTTCATGCAGCAGCTCTAGGTCAGAGAGAGTCCCAGGACCAGTCCCAGTGCCGGTCCCAGGACCAGTCCGAGAGCGGGCCACACAGCCAGACCTAGAGCCAGTCCCAGAGCCTCAGACATGGGGCCAGTCTGCTGCAAGCCGGACAGACTGAAGAAACAACATCTCCAAGGTAACGGGAAACAGATGCTGGAGAGTTTTAACTAGAGCAGTTAAGAGTGACGCCGGCTGGGGGACTGATGGAGGCTCAGACCCGCAGAACCTCTCAGATCAAGCTGGGTTCACGGCAGCCATGATGGCATGAAACTCAGGTGCTGCTGATCTCACGCCTTCAGTGGCGTCAGTCGCAACACCTGAGTTTACCTGCGAGCTCCTACCAACATGGCTGCTGTGAAAAAGCCTGTTGGCGTCCGTCAGCCCGTCAGCACCTGACTGACACAGAGACACGCGATACAAAGAGTTGGAGTCGGCCAAATTTCACCTAGAAGTTTTTTTTATTTCCTGAGATAATTTCTTGTTTGTGCCTGTATGGGTTCTTGGTTTGAGTCTGGCTGGCATTGATGTTTGCTCATGAGCACTTTGGTCAGCTGCTGTTGTTTAAATGTGCTAAAGAAACAAATCTGACTGCTGCTGACATCATCACTGGTTCGAGTTTCTTCTCCTCATTATCAAGCTGTAGTTTTATTTTGATCACTTCAGTTGGAAACACAGCTCGATTTCAGCAACATCCAGAATCTTCTGAAAATCGTTCTTAGGAGGTTGTCGTCGGCTCAGTTAAAGAGACACACGGATACAAGCTGGAGGTCAAAGTTCACTCACACACTCACTCACTTCTGCTGGAATTTAGCATCTCCACAGGTTCCTACAACCGGAAGCCTCTGTGAGGCTGAAAAGACGAAAACCTAGTTTACAAGTACAAAGCTAACGTTGCTACAGACGCATGATTCAATCACCACAACTAGAATAACCGCCAGGTTTTAGACACATTAATGCTTCTTAACTCAGAAGTGCAGCATCTGTAGAATGAGATGTCAAGATGTGTTCGCTGAGCGTCACTCACAGAGTTCATGTCAGCCCCCGAGACGCTGAACTCGCTGCCAGGTCCCGGGACTCAGCCCTGCGCTGCTCCGTAGCTGGGAGCTTGTGAGTCTCACTGGTGGAAAACCAGTTGGAGCTGGAGGAGGCAGCAGGGTCGCTCACGTTCTTTAGTGGTGATTCCTTCACAAACACGATGGAGGGTCATGAGGATTTTCTCTTTCACCTGGAAGGTCATGAGATGGGAGCCTTTTATGTGTCTTCTAACAGGTTTTTGTCAAAATGATGAGGCCTGCAGCCGCAGGCGGGGCAGGTCTGGGGGTTGTTCTTCACTGAGCTTGGAAGAAGCCTCTTCTAGTTTAGACGCTCTAGTTTTGTCTCAGCGCACAGAGAAACAACTCCAGGATTCTTCAGTGGTCGTCTGATGAAACGGTTGCGGCTGTCGCACTATTGGCTGGCCTCAGTGGTGGTGCGTTCTCATTTGCTTGTTTGCTGGGGTGGTGGTTTCTCTGGTGAACAGAGGGGAACCCTCGGCAACCTCATCAGTGTCTGCGTTGATAGAAGACGGCCTGAGGGACACACCAACTGTGCTGGCCCAGCGAACTCTGGGAGATTATGGATCCCTCTGCTTTTCTTGGCACGGTGCCTCCTGCATACCATCCCAGCACCAGGACACTGGCCAGGGTCCACGCTCCCCGAGCCACTGCAGGAGTGTTGATGGTGCCGACTGTGCCAGCTGGGCCGGGCCGCCTCTCGGACAGCGCTCAGACATGATACGGCCTTTGGGTTTGTTCTCAGCGGCTGGGCCACTGACACTGAACCCTCCAGGTTGTTTTAACGGAAGTCAAACGCTGTGTTTGTAAAAGGGGACATTCCAGTCATCGGGCCCGCAAAGTGAAATCTTTCCTTTCATGAAACAGCTGATTTACCCCTGACAGTTGGCTTTGACATAAATCGTGGTCCTGTTCGCAATGTAAAGCACGTTACCGTGGTGACCTTGATGAAGGAGGAGTAAGTGGGGACACAGAGAGATGTCAGGAATCACTGGGTCCCATCAGAGGAAAGTCAGCCGGGCTGAAGCGTCACCCCGCAGATGTGTCAAAGAACAGATGTTGACACATCTGCAGGGTGACGAGAATCACACCGCCGTCATGGTTCTGTCCCTGAAAGGAGAAGCTAAGAATAGGCGAGCTATAATGAGCTCCATTTAACTGTGAATATATCTTCAATAATTACAAAGACTGGACTGTTAGAGCTTAACACACACACACACACACACACACACACACACACACACACACACACACACACACACACACATGTATGTGGGCCAGGCTCACATGTCAGCCTCTGTCTGCTGCTGCATGGAAACTGAAACCATCTCACAGTTGATCATCAGTATAAAATGAAAGTTAAGAGCAGTTTTGGTTTTATTGCAGGCCAATGCTAGCTGGTAGTTAGCAGGCAGGACACGCTACGGACATGACGTGTCATTATTAACATTAATCATGAATAAGGTCTCTTACATTTCACATGTAACATGTCAATTCAAATGATTTTGCCTATCAAATACTCACAAATATGTGTCTTGAGCTCACAAAGACGTTTCTCTGACTCCAGAATGCAGAAGGAACCAACCACATATGTTTAGCCTGAAGCTAATAGACTGACGGCTATCAGCAGCTTAACTGTCCAAAATCATCCATTTACAAACTCTCCTGGTGGGCCCGCTATAATCCACATCATCTTCATCCAGTTTGACCAGTAATCCACAAACACTTGCTGTTGTTGTACTTGGTGGTAATAGGGCGTGATTAGCTTCAAGCTAATATACGTGGCCGGCTCTTTCTGCATTCTGGAGTCACAAAGTAGTGATGCAGGAGGGAATAACTTTGTATTGAGCTCAAATCCTAGTAGTGAGCACTTGAGAGGTAAAATAGAGCTTGAAGGTGAAGCACCTCTGAAGTACATTCTTCTCTACACATCAGTAAAGTAGAAGATGAAGAGGAGGCCAAAAGTAACCTGAGTTGATGATGTCAAGGAGAGACGGCAGCTCTGACTTCTTCAGACTCCAGCTGTCCAGGCTGCAGGGGGATTGATTGTGTGTGTGTGTGTGTGTGTGTGTGTGTGTGTGTGTGTGTGTGTGTGTGTGTGTGTGTGTGTGTGTGTGTGTGTGTGTGTGTGTTATCAGAGCTTGATTCTGTGAGGAGGAGGTATTGCATGAGTCCGGCTCCTTGATGTCTGGGTGTCGAGGTTTCTGTCCCCTGCTGAAGTCCTCCTCCTCCTGAGGGCCAGTCGTGAAACCCGAACTTATCTGAATGCTGTCAGTAACAAAACTGCAAAGTCACATCGGTTGGACCAATCGGGACGGGGATCGTGATTTATACCATAACTGCTGCATTTCAAGTGCACATCTGAGGTCAGAGGTCGCGCAGTGTGTTGTTCATCATGACAGTGTGAGTTTGCAGAGCTGGCTGACAATAGCACTTAGCTTGAAGGCTCCACTGTTTATATTTGGATTCCCTCCTCACAGCTAAATGACTGTGAACACAATGACTGTGACTGTGGCAACAACAGCCGCCGCCGCCACGACTGGCCCAGCCAGAAGGGACACACATCATTGAACCGTAGACACAAGAAGATGCTGATGCTGACTGGAGGAATTTGTCCTCGTCTTTAGTTTCTGTCCTGTAGTTTCAGATCTGACTGGGTTCCTCCAGACAGCGACAGTTTGGTGTAACTGAGGACCTGAAATCAAATGTGAACGGAGTCGCTGCCTCCAGCCTGCAAAATACCCGCCCCACACACACACACACACACACACACACACACACACACACACACACTTTCAGTTTAGATGTAACTATATATAAGTTATTTAAATGTTACTTCCATTTTCTGTTGGCTAAAATGTTTCTCTCTCTCTCTCTCTCTCACACACACACACACACACACACACACACACACAAACACACCCATGCACTTTGAGAACCCAGTTAGTGGAACACTTAGTAGGACAATAGTGCCATCTAGTGGTAAGAAGCATTTCCAGACCATTGGTCTTAGGGCAGACAGTGGGGACAAATGAAACTATGAACTGAACCTGATTGATGCAGATTTCCACCAGACCTCATGGAGGGGGGCATCCCGGAGGAGGAGGAGCCCGTTCAGTTTCAGGGGAAGATCTGTTCAACAGAGTGAATACATGGCTGGTTCTTTAACTCTGACCGAGGCCTCCAAGTGTGTGTCGGTGTGTGTCCTGAGGCTGGAGTGTGTTCTCCTGGCAGGATTCCTTCCTCCTTCCTTTGTTCTGGATTTAATGTCTGATGAGCAACTGTATTTCTGCTGTGCCATCAGGTGTTGTGTGGCTCTGATTCTCTGAGTTGTGGTGTTATTGTGTAGTTTCTGTTGACAAGGTTCAACAGGCTGCGTTCAACGCACAAACGCCGTCCGTTACACGCTGCAGCCGCAGTCCACAGACTGACGAGCTCATCGCCGCCTTCAGGAACTTGTCAGGTGGAGGGTTGAGTCTATTCATTCTGACGCACTAAAAACTGTCTGATGCAGAATTTACAGGAATAAAATGCAGACAAATATTAATAACATCAACAAGCACATTAATCTGAAGCCATGAACAGGACAGCAGTGTTCAGACCTGCAGCCTCTTCACTTCCTGTCTGAGCAAAGTCGTCACTCGCCAATCATCAGCCTCCAGCAAAGTGTTTCAACTGACTGTGGTACAGTCTAGTACCTAAGTTGTACTGCTGACTGTGGTACAGTCTAGTACCTAAGTTGTACTGCTGACTGTGGTACAGTCTAGTACCTAAGTTGTACTGCTGACTGTGGTACAGTCTAGTACCTAAGTTGTACTGCTGACTGTGGTACAGTCTAGTACCTAAGTTGTACTGCTGACTGTGGTACAGTCTAGTACCTAAGTTGTACTGCTGACTGTGGTACAGTCTAGTACCTAAGTTGTACTGCTGACTGTGGCACAGTCTAGTACCTAAGTTGTACTGCTGACTGTGGTACAGTCTAGTACCTAAGTTGTACTGCTGACTGTGGTACAGTCTAGTACCTTAGTTGTACTGCTGACTGTTGTACAGTCTAGTACCTAAGTTGTACTGCTGACTGTGGTACAGTCTAGTACCTAAGTTGTACTCCTGCAGGTACACAAAACAGCCCCCCCCCCCCGAACCTATATAACAAAAATACCACACTACTCTTAATCCATACAGATCGGCACCTGATTGATCAGTGAGCATTGATGATGAACAGTGGTGTTTAGTGAGTTAGCAGCTCCGCGACGGCCCGCCTGCTGCAGCCCTCTGACCCTCTGGGACTCCGTGTGTCCTCACAGGTGGGACAGGAGAGAAGGAGCGAGCGCCCATCAGCCATGAGTCCTTCCTGCTGATGGCCAACTCCCAGACAGACATGGACGACTGGGTCAAAGCCATCCGCCGGGTGATCTGGGCGCCGTTTGGAGGAGGTAAGACCTGACCTGAGGTCAGATCCTAGAAACTCTCAAGAGTGTCCTGAATTGTTCTTGTCAGCCCGTGGAGGTCTGATGATGATGTTAGATCATGTGACTGGAGCACCGACCAACCTGAGCCAGGAACCTAACCTCCAGGTCTAGCAGGGCTCTAGAAGCAAGGTCCTGGATCCGTAAAACTTGAAGTCCGGTGACAGGAAGGATGGAGCGACGACGACGAGTTTCCTCACACTTCATTTACCCATCAAAGAGAACTGCATTCAATTAAACCCATTAAATGCTATGAAATAGTCAGTAAGAGCTTCTTCTTCTTCTTCTTCTTCTTCTTCTTCAATCATGTTGTCTGTCTTTGCAGTAGTGGTCCTGTAGTACTGTAGTAAATTCCCAGGCTGCTAACTAGTGTACTTGACCGGAGTCCAGAAATATCGACAGACGAAGACACTGGCGGCAGCTGGGCAGCTCGGTGTCGCCTTACACACGACTGGGATATTAATAGAGCAGAAAATGTAGAAGAATAAACCAATAACACTGCCTTCATATGCAGTTCCACTCAGCTTCCGACCTCCTTTCAGCTCCGTGTGGGAGGGGGTGTTCATTCATAGCTGCTGCGTCACAGCCAGGCTGGTACAGAGCAGTGCTAGCTGGACTCGTTAGTGGAGGTTTCCAGAAGGACTCGGGTTCTTGGCGGTGACTCTGCTGGTCTGATCTGATCAGTAGTGTTGGATTCGACCTCTCATCATTTCAGAACTTCCTTTCTTTCACGACGTGAAGGTTCTAATCTCTGACAGAGCGCAAACTTGGCTGTGTGTTGTTCCTCAGCGTTCTTCTGCCCATTGGTGGACGAACGTCACTCAGTGACACTCAGGACCTCAGCAGATGTGTCCTGCTCGTTCACAGATTTCACGCCGTCGTTCACGCCGACCTCCTGGGCTCGATGCTGCTCCTCTTCAACTTTAACCTCGGATTCTGGAATCTGACGGGTTAAGTGGGTCAGATGTGGTTTTGGAATCGATGAGAAACGTTGGGCGCTGCTGTGCAGCGACTGTTCAGGCAACGACCAGGATTGGAGCCGGCTGCCATTCATGAATGATCATTAATATTCCTCCAGAGAACAAAGGTTGGTTCTCTGGCACAGTTCTGAACAGCGTTACATAAAACACCTCCAAAGTTTAGTTCAGTGCTAAAACTAACTGGTAATGGTAACTGGTAATAGTAACTGGGAATGATGGTCCAGGGGTCTTCATCTGATGAATTAGTGACCACAAATCAGGGGAACAAGTTATATCTTGTGGCTACAAAGTAGTTTTTCTCCCTTTACGGCAACTTTGGGCTCCTCAACCTTTTGCTGTGTTTGCCTCTTCCAAAGTTCTTTGAAGAGAAGAAGATTCTGACGAAAGCCACTAAGAATCCTCCTGCTAAAGCAAAGGATCAGGATTCTAGTAGAGGGACACAAGTTAACCTGTCTCTGACTCCCCTGAGCCTCGGCTGTGTCTCCTGGTCCTCGGATCAGCGTTTCCATGTGCACTCCCCAGTGGTGTCGGCTCACATTTCACTCTCGGGGGTCCGTCTGTCGGTGGTGGGTCCAGAATAGATCTGTCGCCGGCTTGTAAGGTCGAGTCGTTAGCGGCACGCCGACCTCCTGGGCTGGATGCTGCTGCTCTCTGCTGCTGCTCTTCAGCTTTAACGTCAGATTCTGGAATCTGACGGGTTCACTGGCTCAGATGTGGTTTTGGAGTCTATGAGAAACGGTCGGTGCTGCTGTGCAGCGACCGTTCAGGCATTGACCAGGATTGGAGCCTGCCAGCCAGGTAACACCCAGCCTGTGTGGTTCTCTGTGCTGTGATGGTCTAGCTTATCTTATATGTGTATCTACTGATACAAGCCGCTTCAGACGGCAACACACGAGGGAAGAGAACACATCTAAAGAAAAAAGGAAAGAGAAAAGGATGAATGAACAAATACAAAAACAGAAAATATCATCTTTCCTCCTTCAGGTCAACATCCCTGATGACAGCTTGAAAACTTTCTCATTTGTTCCAAAGTCAAGAGGCACAAACGAGGATTCAGTTTCAGTCTGAAAAGACCAACGGAGGCTGCGTGAGGGAATGTAGCTTTGTGGTTATGAAATATCTCCATAAGAAACAGAGATCAAGAGGAGTACACAGAATCATGTGCTGAAGGTTCTGACCACCCACGCACTCGAGTTAGTGGGTGTGTAAGTGACCATGTGACCTGTGGACGCTCTGATTGTGTATCGGTTGTAAAATGCTTGAATTTTTTTTAGAATGTAAGAATGTAAATGATGTTTGTGAGATCTGAGGGTCTTCTGCCTTCAGCGGCTCTGTCTGATCAACCATCTGCTGTCTTCTTGCTCCTCCTGTATGAGTCCTGGCTGTAGTCCCCAGGCCCTCCTGCAGGTGGCGCCACCCACTTCAACCCTGCTCAGCAGCATTGTGTCCTATCAGCAGCTCCCTCTGATCCAAACCACTCTATATGTGACAGCTGCTCTCTCTGTCCCAGGGATATTTGGCCAGCGTTTGGAGGACACAGTGCAGTATGAGAAGAAGTTCGGCCCCCGGCTGGCCCCCCTGCTGGTGGAGCAGTGTGTGGACTTCATAAGGGAGAGGGGCTTGGACGAGGAGGGTCTCTTCAGGATGCCAGGACAGGCCAACCTGGTCAAGGAGCTGCAGGAGGCCTTCGACTGTGGCGACAAGCCCCTGTTTGACAGGTATTGTCTTCACCTGAACACACCCGCAGTGGTGGACCCTGTTCAGCCAAGTAACAAGCTGTGGGTGTCTCTCCCCTGCAGTAACACAGATGTCCACACGGTGGCATCCTTGCTGAAGCTGTACCTGCGAGAGCTGCCTGAACCTGTTGTCCCCTTCTGCAAATATGAAGACTTCCTCACCTGTGCACAGCTGCTGGCCAAAGATGAGGAGGAGGTCTGCACCGTGTGTGTGTGTGTGTGTGTGTGTGTGTGTGTGTGTGTGTGTGTGTGTGTGTGTGTGTGTGTGTGTGTCTGGGAAAGAGAGAGAGAGAGAGATTGCAAGTGGTTGTGTCTCTAAAAGTGGTGTATATGTCATTTATCAGGGGGTCCAGGAGCTTGAAAAGCAGGTTTACACTCTACCTCTTCCTAACTACAATCTCCTCAAGTACATATGCAAGTAAGTCCCCCCCCCCCCTCTCTCTCTCTCACACACACACACACATACACACAGACCCTGACCTTACAGTTAACCTCAGCCTAAGTCTAACTCCATCTCTAGATCTTCAGCTCATCAGACCCCAGAAACAGGTTCTGGTTTTCTGACCCCATAAAGTTGCTTAAACAAGAACACAAACACAGACAGGTGACCTTGACTGGTTGCTGGTCTCCATGGAAACGACCACATTCCTGGCCAAGATGTACATGTGGACACACATTTATTTAGTTTTGTATTTATCCGTTTGTGTCTCTGCTTAGATTCCTGGACGAGGTCCAGTCGCACTGTAACGAGAACAAGATGAGCGTCCAGAACCTGGCCACAGTGTTCGGACCCAACATCCTGCGACCCAAGATGGAGGACCCGGTCACCATCATGGAGGGTATGTTCACTCAGTCCAGGTCGGACTCATCGTGGTCTCAGCAAAACGTGAAACTAACACTAAACTCCAAGTTTAAATCTAATGATGGGATTATGATTGTTATTGTTGTTCTGGGGGAACTTTGATTATCAGGGAAATGAACCCAGAATAGAACCAGAGTGGATGAATCAAGTTAGACGAACGAGGATCCGTGGGCCCAGGAGGAGGCCGTCGCCTACCAGTGAGTGATTCTGATGCTGATCTTCTGTGTTCCACATCCTACAGGAACGTCTCTGGTCCAGCACCTGATGACAGTCCTCATCAGGGAGCACGACCGCTTGTACTCAGGGAGAGACCAGGAGGGACTCGGCACACCGCAAACAGAACTTCACCAGCTCCAGAACCGCAGCCTGGGCGCCTGGATCTCTGAAGAAGACCTGCAGAATGTTCCCGTCTCCAACCCTGAACCGGAGCGCCAAAGCAGCGCCTCATCGCTAGACACCAAACTGTGCACTGCCGTCACACCCTCACAGACCCTGAACCCAAACCCTGGCCCAAAACACGGGTCTTGCTCTGGGAAGGGTGATGCAGTGGTCAGCCCGAGTAAGCAAGCCAAGACCTTACCGTCCTGGAAGTACTCCTTCAAAAGCTCCTCAGCGCCTCGTTCTCAGGCGCAGGCCAAACAGAGCGGCGGCAGTTTGTTGGTGGAGACCACCAGTGGGTCTTCTGGTGGGGGGGGAGGGGGGAGTGGTAATTGGCTGATGAATGGTTTGTCATCTTTGAGGGGTCACCGGCGCACCTCCTCTGGTGAGCGGTCCACTAGAGACCGCGATTCCACCGGGTCCTCGCAGAGACTATCCACCTATGACAATGTCACCTCCTCCTCCAGCATGGGGAGCGTTCCCAGTGTGGCCAGCACCCCTTGGTCCATGTCCTCCTGTGAGATCTCTGTTCCGGACTCTGGAAGCAGTGAGCCAGCTAACCACAACTGTGGGGGAGGCAGTGAGGGGGGAGACAAGGGGGAGTGGATGGAGAGTGTGAGGGAGACGGACCGGGGAAGGGATGGGGGGATGACCACAGATCCGAGCTCTGAGCAGGACAGTTGCGAGGCCATGGAGCTGTGCAGCAGCAGTGCCCCCTGCAGCGAGAACGGGAACACGGCCGCCGGGGCTCAGTCTGCTGTCATGTCTGAGGATGGAGACGGGACTCCTGTTCCCCTGAGCAGCCTGGTGGAGGGGCTGAAGGACGAGCTGAGGAAACAGAAGACCGCCTACGAGGCCAGGATCCAGAAGTGAGTCCACATCCCTAAACTCTGAAACGGATCGGATGCTAAGATTAGCTTAGCCCCCATCGAGTTAATCACGTGATCACAACTATTGATCCACTCGGGATCTTGACACCTGGCGGGAGACTCGCCTCTCTTCTCCTGAACCCATCTCAGTTTGTCCGGCACCATTTTCCCTCAGCAGGTAGCGTCTGTATCACATGGTTCCCCTCACCTGTGATGGCCCATATTACAGTAGGAGTTTCTGCCACAGATGTGAGGAAATGAGCTAAATATCACACACACACACACACACATGCGCACGCACACACATGCACACACACGCAGGCACACACTCACACACATATGCACATGCTCACATTCACACACATGCACACATATGCACACGCACACTCTCACACACATGCACACATATGCACATGCACACACACACGCACGCACATGCACACACACACAAACACGCACACGCAGGCACACACATATGCACACACACACACACGCACACACATATGCACACGCACACACTCACACACGCAGACACACACATGCACACTCACACACACGTACGGACGCATACTCTTCCTTGTGGTGAGAGTGATGAATGTTCTGTGTTCTGCAGGCTGGAGGACTCCAGCGCTGCTCTGTGTTCTCAGGTGGAACGTCTGGAACAGGAGATGGAGCAGGAGAGGAAGAGGCAGCGCCTGCTGGAGATCAAGCTACGGAACTCCGAGCGAGCTCGAGAAGATGCAGAGAACCGCAACCGGCTCCTGGAGAAGGAGATGGAGGACTTCTTCTCCACTCTGGGAGATCTGGCCCTGGGGGCCAGGACTAGCGATATCTGATTCACCCAAACAGGGCATGAGGGTCCGGTTTAGATACCGGGCCGTGGGTCTAGGACGACCTCGAGCGAACTGAGATGTGGAGAAGAGGAAGAACAGATTTCACATTGTGACTTCTGCGGTTCTGATGTGCAGTGATTCTAGAACGCATGCTGGAAACAGAACATGAAGATCCTGGAGAGTCCTGAAGACTCATTCAGGTTCCTGAACACAAGCGGTGGAACATAGTGTCCTTAATAAGACGTTCTCTTGATCTAAAGGAAGTCTTGATCTAAATGAAATTTAAACCAGGACGAGCTAAATCAGGACGATCTGGACCAGGATACCCTAGACCAGGACGGTAAAGACTCGGACGATAAAGACCAGGACGATGTAAACCAGGACAAGCTAGACCAGGATGATTTAAACCAGGGCAATGTAAATCAGGACGATGTAGACTGGGACAACCTAGACCAGGATGATCTAGACCAGGACGATGTAAACCAGGACAAGCCAGACCAGGATGATTTAAACCAGGACAATGTGAACCCGGATGACCAAGACCAGGACGATCATGACCAGGATGAACTAGACCAGGATGATTTAAACCAGGGCAATGTAAATCAGGACGATCTAGACTGGGACAATGTAAACTGGGACGAACTAGACCAGGACGATCTAGACCAGGATGAGCGAGACCAGGATGTTACATGCATGAAACAGCTTATTCCAGTATCTTTATCAGGTATTTTTATTAAAGAATACTTCAATACTTTGACATTTCTTTACTATTCTAAAGTCTGTAGGCTAAATGTGATGCAAGAGTTAGGGGACTGTTAGCTTAGCTTAGCATAAAGACTGCAAGCTGTTGTTAAATCTGTTGTTCACTTTGTCTTGAAAATGTTTGAAACTGTTTCAAGGATGTTTTGTCCTCAGGTGAATGCGGTTCTGCTTCTGAAGGTTCTGCTTCTGAAGGTTCTGGCTCCGGCGCAGCGCTCGCGGGAGCAGAGGCTGCGCCGGCTGTCCAGGCGAACTGTTCCCTCTGCTTCCTTGGGCAGCGCCCAGTGAGAGCGGTCGCAAAACCTCCCCAGAGCACGAATGTTTCTGCCAATGTGTGTGTGGTTCCTTCAACAGCAGCAGCCACGTTAGCAGAAACACAGTTCTCTCACGTGTCGTGTCTGGTGTGTTTGACCTGGGGTTTCCAGGTTTGCTGCGTCTGGAACTGAGACGGCCTTCCGAATCCCGAATCACCATAAATACCTCGTACATGCAAATGGACATGAAACACACGTGAGACAGTTGTTTTTAGGTGATTTGTCTCCCAGATGTACGATAATCTTACAAAGAAAAAAAGATTTTCAAACATGTTCTCCTGAGAATGAACACAGGAGAACGTCTGTTAGTCCTCAGGCACCTCCAGTGCCTCTCTGACCCCCCGCCTCGCCCTCGGGTCCCTCTGAGCCTCAGTGATGTCACTAAACCTTTAATGTACAGACGTGTCACAGGGACGCTGCCGAGTCAGTAGGTGAGGCGCATGTACAGAACAAACCAAAGGTTGGACGCCTCATCATCCGGCCTGGAAGCCATGTTGACTTTGGCAAAAGAAGCTGAACACTGCCCTTAAAGAAACAATAGCATTTCCTGCTTGTGCCTTCGGGAAGTGTGTGTACTACTGGAGTGTTGTAATACTGGAGCGTTGTAATACTGGAGCGTTGTTGCTGGTCCAGATGTGGAGAGATGTCCCGCCCATCGGAACACAGCAGCGAGTGCTGACCAACCAGAAGCTGCCGATTCTTGTGGAAGTGAATTTTGAATTTGAATGGAAGTGAAGAGTTCAGAATGTAACCTTGTAGTGAATGTAAGTGATGTCCGTGAAACCAGCCCGGGGGGGGGGGGGGGGTCCACACTCCCCACATGTTCTCAGAAGGACTCACTGTTCTACGAGCATCGCATGTTTAAATGTCAGGACGTCCAGGGGAACCTCCAGGGGTGATGAAGTGACTCGGTTCTCAAAGGAACCAACTAACAGTACAATTACAAGTGAAACGGTGTTTGGAACGATGTCACTGTGCTGTTCTTTCTTTTTACAGTTTATAAAGAAAGCCAATGTTTTATTAGCATCTTTGTTTGCACAGGTTTACAACAGCAGTGTTGAGGATGAGCAGCCACGCACTCACACAGGTTCTTATGTTCTATGTATGTATGTCACATGTTACTGTGTTCCTTGAGGCTCTGCTGGTCATCAATGGTGCTTATTTATTATGGACTTACATTCTTGGAATGAACCAACGTGTATGAGAATAAAGGTGACGATCATCTGAAAGGAACTTGTGATACGAAGCTCTTGGTGCACAAACGCCGCCGGTCCACCTTTCAGGGAGACCGGCGGGGGCGAGACGGAGCGGAGAACCGGTCACTTGTGATCAATCAATCAGCTTTCATAGAAAATTCAGCATCATTTGTGTTCTCTTCTTGTTACTGGTGGATCTGAATTAAAGGAACCACCAGACACACGGCTGCAGTTCAGGGACTTCATCTGTACCCCCCCCCCCCCCCAATTCCTCAATGTTTAATGTCCACACGTGTACATGTACATATACACACACGTATGTGTGTGTATATACACACCTACAACCGTCATGGCTTCCTCTCAAACGCCTGCAAGTGTCTGGACATCAAACTGCAAGCTGGACCCCTCAGGAGCTTCGAAACCTTGAATGTGCCGTCAGTCACCAGGGACCCAAACCTGCTCCTCCTCCAGTGCCTCCCAGCTCCCAGCTGAGTTGTAGTTTTTGTCATCTTGCCTCCACCCAGGAAACAACAAGTCACACAGCCTCCAGTCAAAGTGTATTTCTTTTATTTGCAGTACATGATCTCATTTCTTAAGAGGTGGCATCATCAGATCCCAGTGCATGTATTCTAGTAGTGCACTTCTTGGTTGGCTGCGGCTTCGCGGAGGCGCAGATCCAGGAATTCTTAGAACTACTCGGTCGGCTGGATTCACTAGCAAACATTACAAACCAGCACCGTACATTTAATGGTTTATGTAGGTTTTTCCTCATCTTTTTTCTTTATGAACATTATTGTCCTGACCACGTCCCAAACCCACATCTGTTGGCCCTGTGAGACTCCGACCTGGCAGACAGGTGTGTCGGGGGAGGGGTCAGGCTGATTACGTAACATCAGGACTATAAACAAGTCACAGAAATAAAACTTGATCTTATTCATAAAAAAAGGAAAATATGGATTGACAGTACCAAACATTTTCTTTACCTTCAGGAGACAGCTAACAAGGCTAGGCCCATCACATACTACTAGCACAGTTTTCTGAAGGTATTGCACATTTAGTTTAAAAAAAAAAAAAGAACAAAATACATATAACAATTCTCTTACTTCTAGGTGAAGTATACATAATGTACAAAACTAGAAGTCTGTTGAAACTGACAAATAGTACACTTTCAAATAAATAAATAATGGAATCTGTTATTCACACGTCTTCGATAGCAGGCGACCACGTCGATGCGAGAACGGGCAGAAACTCAGCGTGAGGTAGTTCATCAAAGCAGAAGGACATTACTGAGAGATGTAGCGAGGAAGAAGTCCCCACGAATAAAAACGATCACAGCTCGACGCGTCGGGCTGAGGAACTTAAGAGCACTTTACACAACAAAACTTCTGATAAGACCAAAGAACTACTCTGATGAGTGGATCCTTGATGTTACTGCAGGTGGCGCTAGCTTGATGTTAAGCTACAGCTGTACTACTACCACTACTGCGCCTGCTGGCTGGCTCAAGTCTGTTCCGGTGAATGTCACTGACTCTGAGGGGAGGAGCCCGATGCACCAGCCAATCATGACGTTAGCATTATTAGAGATTTTTACACCACAAGTTAAAATTGGTGGTGTCACACAAAGACGTCAGGTAATACAGAATACTTGACGTTTAACTACTGCGCAGGACTGGGAATGCTACTGTTAGCATGCTAATATATCAACTGCTGCGCAGCTACCTAACAAAGGGAACGCTAGCTTGCTGACGGTCCTGCACGATATCTACACAATCCAACGTGAAACTTCTAGTTGAACTCAAACATCATGTTTCCTGAACCAACCCAACGCGTTACCAAACAATCACCACAGCACCTCACCGCAGGCCAGAGAAGCCAACTGTCGCACAAACAGTAGGAACCCCAATTACTCGCTAACCCACTGTTGCAAAGCTAATTGATGCTAATTAGTTTAGTGGGTGATTATTGCTGATTTTCTGATGAGACAATAGATAAAACGTTTAATGTCAAGATGATGATCATCTTCCTGAAGGTCGAATGTAAAACAAAACCTAAAAAGGATTTTTTAACCTCATCAGCTGAGCAAAGTAGGCATAGATACTGATTAGCTTCGTGTCTTTAGCCATTTCTTGATTTCTAAACAGTGTTAATACCACTGGTTCCAGCTCATAGAGGTCTTCTGTGTGTGTTGGTATGTGAGTGGATGAAGTCATACCTGCACTGACAAGTCTATTGAACATCTACAACCCTCAGTGTTAGCGCTGCAACCTGAGTCCACGTGTGGTGGGAGGGGGATGAGTAGCTGGTGCATGCCAGGTCAGAGCAATACTACAGTAGTAGTAGTACAGGAGTAGTGGTAGTCAGACAGTATCAACGTCCTGGAGCAGAGTAACAGTAACAACCTGACAACAACCTTTCCTAGCTACTTCCCTTTGAGCCTCCAGTCAAACATCCACGTGCTTTAGCACACGTTAGCATCGTCATGTTGATGCCTCTGCTGTCAACATCCACAGAACCTGCTCATACATCCACCACCAGAGAATCACGCCCTGCCGCTGCTGCCTGAGAGCAGCACCAGCCAGGCGCACGCACAGGAACCATCTCCAGTAACGCCAGCACAACTCCAACGGGCTCGCTAACATCCTCGCCGACTGGCTGGTTGAATACATGCTAGCAGCCTCATTTCTGTGGTAACATTTTACACTGAAGGTCCATGAATGACATAAATGATGAGTTTATATCCATCAGTCTATAGATATGAGAGCTGATGAAGCCTAACCGAAGCCTAATTATTTATCCCGTTCTTTGGGACTGCATAGCCTCAAACCCTTAAGTTGACTCCATTAATAGATGGTAATCAGATGCATTCGTGAACTGCCTGTTATTCATGTACCTTTACTGTAAAGTGTTAGCACTGAGCTACGTGTGTAGCTGAAGATGAACTCGCCCGTTGAGTTCCGCCTCCCACTAACATGCTTAAGAACCAAATACTGACACGCAGCAGCACCCAAGCTTCAGCCAGCATTCCTTCCTCTGCTGACCAGCAAGTTACACTCAAAGGTGGGAAACTTACAAAAATCAAACACTTGCCAATTTATCAGGTACAACTAGACAATGGAGTACAATGGAAGAGCTGCTGTACTGTTATTCCAGTAGTAGTAGTAGTAGTAGTAGTAGTAGTAGTAGTAGTAGCATGTAGCATGCAGCTGTAGCTAATGAATTAGCAAGCAAGAAACGCATGTTTGTACTTTGATGAAAGACCTTCAAACTGCCTCTTCTCCTGCGTGAGCATCTCTGCAAACTCATCATCATCATCATCCCCTGCAAGAAACTACCGGCTCCCTCCAGGGTCAAAAATCAAAACAAGTAGAAAAATATATGATACATTTGTGAGAACTCCAAGCCCATCATACAGTATTGGTGTGATGTGGAAGCTCCACCCACCAGAGGAACAGAGAGAACACAACTTCCTCCCACAGACTCAGGAATGAACGACAAACAGGCACTTTTCCTTCCAGAACACACAAACACAAGAGGGGCACCAGCACTGCTCACAGCCAGTTTCCTTTGCTTTTTTTGTGCTGCAGTTAAACATGCGACGTTCAGCTGCAGCTGCAGGCAAGTCTGGTGACGGGGGGGGGGGGGGGGTAGTTACTAATAAGAGGATGCGGTGGTAGGAAGCAGACGTCTGTTCACACGTTCACCGCCAGGCAGCAGAAGCTTGAACCCTCCACATATCATCACCTTCTCACACGTTCTCAAATCTGTTCTCGACACGTTCTATGAACATCTTGACGGAGCTCTCGCAGCTCCACAAACATTCTAAAGTCCTGCACAGAGCAGAGCTCCAATAGCGGAGTCCTCTGGTTCTACCCAAGCACACTAACCTGCTGCAGACACCGAGACCCGGTTCTTTAAAGCACTTAAAAATAAAGAGGGGGGTTCTCACGACGCCCCTGGTGGAACCCAACCGTGCTGTTCTTAATGATCCAGCTTAGAAAAGAAGAAGACCTCAGGATTCAACGTTAAGGAAAGAGTGAACAAATTCTAAAGCTTTTAACAGAACTCATGCGATGTGGGAAGGAGTTGAGACTCATCGGTCTAACCAGCGACGTGTGGGGGGGGCACGATGTGTCAAGAGACGATGCTTCAGTGGCTCGCAACAACCGCCAGATCCGTACGTCTACATTTATACGGCAAAGTCGTCAATTTGAAAGGAAAAATGGCTTTCAACAGGAAAAAATCACTCACAGGACACATTTGACAGTTACGCCATTAAATTATTACAAACCGGATCGTTGGGAAATCATAAAAACTCTCTTATCATCGTCTTAGGGTTCTGTAAAATTAAGAGATGCCACAATAAATTACAGCTAGAACGGCAACGAGAAGAAATCCTAGGTTTTAAAAAAAGACTAGAAATGTCATAAAAAAAGAAGAGATCAAAGTATTTCTCAAACAGCTAGCTGGCCCGATGGCGAGAGAAGGTGGGAGGAGTCAAGTACAGGGGGCGGGGACAGGAGCCAGTGTGAGGCTGGTGGTCTTGGATCTGACCGGGGGGGCGGCCCGGCCTGGACAAGGAGGAGGTGTGGAGTCATCTGCAGCAGCCCAGGGGGCTGGTTACCATGGCAGCAGCCGTATCCAGGCTGCTGTCCGTGTCAGTCAGGGTGGGGTCTGTTGACGTGGAGGTGACGGAGGAGGAGGAGGTGGAGGGGGGGTGCTGCTGCTGGGGGGTGCTGCTCACTGTTGCACCTGTGCTATGACAAACAGGAAGAGGCGTGTGGTCAGCCATGGGACCCCGACGTGACATCACACACGTCTATGACTGACAGGGTCAGACAACCAGAGCAAACTGAAACAAAGTCAAGCAAACACGCTGGCGGAGTTAATGAGCAAACTGGAATTAAATTGTATGTACAAATGTATTTAATCTGGGGCCTGATCCCAGCAGTGATCTGGCCTTCAAAATAAAAGCACTGATGCCTTCACACTATATTGTGAATTTGTCAGATCTGCTATAAGGGGATTTGCTATCTGGTTAGCAGTGAAGCTAACACCCGCCCATGTCCTGTTTGAGGTCTGTGCTCTACAGGAGTTACTCCCCCCTCTGTTGCTTTAGCAGTCCTTTAATACAACACACGGTGACTCTTGACCAACCTATAGAAGCTGGCTGACCCCTGATGACGCCGTTCTTCGTCCGTTCTTCCCAGTCCAACACTTCTTTATATATCAACTCTGCAACACAGAATTTGATTTAGTCAAGACAACAACAAGATGGCATCAACACACACTTCATATCATCCTGGATCACTACATGCAGCGGGGGTTGGGCAAGGGAGTGGGGGGGGGGGGTCAGGAGCCATGTCCCCTGCATCTACTGTTCTCTCCAGATACATCAGCAGCTCATGATGTGCGATGGCGTACGTACAGAAGAAGTCAGAGGCGGGACAAGTCCCACCAGACTCAACGGTGTGGAGGTTCTGCTGTCATCACTCTATCAGCACGCAGGAGGATGTGCGCGCGCGGGGGGGCATCATATTCACCGTGGCCACAGTCAGCAACAAGATGTCTGAGCTTGTTAGCATTTAAGTGATGCTATGTTGGTAATGAAGGGTCCCTCGACCCATGCAGCTGACAGCCCCCGGGACGTCCACGCCATGTTCCAGAGTTTGAGGGTTCGCTGGATCACCAGACGTGTCTCCATTTTCTAAACTCATCTATTTTGACAACAACTGTACAGAGGAGACTGAGGGAAGGTGTGAGCGCAGGCAGAGAGGAGGGAGCTACCATTTTCCTGTGAGAGTAAAGCAGGCTTATTCTTCTAGTTTGGTTTAGTTTATTCGTTTGGCTGACAGGGACCACGGACAGAACCGGTTCTATACCAGAGTTAGCTTCATGGCTAATTTGCATCAGCAGCGAGACAACAACAGCACCAACAACATTACGAAGAGAACATCAAAACACACATTCTGCTGCTGTGGGTGGAGTTGAGCTCGCGTGTCCCACTGAGAGGCTATGCTACAAGTACGACCGTCATCTGTTCAGTCGAGACACGCCTTTGAGTGTCCGTCCTCGTGTGTGTGGGACCTCCGGGCAGTTCAGTGGTTGTGTGCCTGAAAAAGTTGGACAAACAGAACCGCACGTGGCAAGAGGTTCATCTTAGCGTGAGACTCAGCTTCTAGAACGCTGCTGGTGGGATATCAAGCTGCACCAGCGATGGAGGCCCACTGCCCCCCACTCATCACACCAACCCACCCCTGGCTGATGGTGGGGAGTCCACACCCGACCACTGTTCATTTTGTCAAACGAAACCAAAACGAACATTTTTAGTAGACTATCCTTTACACTGAGACTACTTTGTGATGAGAACGTAAACGCTCCTAAGTCCTGGCAACGAAAACTAAAACGAAGTCGCTGTTGACTGAGCTAACGACTAAAAACCCGACGAGAAGGATGGTGGCGGACTAAAGGGGTTACAACCACCCTTAGTGCCTTGATTTCTTTTCTTTTTAACCAATTAATCATCTCAAAACAAATTAGATCTCTCAGTCCGACTTTTTGACTGGCGGGCCCCGACCCCACACCCGCCCCCGCGCATGACGCAGAGACGCTGTGAAGACGAGCAGCAGACCTTCACCTGTGGCGGCGGCGTGGAAAGTTGGAGGAAAAAGACGAGCGGCTTTACGGACGCGTTTGTGTTCTCATCCTGCCGAGCAAAAGACGGAGTGTGTTGTTCCCGACAAGGATGGGGAGCGTTGTGGATGGAAGATTCGTGGAAAAAACACGGCTAACTTAAAGACACCTGAAGGCCCGCCACCCCGCAGCTGGAGCTTCACTCCGGCGGCTTGTAAGTCACAGACAGAAAAGAAACAAGAACTTGCACTTTTGCTAACAGGCTTCTGACGTTTCATTATCATGATCGTTGTCCTGATTAACGAGCAATGTGGTTCAATGTTCGTTTAAGTGACTTCAAACAATGTGTGCTTTGTAGGGAGTTTTTATATGACATCACATGACCCTTTGCAAAATCTCAGTAGAATAAAACATTGCTTCAGACTAAAATGAGACTAAAACTACAGACAAAAGACTAAATTTTAACTAAAACTATTCTAAACTAAAAGACTAAAATGGGACTTTGACTAAATCCAGTCTTCGATGACTGACGATGACTTAAACGAACTTACAAATTCTTGTCAAATTCACCCTGCACCCAGCCCCCATTCTCTAGTCCGATTTCAGGCTCGTCTCTGCAGCAGCCCGTTCTATTCAAACTCTCTTTCTTTCAGACAGCGAAGCTCCAGCAGGAGAACACGCACACAACAATCAGCTGCTTCCAGGACCAGAGTCAGATTAGGATTAGGATTCGTGCGTCTATGAATTCAGACGGGCTCCTCAATCGGAGAGTGAAGAAGAAACAGGCTGCAAAGTACAAAGACTGAGCGACATTACGCAACGCACCGAGAAAACCTTTGACAGCTTGTCAGACGGGGAGGAGGAAGAGGAGCTACCCTACCTTTCCACTCTTCCACGGTGTGCTCCCTCTCATCCAGCTGCTTGTCAGTGATCACGGGCGGTGGCTGCAACACAACGAACACACACGTCTGCAAAGATGCACCAGATTGAACCTCCAGGAAGCTTGATTTCATCTCGTTTCGTGTAGATTCACCCGTTTCAGGTGCATTTTCAGAGTGTGCATTAAAAACCAGAGTGACAAAAATCCAAGATCTCTGGATATCACAAACACTTTGCTACACCTGTTCTTGGTCTTCCTGGGAGGAGGAGACACCTTTGACAAATCACTGCTGAAGTCTTCTGGGATTCAAGCTGCCATTGTTTGATTATTCAACCCCCTTCACTCCTCAGGTACTGCCAAGTAAGCAAGCTAGTGTGCGTGTGCGGGGGGGGTATTTCAGTGAGAAGCTGAAAAGATTTACAACAAACATGGACATAAATCCATTTCCCAGACAGTGTTGCTTCCCTCCACTGACTCTTTCTGCCTTCTGGAGGGGAGAACATCTGTGGGACTCTTATCTGAGTACCTGGAAGGGGAAAGTAACACTTCAATAGTCTCATCCACTCTGGTTCTCTTTTCAAATTCGTGATTCTTTCACATGGAAACACAACTCCTGATGTTGAGTTCTTGGCGGGCTGAGATGTTGGCTCCGCGGGTGCTGGAGGTTGTTCACACTGCAGGCACCTGACGTTCTTCCTCTCACTGACTAGAACACTTTCAGGTCTCACTGTGGGACACGAGTCTTCTCTCCAGCAACAGGTCTGATTCACCTCACTGCAGCAGGTGAATTCACCAAGTTCAGCTCCACTTTTAAACTCAAACGTCCAGACTGCTTTGGTGCGCATGGTCTTGCACTACTAACTCAAAGTGAAAGCAGAGGACTGAGCAGGAATAAATGAGTTGACAGCCAGCAGGAGACGAGTACTGGAGCCAAAGCGAGCTGATGCACTTGTCCTGACTCACGGGTGAGGACGCGTCGCTGATCTGTCCAGAGCGTTTGCTCTGGGGGAGCTGAATCGGCCTCCATATTCTCCTGATTACAGACAGACACACTCAACTCTTCAGGTGTTGTGAGCACCGGGGACACACATGCAGACTCAATATTTTAGATTCATATTCAGAAAACTTTATTTATCCCCGTGGGGGGCAACTAAGTTCAGATTAGTTGAGGCTTTGAACTGAAACCAACATGTGTTGTCCGAGGACTTTCTACTAACCACCAGCTTTGAATAGTAAAATAAAAGTATTGGTGAGTACTCACTGCCTCCACTTCAGTCGGGTCGTACCACACATTGATGTAGGGGTGCTGGAGAGCTTCGTCCACCGAGATCCGTTTGGACGCATCAATGACCAGCATTTTAGACAGAAGGTCTCGGGCTTGACTCGCTGAGGAGGACACAGACAAGTTAAAGACGCCCTCCTGAGTGTCAGCATCAGTGAGGAGGCCAAAGAGATGGATTGAGAGAAAAAACAGGAACCTTTTCCAACAAAGACTGTTTAACCCCTCAAGGTTCTTCAGACAGGTTTGCTATTCCTTTATCAACAGGCCTTTGATTACAGCTGAAGTACTGAACTGCTAAATGGGAGGAGCTCATTAGCACCCCTGGAATATCAACTTGCCTCTTTGCTGCTGGCCTGAATCATAGAGATACGATCTGTTTTAAATGTTTTAGGAACCCGTGAACCCTGCAGAGTGCTGGGTGGAGTCTGGTGATCGGGCCGATGGGTGGCAGCCCCCTGGTAGAGCTCCAGGAACATCAGGCTCCTTCAACACTGAGCCTGGTGGTTACTTGGTCACTCGTGAGCACAAACATCAGATGGGGTTTGTGGTTATTGTTTTAGCACATATTTCCCTGCAAAGAAGAGCAGTTTGACGCAGGTCAGAAGACGGTTTGGCCTTCTTCTTCCTGTCAGATAAAATAATCCATCTTCTATTTCTACGTGATTTTGAATATTAGGCAGATGTTAGGACTGAGAAACAGATTTTTATAATTCTGTTCAAGCAGATGTATCATTTAGGACTCACACTTTTGGACTGAGACTAAGCATTTAGTCGTTCTTGGGGACGGGCGAAGCACGGATGCCCGTCTCCTGGACCAACAAAAACCTGTCTTGTTCATTTACCATAAAATCAGTGTTGTGCTCCTCAGCACCCCTTCTGGCCAGGCAGTGGCAGTGCAAGAGTCTTTGGGTGGTGAGGGAGCTTCATCACCCACGAGAGGAGGCTTGTCCTGCTTATTCGTTTACACAAAGCTCTCTTAAGGCTTCTCAATTTAAGTAAAAACCTTATTTTTGTCAAGTCTGGTTTCAAGCTCCACTTTAAATTGCAGCTCACAAGTCAGAGGGGGGCGGTGCTTCATCGGAGTGGTGCCTCCCCCGACTTGCCTCCAGCCTGGTACACCGACAACCATTTTTGTGACTTCCAGCAAAGACAACAGTGTCAACATCCGCCACGATCAGGGACAGAGGAGGGATGAGCTTCTTCCTCGCTGCGGCGCCGACTGTGAAAGTTCTTACACATGAAGACACGCTGGAGGTAAAACTGGGTCTGGAAGCGTCAGCTTCCATGATAAGAGTTTAATCGCGTGAACATTGGTTTGTCACTCGGCTCTGTGTCAGCAGACGTTTGTTAGGTTGCAGATCAGGCAGCACAAACTGATGGTGACGGAGGAGGTTTTCCTGGGCTCCTACACCTCCTCGCTGAGCCACTGCACTACCAATGCATTCCTCCTTTAATTACTAAAAGCTACGATAAATCCCACATTTGCTGAATAAAGCAAGCTTCAAATCTTTTGTTCCCAATTCAAACTTTCAAATTGCGTTTTGGGACACACACACTCAGCCTCGTCATCCCTCCTCTGACTTGATAAAATCGCAATTAAAAGTGTCCGGAAGGTTCCAGTCTGACCTTGAATGGAAAAATATGATCTTTAGAATGGAATGAACTTTTCCGAAGCACCAATTTTGCTTCCTCATCCAGGAGTTACAACGGCACAGATATCAACAGACACAAATTTACCTTTCAGTTTGTTGTGTTCGGAGTCTGCAGGAAACAGAACGTCAGGGAAGAGCTTCTCGAAGCTGTAGCCAGCGTACCGTGGCCGGTTCTCCACGTAGGTTCTCACTGACTGGTTGAGTTTCATCAGGAACTCCTGAGACGGCGTCCCCAGCTGCTCTATCACCTTGTTCCACTGGTCGATATCTTGAGGTTACAGTGTTAAGAAAATGCTCTGGGCTGCATTTGGACAAAAGGAGCAGTCTGACTGAGGAACCCTGGAAACTGATGATTAGCAAAGGATCGGTTTTCAACTAAAACACCAAAAGAACCAAAGAAGCAGCCAAACTTGCCGTAGCAGATGGAGCAGAGAAGCTAATGCTCCAATGACTGATTAAACAAGGAATCCATTTATTCAAGTAATAATTATTGGCTCAAGCTTAAGGCTGTAGTCTGATGAGAGGACTACAGAGTTGCCACAACTGACTCCAATCCATCGCTCCTGGTCACTCAGAGACGAGACATGCAGGAGGCGGGTGCTAGCATCCTGGCATCGACCTGCTTGTGAACACGCTCCCTCTTTCCTCTGGTCTTAAAGAGGAAAGATTCCTCGCAGCCACTTGTGTGTGACTCCTGGATGCCTCCCTGTGTCACTGGCGTCTGCTTGGCCAACACGAAGCAGCAGAAACCTGAACAATGCTCCAGGACATGTTGAGACACTTCAGCTGCAGTCACTAACTGAACTCTGCTGACATGTTGAACCTGGACAAGCCTCATTTTTTCTGGTAAATTAAACTAGTTTTGTTGTGACCTGTAAACCTGCAGTCAACAACGCCAACATAAACTACATAGAAATCCTCTGTACACAGAAGCTTGAGGTCTGGGTGGAATACACAGTTAGAGAGGTGGCAAACATGATGACACACATCTCCAAATCCCAACGTTTCACATGTCTGATGAGGCTGATGATGCTTCTTCAAGCTGTACAGATGCTGAAAATGTACATGGAACAAAAAGACACACACACACACACACAGATGCTACACTCAGGTCGACCTGGGGGACGTGTGAAATGTCTTCTTCACATCTTTGTTCATCTTTAACGATAAATAACGTGGAGCCAGAGTCTGGAACAGAAAGGAAGCCAGCGAACCTGCACAGGCCGATGGCTGGAGGCTGCTGATGCAGCAACAGGAAACGTTCAAATAGCTTCATGGGAGCTGGTTGCACCTGCCCTACTCAGGCGTGCAGGAGCTTTGCTACATCGTTCTAATCACAAACCAGCAGAGCGTCCGACTGAATACTGGAGCCAGGAGGAGTAGCCGGCTGGGCTCAAACCCAAGTACACCAGCTCTACTCAAACTTGACTACTTTACCTTACAAATATTAAGTATCTACATCAGTGCGTGTAATACTACTGTTTCAGGGTTGTGTCTTTGCTAAGCGTCCCTAGGACCTAAAACACAACACAGTCCTTTAAAATACTGCAGGTTAACAGGCAGGCTGGTCATTTACTCTTCACATGGATCTCGTCAGAATATCATTCTTAACATCCAATGCAAGCTAACGCTACACTTCCCTAAGCTATGTAGTGAACTATGAACTAGCGAGCACAGCTCAACAGAGCAGCATCTCTCAGACGCGATCAAAATGGCTTTAAAGCTAGCGATTAGAATAAGCCTGCAGTGACTTAATTAGGCACTTAAACAAGAGTAAAACATCTTCCATGATGCTTCAAGACATGCTAACCACATGTATGTGAAGGGAACAGGAGGGCCAGGAGGGAACACGCAGAGTACAGAGTTCCACAGGTGGAACTAATATAAAGATTAATGATGGCTCCACCTGTTTAACAAGGTTCAGGAGGGTTCTTGGTCCCACTGACAAAGGTCTAGTTGCTCATTAGTGGGAACAACAACACTACAGGGTTCCTCCGTGTTTGAACCAAGAACCTCGTGGAGCAGGGCAAAGACATGAGAGAGGTGTCAGACAAAGGGTGAGGGAAGACGGCAGTTGGAGTTCAACTCAAGGATACGATCAGTGCCTGGAAACAACACACTACCCCGGACCATTTCAGCCATGATGCAGCCAACAGACCAGACATCAACTGAAAAATGAAATGACAACCACCAAATTAGCATGCAGGGCGGAAAAGAGGACAACTCAAAAAAACTAACTGAATCACATGAGGACATGAAACGAGGTGATGCGGCTGCTGAGTGAAGTGACACGCAACAAAAGATGAGGAGCATGCAGGTGAGCGCACTCAGGACCTGGGTCAGCATCCCGCAGCGCTGGGACTGAACCATACTTCCGGCTCGCACGCGTCACACACTGAGGGCTTTGTTTTTGCTACAGTGGATAATGATTCCTCCCTGAGAAGAAACCAGACACTGAGCTTGAAGAACTTCTGAAACTTTTTCTGCAGAAATGCAGTTTATGCCTCAGCGTCCAATTGATCTTTGTGCAAAACTGTAATATTCTCATCTTTTCAGTCCAGAAATATGAACTGAGCACCAATTTATTCAGGTTTATGATAATTCTGGAGAAGAAAACAGTCTTTTCTGGGGCTGCTGGTGCGGCAACTACAAAGCAGGGGGAGAAGAGATGAGAGCACTTTTGCACTTCAGTTGGAAGCAATGGAAGAGCAAACTATTAAATTCTATTTCAGGTCCTTCATGTGACTGTCATGGTGCTCCAAGCAACAGCACTGCTGCCGATGTGAGGGAGGTGTGTGTGTGTGTGTGTGTGTGTGTGTGTGTGTGTGTGAGGGAAGTGTGCAGATGTGTGGTTGCAAGTCAGAGTGGCAGGCAAATAGAAGAAATAGAATTTCTATAGTTGCTCTCAAAGGTCTGATCTCTGCGATCCATTCGATGAAAACGGTTTGAAGTTAGACAAAATATTTTTTGTGCCATGTTTGTTTCACAAGAAATGCCAGACACTGCTGCAAGCAGCTCAAGGATACAATCCCTTCCTGGAAAAAGGATTTTGTGGCGCACCATTTCTGCCATAATGCAGCCCACAGCCCAAATATCCACTATATATGCGCAGCATTAAAGGAGGGAGAAGAGAATAAGCAAAAGAAGTAAAAAGTCAGCAGGTTCTATGTTCTCGTGTAGGGGACTGAGGGGGGAGAGTGTTCATGTTCAGCAGGATGACGAAGGTCTGAGCGACAGAGGACATTTTACCATCCCCACGTGTTCATCCTGTTATCAGTCAGGCTGGTGGAGCCTCAGTCGGGTCTCAGTCCAAGTAACAGTGACATATTTTGGGATGTAAAGCCAGGACTCTCGTGCCTGTATGCTAGCAAGGAGCTAGTTCAGCAGCTAGTCGAGAAGATGCCGCCGTTCTCTTGGCCTGCAATTCTAGAGCTCACTACATTTAGATTTCCCACAACAATAAATCATCGTGTGCATCAGCCCAGTACACACAGCAAACTTTTTTTACACATTAAACTGATGTAGTACAACTTGTAGTTCAGGAGTCGCTGCTCAGCTGAGTCTTCAACCCTTGGACAACGCCACAGTCGCCGCTTCCTGATGTTGTACGTCTTTAAGCCGAATTCAGCCGGCCCGTACACAGCCGCAGCTTCATACCGAAAATACTGACAAAACCCTAACAATACAGCAAACAATTCCTATCGGGTCGTCCAGCTGAAACTGTGGCTGGTTCCCAGCAGGAGAACCGAGTGAAGCTGCTGCGGCATGCATGAGCGTCTGTACTCATCCTGGCGGTTTTTAGTCCGGCTCTAAAACATCAAACACATGCTGAAGCACTGGAGTCCCCAGACAGGAAGTTTCCCACAAAACACTGATGCCTGACATGCCAACTTCCCACTGAGGGTGCCCACTGTTGACCATGGAGGCCGTGAGTGTGTGTGTGCGCGAGCGCACTTGGGAGGTGCTGTGGAAACATCCCAGAGGTGCAGGCCATGCAGCAGGCCAGGCAGCAGCTGAGAAGGTTCTCACTGGTTGGTCACTACTTCCTCCACTCACCGTTGGCCTGGTATCCCATGCCCAGGATGACCTCAGGGGCTCGGTAGTAACGAGTGACCACGTAGGGCGTCATGAGGAGCCCAGTGGCGGCTGTCCTGGCCAGGCCGAAGTCCAGGATCTTCAGTGTGCAGTCAGACTTCACCACGATGTTACTTGGCTTCAAGTCCTGAGGGGAAGCACAACACAAAGATGACATCACGCTGAGACGACACCACGCAAGGAGGAATTCGAAGAAACTCCTTCAACGTGTCCTGACATGTCACATCAAAGGTAATAGACACGTATTGCTGAACAGCGACATCGACCACCTGGTGTTGCTGGGAAGTCGCATCAACGAGAACAAGACCGCAGGCACTTCTTAGCCATGTGATGCGCACAGATGCTAACCACACAGACTCGGCTACGGATCTCTAAATGTCACTGATATTCTTCTTTGGAATGTCACCTGCAGCGAATTAGGCCTCTGGCACGGTTCGACCGGGAGAGAAAGGTTTACACTTTCTTGAGAACATTCTGACATTTCCATCGTCCTGTTTCCAGCCTGGACCTCCAGTGATGCTCGTTCACCAGCTGACTGATTTACCGTCATCACTCAACTCATTAGCCAATGACTTCAGGTCGACTAAACGAGAACTGGAGGACAGGCAATAACCCATAAGCAATAATTCCCTGTGTTTGCTGGTGTGGACACTCATGTGACCCCCAACTCTGTGTCTCCTGAGCTCATTTAACTCTGTTCATCTTCATCATCATCATCATCATCATCATCATCATCATCATCATCATGGGGACGTCCCACTGAGGAACTACAGCACCGTGCACCAATGTTAGCGATCAGTACTCTACAGAGAAGCTGCTCAGCTCGAGTGCCTCGAACAGCAACTAAGACCTGTCATGACTGAGGCAGCGGGACTCCAGCGAGGCTCCGTGTCCACGCACCACTCAAACTGCATCCGTTCACCTCGTGAAAGCTTTGCGTGCCGAGCCGAGCTGAGCGAGGCTGCTTAGCTCTGCCAGTGGCTCAATTAGTTCTAGTTGGCAGAGCAGAGGCGCTTCTTCCCCGTGAGTGCCGTACGAGTGAGTAAGTGTGTGTGTGTGTGTGTGTGTGTGTGTGTGTGTGAGAGAGAGAAAGCGAATGAGTGAGTGTGTGTCTATACAAAGTGCTCCTCTCTGTTCCTGATGGAACTCAGGGGTGAGATTTTGTGTGTGTGTGTGTGTGTGTGTGTGTGCCTGTGTTGTCCGGTTCCTGTTGTTTTAAGTGAGCATGAGCACCAGAGAGAGTGTGTGTGTGTGTGTGTGTGTGTGCGTGTGTGTACTTGCTACATAGCGAGGACCACAACAAAGAGATGACACTTCAGCTGGTCCTCACATCTCTTAAGGCCTCTCAGAAGGTCAAAACGTGGTTATTGGGTCAGGTTAGACAAAGGTTCTGGTTGGGTGAGGGTTAGCCAGTTAGCTGGGATGGTTAAGGTTAGGGAATGAAGGTTCTCACAAAGACATGAGTGTGTGTGTGTGTGTGTGTGTGTGTGTGTGTGTGTGTGTGTGTGATCACCCTGTGGATGATGCCGGCAGCGTGCAGGTGTTTAATTCCACACAGCATCTGGTAGAGCAGGTAGGACAGCCTCTCATGGTCCAGCTCCATCTGAATCACCTGGCAGAGGTTGGCATCCATCAGCTCCATCACCAGATACCTGCAGAGGCGCCACACCAGGTCAAACATACAGACACACAGATGAGATACACAGGATTCAATCACCAGATATGAAGGATGGATCATCTCCTCCAGTTACTATCAGCTAACGGTCCTGGTGTTGCGTGGCTTTTTTCTCCAGGTTATCATTTACTGGACTCCTGCTGTTCTCCTTCCTCCTCACATCCCGACCAACGTGTAATTTCACTGAAGCAGACTAATAATATCTTATCTGCTTGAGACTCTTGCTGAGACGTCGGTACAATTAAATGACTTAAGTTACGTGCAAATGCTTGTCAATGTCAATAAAAATCAGAATAAAATATTAATTAATAAAAGCGGCCAAACAAACACGAAGCTCCATTTTGGCGTGTTGTTTCCTCACCCACACAGCTCTCATCTCCTGTGGCATTTAGGAACTGACAGTTAGGGTTCTGCTTTTCATAAATGATGATACTACATTATCTGGCAGCTGTTACATCATCACTCTCTCCTGCATGGAACTTTCAGAGAATCCTAGTTTCACTAAAACATCTTGACGAGTGTCAGATTCCTGCACGATGGAACTGAGGATGCAACCGAGAATAAATCAATGCCAAAGAATCTTTCTGTGTACATGCGAACCTCTACATGACCTCTTTGTCGTTATAGATACACGCTGTTAATACAAGTATGCTGGAAAGTTTACCAACACACACATACGCACGCACACACGCACACACACACACTCTCCTTCATCCTCTAAGTGTGTTTGAGCTGCAGCCCTCTAGCGATGATTCGTCCAGTTTCCTTTTCAGCTCCAGTCAAGCAGACACAACACAGACACACACACAGACACACACACACACACAGCTCTTCTCGAGGATGGCATTAATCATGTTTGTTCCCGTCATACTCCCATGTACTAACCCCCAGTCTCCGCTCACATGGACATGCTGTCGACTTCTCAGCTAAATATACTTCAACATCCCCTGAAAATACTGACGTTTAAATTCGCTTTATATGAGCTAAAGCTACCAGAAGTGGAAAAACTGCATTTCAACAATCTTTTGAACTCATTAATGTAGCAGAAGAAGAAAAGTCAAGACACACCAACATGGTTCTGACAACAATCTGTCAAATCTGAAGGGTGTTTCTGTGCCTGTTCAGGGAGGCCTCCTGGTTATTTCATGACTGATTCACTTTTATGTTCAAAGTTTACATTTGATGCCCTTATTAAATTTGTTGTCCATAGAATTGTTGATTCAGACACTTTCTATTGAACACATCTGGTTTGCATGGCTGTAAGTCCAACATTTACTGAACTATCGGCCTCGAGCTTCAGTCATCAGTCGGTGGTGAATCCTGAGGTGCAGCAGTCTGACCGCTGCTCTGAACAGACACTTGGTAGGAAACAAGAAACAAGGGAGGATGGTGAACCGTCATGGCTACACTGGGCCTCCCTCACTCAGAGGCAAAGAAGATGCCTGTTTGTGTGTGTGTGTGTGGGGGGGGGGGGGGGGGGGGGGCACATCCTGTATTGATTTGACAAACATGCAGTGGGCAGATGCTGCTTGGCTCTTTTACTCACACGTCTTGGAACTCTTCCAGTGTCTTCTGTGGTGTGAATACATTTAATAGGCCGATTATCTGCCGAAATAAAACAAGCAGGCAGTTATGACTCTGCGAGTGCAGATGACATCAGCAGCTGTACATCCGAGAAGCAGCAGGGCGGAACGTTGGTCTGCGAGGCTCCGACTGCAGCAGCCGAGCATCAATTATGGATGACAACAGGACATTTGCTAATTCAGAAGACTCGGTCACAGACAGCAGCAGAGAAGGCTCGCTGCACACGTGAGCCTGCGTCTCTTCCCCGCCTGGCGATGGTGGCCACTCAACATGCTTACAGGCACTCAATATTCCAACAGCAGTCCCATTTTTGCTCCTTTATTCCAGAAAAATGGCTGAGAAAAATTAATCAATCTGTTTAAATGCAGCTGTGCTAATTTGGACGAGCTAAACTAAGGGTGGAACTGAAGTTTGCTGATATTGTTTCCCTCCGCTCTTAAAGTGCTACACGCTAAAAGACTTTCCAATGTAATTTCCTCATGACAGATAAACAAGCAATGTCAGGTTTTACTTTCATGATTAACAGGACAAGATAACGGATGAGAAATATTGCCTGTTAGCGGTTCATGTTAGCATTAAGCCTATATCGAAGCGAAGTAAAATCTGGTCAACTGGACGTAAGTTTATATATAAACTATACGTCAATAAACTTACGTCCAGTTGACCAGATTTTACTTCGCTTCGATCTACGATGACCTGGATGAATGAGAACCTACACAGACATTAAGCCTATAGCAGATTTCTGGAAAAGCCTCCAGACACCAACTCAACTACGCAGTACACGTCTAAAGAATGCTGCAGAAACACGGCTAATATCAGCAGGTCACGTGTTTTACAGGTTTATGCCAAACATTTAACCCTGACCGAGAGCGGAATGTTGCCATGTTACAGAAGAACAGTGTGCATATAGTTCAACCACTGTCAGAGATCAGGGCTTCATTTTATACACCAGAATGTCATGTACCCTGTAGTCTGATGTATCACAATAAAAACTGCAAAATCTCCAATCACACGGAGGTGGATGTAGCGGGCAGCGCGTGCCAGAACTTCCCCGCTGGAACGCTTCTTCCATTCAAGTCTTCTGTTCTGTCTGCTTTATGTTATCAGCTGCTAACAGGTACAACTTTATGAGAGGATCATTTTATCCTCAACAGGTGAAACCACGTTCCCCAGTGCTCACTGGTTTTACAGGCCCAGGTAAACCAGGTTTGTCATCACCTCTGGGTTTTCTCTTTCTTGGGCGTCACATTTGACAGGAACGCCGTCGCTGCCCTGAACCTCCACAGACGTTGTTTCTGTCGTATTCTTTAAAGCTGAGAGGTTACAGACTACAGCCAGAGGTGAGCAGGCGTTGAGGCTCCAGTTAGAGTCCAGCCCGTCCTGTAATACCACTTTCTTCCTCATAAGGTGACATGAGCATTATTTTTGGAGCATAGCTTCAGCTTGATGGGATCAGCAGAAACACAACCTGCCGGCATGTTCCCACTGCAGCCAGCAGGGGTGCCATTTGAACACAGACATGTACACGTAGTGAGTGACAATCTTACGTTCTTGTGGTTGACACATTTCATTAGCACCAGTTCTCTGTAGGCTCGTTTTGCATGAGTTTGATTCTGGAAGGGTCGGCTCAGCTTCTTGATGGCGACGTTCCTCTCCAGGTTGTGATCGTACGCTGAACTGAGATGGTAGAAGATGGAACAGAACCAGATGTCAAGAAAGATCCTCTCGGGACAAACACCACACACAGCTGGAATAATAAACTGCTTTTCCTTAAAAAAAAAAGAGAATAAATGATCAGATTTTAGAACCAATGAACAACAAACATTATCATTTCATTACCTAATTAGTGGTTGAATTATTTGAGTTGTAACCAAAAACACGACTTGTCTCTGACCGTTTACCAGGCCAGTTCATTCTAGAATGTTTAAATCAACCGTGAGACTCAATCATCAGGAGGGTGGAACAGACGTCACAACCTGAAGACACAAAGATGTCCAACATCTTCGCCACACGTTCCTCATTTTAGCGGTTTGCACTTTTCAGTGAAGATGCAAGAGACGACAAGTTTAAGGGAACAAAAAATTAACAAAAAATAATTTGTATAAAGAACGACAGTCAAAGTTTACCTTGAAAAAAATATCACAGTGTTTAAATTATGATCCACAATCCAAAATGCTGCTAATATTTAGACTCCAAGCGGTTGAGGGTCTCTGAGCCAGCAGCGTGAGCAAGCTGGCACCAGCTGTACCAGCTGTACCGGGTGTATCGGGTGTACCAGGTGTATCGGGTGTACCAGCTGTACCGGGTGTACCAGGTGTATCAGCTGTATCGGGTGTACCAGCTGTACCGGGTGTACCAGGTGTATCGGGTGTACCGGGTGTACCAGCTGTACCAGGTGTACCAGCTGTACCAGCTGTAACAGGTGTCACCGACCAGGAGCTGCAGGTGCTGACTAACCAAAGGAACGTCTGAGAAGCGTGAGATTTCGTTCTGTTAGCGTCTCAAATGCTGCTGGACCAACAAAGCAGCAGGACGAGGGTAAATACTGGTCCAGCAGCTCTACACTGGTCTGGGCTGGAGGACCAGAAGGGCTGAACAGCCATGCTGAGGAGGCCACTTTATGATGGACAGCTAAGCTAACGGTTGCTAACGGACAGTAACAATAGCTCAACTTAGCCTCTTACAGGTTCATGATGTTAGTGAGTGACATCATCACCATGGTGACGAGGTCGACCACATGACTTGTCTGTCTTAATATTCCACCTCTGACCATGTGTGGTTAGTTGAGTCAACCTGGTAACCAGGAGACCAGATTAATGCAGCAGGAAGGAGGGAGGGAGACACCTGCTGGCCGGGAGGTGGTGGTGTTGGACATCGTACCTTTGATTACAAAAGTGCCTTCATAGTAATTTATTCAAACCATCAGTGTGGTCACTTTCACCAGAATGGAACCGGAGGCCATTTTATTATCAAAAAGAATAAAAATCTCATCTCCTGGAAACTGAGCAGGTTTAATGTGGACGGCGTCCGTCCCCCATGGAAACATGACCAACTGTTCTGGTTTGTATCAGACAATTATTAGAGGAGTTTATCAATCTTAGCTTATGTTTCCAGGACTAGAACGGACCAGACCAGATCAGCAGACTGGACCCTGCTGGTCAGCGGGTCCATAATCTGAACTCATGGATATCAAATGCCGGTCTTGAACAGTAAATGCTGCCTGCAGGCCACAGTCGGTCCTCCTGTGGGAACGCAAGTCTTTTATACAACCAGTTCGAAGGTGAAAAATGCACTTTACTCTCAATTACATCTCTTATTCTGAAATAGCTTCCTGTGACTCACCAGACGATTCCCTGTGCTCCAGATCCGATGGGTCGGAGGTTCTGGTAGCGCTTTAGAACCATAAACGTTGAGTCGCCCACATCTATACTGTAGTACTCTTTCTCACGCTTGTTGCGGTTCATGGTGAAGCTTCGGACTGTGGCTGGGCATCCAAGTGGAGTCCTCCTCTCGACACCTGAGCACAGCAGAGACCAGAAGGTGCGGGTTGGAAAATCGCTCCAGTCGCTCATCAAGCGCCACGTCTGAATGCCAATGGAACGCATCAAGGTGTCAAACGTCCTTGTTTAGAGACACATTTACAGCAGGAGCGTCTCAGCTTGGTAGACAAGAGTTCAGTCTGTGAAGGAACACTCGAGTTTCTCTGCCTCCTCACTCTTCTCTTACTTCACTTGTGCAAACAGATGTCTGTCTGATCAGAATGAAAACATCATTTGGCAGGGATGCCATTTTATGTTTAATTTTTCACTGTGTTTTATTATTATTACTAATTGATTACACGTGGCAGGCAAAATTCAGCCCCCAGGCCCCAATGTGGACAGCCCTGAGTCACAGGACCAGGATCTACGAAGCACAGCTTCCCTGCTGGGGATCCTCCCTCATCCTGAGAGTGACAGGTGAATAAATCGATCTTCGGGACCCAAAAGAACAGTAAAAGGAACTCGGACGCTCAGACAGTCCAACTGTCCTGCCTCCCTCCCTCAGCTGTGACGGCCACTAAGCCTCTGGAACTCACGGGAGGACCCAGCAGAGCTTTGCCTCCACTATATATAAGACTGGAAAGGTCAGAGTGCTGGAGCAGCGAGGCGGGGGGAGAGGAAGCAGGAAGCTGGGCTGCATGCTGCCTCTGAGAGGACCAGTCATTAGAGGGATTTGGAACATTGTTCTGAGGAGATCGCTGGACGCTCCTCGCACAATGACCTGACCTCTGGAGCTCTGTGCCAACTCCTGAGCCCACCCCCACTACCACTCAGTCCCCAAGCCTTCATCCTCCTGCTGCTACAGCGCCTCCATCCTGATGCAGTTGTACTAGCTGCTTGTCAATCAAAGGCAGGCCACGCCCTTGACACACCCTTCTTCATAATACACTCTAAATGGGAAGATAATTAACAAGAACATCATGCTGCATTTAAGAAGACTTGAGCCTATCAACGAGGATGTTAACTCATTAGGAAGATATTGACTGGGGTCATAAATCCAGGAGTCAGTGCAGCCCCCTCCCCTCCACGACTGCTCCCCCATCCTTCCTGCCTCCTCCCATCATCGTCTCCTTTCTGCTGCCTTCTCCTCTTTCTGACTGATCATAACATCCTCATCATCGCTCTCCTGCTGGAGTCTGCAGCTGAGCCATGCCGAGCAGACGAGCAGTACGACTGACAACGTGTTTAACACACGCACGTACATACGCGCGCGCAGTAGCACACGCATGCAGGAGCACGTCCGCCCACGCACATACACACTCTGAGAAGAATCTTCATGACCACTCAAACAGCATCATCAGAGGACACTCAAGCTGGAGACTTCAGTGTTGCGGCCTTTAATCAATCACATCGGTGGGAAACAGCCAATGAGTGACATGATTTTAATCTCTTCTTGTAATTGAGTTGAAAAACACAATCAAAAATCACCAACAAATCCCGCCTAACAGCGATTCTGCCTCCACACAAGTGAATTTTGGGTCTGAGAGGCGACCGCCATCACCAGTACTGACTGACAAGTCACTCAACTGTCACAACGTCAAAATCGTGCAGCCAAACAAAGGAAATGAATGTTTCCAGAAAACGAAACACGTGGAGGTAAATTCACAGACACGTCTGATACCAGCAACATGGTCCTGGGAATGAACCAACTCACATACGCGTGTAGCTACACGCCCACCAGTCGTACGACCACGAGCTTTGATGAATTCTGCCTTCTCCTTCATTCAGATCCTTTGAAAAAGGCACCACACAGAGCGGTTATAACAAATACATAGTACTGCGTTTTAGGGGTGGTTCTGCAGACACACAGATGTCACCATGTATCCTAGATGAACCCTTTTGCTGTATACTGGTTAAGGTGGAATCTCTGACCTCCTGTGGGAGGATTGGCCGCTAAACAGCGTTTACGGATAATGTCATAGTCTACACACTCTAGGGTGTTCACGGCGCCAGCATGTTAGCTGCTTCTGTTTGTCCTCGAGTGGAATTTTTCTCACGATGAACCCACAAACACAACAACACCAACAACCACACTGCCAATAACACCACCACCAACACCAATAACAATAAAACACCACCACCACCAACAATAACACCAATAACAAAACTGTGAATAATGCCAACAACAATAGCAACATAAACACCAACTGCAATAACCCCACCAGCACCACCACCACCAGCACCACCACCACCATCAACAACAACAACACCAACACCACCAGCACTCTTTAGGATGGGTGCTGGCGTGAGAGCAGAGGGTGAACCAGGAAGCAGGTTCATCCAAGCCAGGCTTTCTTTCAATAAGCCGGTTCCTCAAACCCTGAACTCTAATCAGAGGTCACTGGTGTCACGACGGTGGGTGGGATCTCTCTCTGTCAATCAAGGCTTTCTGCTTCAGGCTCCCCATAAAAAGGGGCGTATAACACGTCATGTGACTCTTAGGAACCGGATAGATCGAGTGCTGCCTACTTTAGTCAAGAAGAACAAGTGACTGTGATGGAGGTCAGGAACAACATCAAACAATTATTTTAATTAAAAAGCAGCACAGCGGCTGCCAATGAGGGGAGAGAGGAATGCTGGGAGAAGACCAGCGATGGCGTCAGGTCATCAGTTTCTGGATGTATTTTACCACTCAGTGCTGTCTGGGCCTCCCACATCCACAGCTCTTAACCTCCCTTGGGAATTCATTTCATTCCATGTTCTCCCTCTTATCCTGTTATGGGTGGTGGGCGGTGGAGTCTATCCCAGCAGCCTTCAGGTGAGAGGCGGGATTCGCAATTTAGAGTCTGGATTAACCTGGTCCCCTCTTGATGTCTTTGGACTGTGGAGGAAGCTGGAGTACCAGAGAGAACCCAGCAGGAACAGGGAGAACATGGAGACTCACCCAGAAAGACCCCGTGCTGCAGCCAGGGATCCACCCACAACCTTCTTGCTGGGGGGCCACAATGAGGACCACTGCTCCACTGGGCCGCCCCCCTCAGGAACCCTCTGTGGGAACCAGATTCACCAGCTCATCCACACGCAGGTGTTGGTCTCACTGCTGATCAATGCAGGACCTACAAACGTAGCCCGAGGCTTTCCAGAAGGCCTCTGTTGTAGCCATGGGGGCCAATGGGACTACAAACACGCTCAGTACTCAGTGAGAGCAAGTACAACTTGGCCAGTAGCAGCGTGCAGTATTCTTGCTCAGGTTTACTGCATCCCAGCTGAATGCATGCAGGTTCCGTACACACAGTTGTGCTGCTGTGAGTGCGTGGCTCCTTTTAGTGGCGTTCCTCATACACGGCTGCTCCAGCAGGCTGGAATACCGGGTTCCCTCAGCTGGGAGCCTGGAGCGTTCATAGGAGTGACGTCAGGAGAGGTAGCGGATCACTCCGGTCTCTGAATGCTCTCTCCCTCTGAAGAGAACCTCGCTCAATGATAATGATGGCGCCGAGGTCCACCGGATCGTTCAAAGATGGTGGTGCCATTTTCAGAAGAGGTGGTGGATGAAAGGACAGCGCTTTTTTATAGCTGAGTGAAGCAGAAACTCTGACCCTCACCTGCTCCGGACCAGGTGAGGTTCACCACATCAGTTACCATGGTGATCCAGCCAGGTCAGAAGAGAGACGCCATCACGACACTGAGAGCCCCGGCTCTGGTCTCCACACCTCCCTCACCACTCACCTCACCTCCTGGTGCAGCCTCAGGGTTCAGCAGTGGTTTGGTCGGCCGGTCTTCTTCAACTCGTGAATGTAGCAGGAAACAACACTGAAACATGAAGTCTGTAACTCTGACTGAGCCACTGAAGTTTCAGGTCAGTGGAAGCCTGCTGCGTGCTTGCATGTTCTAGGTGGTCTTTTTTCAACATCTGTGTTTGTTTTTCAGGAAGGTCAAAGTTCAAACTTGATGCACTTTCTAATGAATGCATTTACCAAGGACATGCTTAAGAACGTGTGTTCATGCAGAGGCAGCCTGGCGATGAAGGTCTTACTACTGAGGTTTTGTCATTTACTCCAACTGAACATCGCTCACAACCGTCAGTTATCGGCCTCCTTGACTTACAGATAATCAGCATCGGCCCTGAAAACCAGTAGCAGTCCACCTCCTGCTACACAACAACCACAACAGCAACGCTAAGATGAAACACTGGCCATTGCTCCATCGCTGGTGTCAGAATGAGTCTCAGCTGATGTTCAGTGGAATCAGCTGATGACACCGACAGGCAGGGAAGCACAGATCCACCAGCACAGCCAGGAGCTTCCAGCCCAGCGGCCGGCAGGAGGCGGACTGACTCCCGGGAAACTAGTCACTTCAGTCTCATCTCACACCAACCCGGACCAAATCCAGAGCAGCTGCACCGGGAGACCCTGCTCTCCGGTGCAAGACGGGAGCCTGTGGCCGGCCGCTGCTGCAGCCTCGCTTGCGGTCCAGTGACCTGCTCACCCACCCGCCGACACCAGTCCCGAACCCACACCAGCCAGCATGCAGCATTATGCAACAGCCGGGGCAGATGTGACGGTCCCCGTGTAGCCGCCAGCCAGCTCCTTACCAGCCCCATGAACCCGCAGCGAGCCCTCGCTCAGCCCTGTGCCGCCAGGAATGGCGGTCCCCCTCCTCAGACCTGGAGGGAACGTTCCAGAGATCGAGCCCCGGTAGGGATCCGGAGCTCGTCGGTGGCAGCCGCGTCCGTGTTATTGTTCGGTGTTAGCACCTTAGCTAGCGTACAGGTTCATGCTAGCGGGGGAGGTTACACTGGTTCCAGTTACACTGGTTCCAGTCTCGCCAGTCAGCCTGCCTAGGCCGGACCTGGACGGGTGTATGAGTGTAGCACCTATTTACAGACCCACGCGTGACCCAGTTCTGCTGGTTCCCCTCCCCCCACCGCTGACAACAACACACGGATCCCTGGTCGAGCTCACCCGCTCCTCTCCGGGTAGTTCCCGCAGCGTCGCCCAGCACAACCTGGACGGTTTCTGGGTGAAAAACGAGGCTGGATCCCGGTTCTTTGTCCGCCGTCACTCTCCGCTCCCCTCACGCTAGCAGGCCCGGGTCACCGCGGGGTACATGTGAGGCTTCAGCGGAACCTAATCTCAGCGCTTCCGTGACTCCAGCACTTTCTGCCATTTCATACCGACGTCGTCAAAACCGAGCGATGTTTCCTCCGCGGCTCAGCAAGGACCGGGGCGCGTTCACGACCGCCTGCGCGCTCTCGGCGCCGCTCCGGAAGCCGGAAGCGGCGGTTTAGCAACTGTTTGTAATGACGCTGCATGCTCGAAGAAAATACTGTAGTATCGGCGTGTATTTGTAGCAATAACAGAAAAACCAGCGGTGGATGAAGTACTCAGTTCCTTTCCTTTGATATAAATACAAGTACTCGATAAACTGGTGTTCTGGCCCAAGTTAAAGCCTCCACTCTCAACTCCACTGAAGTAAAGTCAAAATAACCAGAGAAGCTACAACTCTGCTGAGAGTCAAAGTCTTCATTTGTAACTTTACTCTAACAAAAGTATGAAGAGTTGAGTTGATTTACTCAAATGCACTTCACCATCAGCAGTAGAAGTACACATTCAATCCAATTATTGTGTATTGCAGTGATTGGTGACCTTGTAAAGGTCAGGTTGAGGTCACGAGGGTCCCAGCTCTGCTGCTCTGACTTCCTCTCGCAGCAGGTTCGATGCTAAATCCTCCTCTTCAAAGTTACTAGTATCTGATAAATGCAGTGAAGTAAAATTACAAAGTCCCCTGAAATATAAACACTGAAGTGAAGTACAAATGTCTGGAGAAAGTACTTAAGTGAAAAGAAATATTCAAATATACAGAAATACAGGCATGAAAACATTTGGAGGAAACGTGTTGTATTACTTGTGCATTTCTGTGCTGTTAGGATAAAAACAGGCTTCATACATCATGGAAAACCTGGAAAGTCCTGGAATTTGATAAGAGCAACATCAAGGCCTGGAGACGCTTATGAAAAAAGAACAAGAGAAAGTTATGGAAATGCGGCTCACAAGTTCCTGAGTATCAGAGGCGTTTGAAATGACTGAGAAAATCTAGATTTGAGAAGAAGGTTTATGACGTCCCAAACCGGGCAGCTCGTCATAATTTGAGTTCAGTATTGGCAGGGATGTTCTGACAGAAACAGAATGTATGGTTTCGAACGATTCCCCACGGGCACAACAACCTCACAACGTCTGTTGGTAAAAATGTGTCTTACCTCTGTAAAATGATGTTTTAACTGAGTTCTTAAAGATCAAACAGTGCATGGCGGCTACAACAGCAGCATCAGTACCAGCTAACTGCTAACACAACGTTACGGCTGCTCATGTCAATCACTGCTCACGATAATATCAATATTCATAGATTCATTTGTTCATCACCGACAAATCTTTTTTTTCCTCGACAGTGTCAATGAATTTGGAAGTACTCGTGAGTATTTCCCTGACTTAGAGCTGAAACTGGCATGTTCAAAATACTTCTTTTGTCCATCCTTCAGTCCAGAAGCAAAGTACTTCATTTTCCCACATGAATCACAAAACAGCACCAAATATCTGACACAGTTGCTTGAAGGTTGAGGGAGGTGTTGATGGTTTGATGGTGCTTGTGTTGCCCGGCGGCGTGATGCTCCTCCAGCAGCCTCGGCTGACAGAACCAGGCTGGACGGGACGGAGGCGTAAATCTGGACTAAGTTAATTAAGTTGCAGGACCTCTCCAGGTGACCCTGCAAGGTGAGCATGTGGACATGAACGCCTCCTCGATGACATCTTTGAAACACACCGGCCTCTAAATCCTGGAGTGATGTAACTTTTTTCATTGACATTTCAGAGGTCAAATGTCCATTTTTACTCCCAGCCATTCATCAGACTGCCTGATTAGTGAGTTATATAAAGGCAGCATGCAGTCGGAGAGCAGGAGCGGTGACCATGACGTCATCTTAGTTTGTGTTCCTCTCCTTTCCCTCATTTGGAGCCTGCAGTGCCAGTGTTGTTACTTCTCCTCCGGCATACGCCTGTGTCACTTGGGTCAGGTGTGATGTTAGGAGTCGGTCTCCTGCTGTGAGCGGCGACTCGCAGCTCTAAGACTCATTCCTTTGTCTTGGTCGGGCTCCTCTGTGCTCATCCGTATAAAGGAAGTGGGACGATTAATGTGCCACTTGTGGCTGAAACACCACATTAACGCAGTGCTGCCTACAATGGATTGTAACAGCCCATCTGCTGTTAGCTTGGCCTGCAAATCCAATTATGTGCTTAAGTCCCCGGTCTAAAAATAGTTGAAAATGACGGAAAACGCAGAAACAACACGTCACGAGTTGTGAGTCCAGAGGAAATAATGTTATTGAGCTCATGTGTCTTTTCTGTGGAGACGATTGATGTGTCATGAGGAAATGATGGTGTGTGACGGGGCGAGGGCAAGGCGGGCGGAGGAGTGGAGGCAGGCGACGCTTCCCAGGCAGGATTAGACTGACACACGGGCGGATGTCTGAGGGAACGTAGGGGGAATTTCTTCGGATAACGGATGAAATAAGGTAGGCCATACACCCGGAACACTTCTGATTCACCTGTAGGGTCAGATGAGTGTCTGCTGACATGCTGCTGGCTGCTGTAGGTGCAGTAACTCGATATACTTCTACTACAAACATGTAGTTCTTCCCTGATACACATATGAGCTGCTGTAGTATCACATCGTCTGGGACCAGGAATCAAGTTATTTAATTTATAAAGCACAACTGAGCACCTGAGTGTGTGTGTGTGTGTGTGTGTGTGTGTGTGTGTGTGTGTGTGTGTGTGTGTGTGTGTGCGTGTGTGTCCTCAGCCAACTTTGACAGAGGAAAGTGTTACATCAACGTGTTCAGACGCTCAACAGTTGTGTTTCTCCTGCTGAAGTCGTCTCTCATGTTAGCTGCTCTGTTTTGGTGGTGCTATGCTGTGGAATAATCTGCAGTGTGAGAGTGAATGTGGATTATTCTCCTTTTCACTGAAACCCCACTAAAAAGATGCTGGTGTCTGCAGGCTGGACGTCTCTGCAGCGCCTCAGTATTCAATCTAAGTGGTACTTTTACACACAATTAGTCTTGTAACTGATGTTGCTCCTTCCTGAGATTTCAAAACTGCAGCAGGTCACATTGTATTTTCAGTTAAGTCTTGATTAATTGTTCCATTAATTTTTGTATGTTTACCTTTGTTCTCAACATTTATTGTAAATGTCACTTTCATGTTTCAACGTTCAACCTGTTGATTGTTTTCTTTGTATTTATACGCTGCTGGGAGCAGCAACACTAAAAGGAGCTTGTCCTCCTTATGAGGACGGGTCAGGGAAAGGTTGGCTTGCTGCAGTCGATTCTGAGGACACAAAATGTAATCAACAACGCTGGTGTCTGGCAAGCCGTCAAAGGGTTGCAGCACGTCTGGTGTCTGCTAGAGTTGCAGTACATTTCACTTCCTGCTGCATGCATGTAATACTTGTACATGAACCCTGATCAGCAGCGCCTCAGTATAATCTCAACACCAGGACCCTTCCTCAGCTCTCCGTCCTCTTAAGACCGTTATAATAAGATGCTTCCTGCAGGTGGCCACAGCACCACCCTGATGTTAATCCCATTATCACACGAATAAAGAAAATACAGATTACTGGGTTACTACTGAGTCTCATGTTAATCTGGTTATTCAGAGTCGATTCATCTAATGCCACTAGCTGCAAAAATCCATCCATCCGTCCATCCATCTTCTTCCTCTCCTCCTGTTGAGGGTGGTGGGGGTGGAGCCTATCCCAGCAGCCTTCCCCCTGGACAGGTCACCAGTCCATGGCAGGGCCAACACATAGAGACAGACAACCATTGGCTCTCCCAGCCACACCTACGGTCAATTTAGAGTCTGGATTAACCTGGTCCCTCTTGATGTCTTTGGACTGTGGAGGAAGCTGGAGTACCAGAGAGAACCCAGCAGGCACAGGGAGAACATGGAGACTCACACAGAAAGACCCCGTGCTCCAGCCGGGGCTCGAACCCGGAATCTTCTTGGTGTGAGGCGACAGTGAGGACCACTGCACCCCCGTGGATCCTTCTGGAGCAGGGCCAGGCTCAGATTGCTGCACTGCCCTCTCAAATGCTGCTGCGCTTCTGTGCGGGGAGGCGTTGTCATTTTTGCATGGAAGGAGCCACAAGGGCCTTTCCCAGCTCCTCCAAAAAGAACCTCCTCCAGTTCCTCTTGCTTGCCCACCAGGTTGGGTTTCGCTCACTCCAATCACAAAGGCATTGTACATGGATACGTCAGTGATGCTGTGGAAGATCACGAGGGGCCAGTGGGCACTTGCAGCTGTTTGTGCCTGTGACTTCATCAAGATTGTCTTCTCCGCCCTTTTTGCATTGTAGTCAAGGATGAATCCTGGTTTTTGGTCTTCCCGAGTGCTCATAAGGATCACATTCTTGTTCTTCTTCGGCATGTATGAGACAACTGTGGTGTCCTGTGTAAAGGCACACATAGAAGAAGACCTCTCTTCCCCTTGTTGCAGGTAGGGCAGGTGGCAGCTCAGGTGTGTTCCTCCTCACAGTGCCAAACATTGTGATTTTTTTCTTCAGCAGCACCTGACGGAGCTCATGAGATGTGACAAATGATCCCAGGTCCTCTCAGCCCTTCTGCCATACCAGTACAACCCACATGCCTTGTTTCAAGGTCATCTTGACCTCTGTCTCCTCTTTCCCTCTTTATAAATTCACACCAGCATGACATATAAATTTGACCCCACTGGGAGATGTAGAATCCATCAAAATAGATACGGGTCAAATTTGACCCATAACAGCCTCAAAAGGGCAAAAATGTGAAGCACATAGCCAAAATTATGTATCAATATTTTTAAATTATATTCATGTATTTTGGGCCACTTCAGGAAAAGTCATCAAGTTTCAGGCTTAAAGAATGACCTTTAGGGTGTTTTTATTGCTGTCAAAAGTCAAAACGGGTCAAGTGTGACCCGAACAGTATGTGAGGGTTAAGAAAGTAGCTATGACTCCTGCAGGGCGGCGGCGGTCCATCCTGCTGCCAGACGTGGACGTGCGCAGTGAGCGAGTGTCTCTGCTCTCAGTCGCTTCAGTCTTCTGTAGCAGAGGCGACGCTCTGGTGTCCCTTTACTGCTAAACTCTGCTGAAGTTGACAATTCTGGACTGAAGCTCCTTAAATGGTGATGAAGATTTCCTGAAGAGTGTGTGTGTGTGTGTGTGTGTGTGTGTGTGTGTGTGTGTGTGTGTATGATTCTGGAAGGATGGGGACTTTTGTGACCCTGGCAGAGGTGCTGGAGGCTCGGGGGTCACCGCTGGACGAGGATGAGCTCTGGTGTCTGCTGCTCGTCACCGCCGAGGCCTTACTGGATGTCTCCAAAAGAGGTCAATGACCGCTCCAGTAGTCCCAGTTAGTCCCAGTTGCACCTGCTACCACAGGGAACTTCTCTAGGCTGCATTCGAGGGCATCAGCTAAAATTTCATCATGCTGACAAAGATTTCCTCCCCTCCTTCCTCGACAACCCAATCATCCGTCTGACTGCCACTTAAATCTGAGTTGGCTGATGTCACCAGTCCTGTTGTGTTCTGGTTCAGGTTCAGGAAACATGTGCAGCGTGCTGAGCCCCAGCTCGGTGCTTCTGTCCGCCAACGGGAGTCTGGCCTTTAAGAGCTGTGCCCGGTATGAAGATGTGGCCTCCTTCACGGCCCCTGAGGTCCATCAGGGTCACACGGTCTCCACCAGGACAGCAGCAGAGAAGGTGGTGAACTCTGGATTGTTAGATGTGACGCTAAACATTACAAACATGACTCAAAACAAGAACTCAGAGCTCTCAAGCATCATTTTGTATCCTCTCTGGAATTGATGGCGATGTAACATGTCTCCAGATGCTGGTGTACTCTCTGGGGATGACTCTCTACTGGTGCGTTGACTATCAGCTACCTCAGAACCAGGTACCTCGCTGCTTCCTGTCTCTCATGTCAAGCCCTCTGACTGGTCCCAGTATTGATCCCTTGCTGTGGTGCGGTTCTTCACAGCCGGTTCAGCTGAGTGCAGAGCTGGAGAGTTTGCTGCTCAGCATGTGTGAGGACATGCTGGTGAGGAGGACGGACCTGCTGACCGTACTGGAGACCTGCGAGCTTCACCACAAGACCTGCATGCTGCCCCCGCCCGAGCGGCTGGTCAGGCAGCTGGTGGAGGACGTGTACAGGAACTCAGTGAGTGGCGCCGCTCTGTTTTCATCTAGGACAGACAGAGGTTTCTGCTTGTTTCTCTGAGCCAGACAGGGATGTCGTTGCAGGCTGATCACATGTCCATGGCTGAGAATGGATCCCCGCTGACGGATCGCAGTCAGATCATCAGAGACAGATTACACAGTAAGAAGCAGGTCCATATTGATCAGAAAGCACAGCAAAGGTACTTCAGGGTCTCTTATCAAGCCTTGTGTGTTTTCAGGAGGTTCTTTTAGTAACTCAACATGGATGCTGAAGAAGAAGATCTCCAGAACGTTCTCAGGAGCGTCCTATCCAGCTGAGCCCTCAGGGTAACAAGTGCTACCGACAGCATCACTGCAGGCTGAGGCTCTGTCATTTCACATGAAATAGATGTGTTCAAGGTGCAGAGCTTGACATGAAATAGACGTGTTCAAGGTGCAGAGGTCGACATGAGATAGACGTGTTCAAGGTGCAGAGCTCGACATGAGATAGATGTGTTCAAGGTGCAGAGCTCGACATGAGATAGATGTGTTCAAGGTGCAGAGCTCGACATGAGATAGACGTGTTCAAGGTGCAGAGCTCGACATGAAATAGACGTGTTCAAGGTGCAGAGCATGACTGTGTGTGTGTGTGTGTGTGTGTGTGTGTGTGTGTGTGTGTGTGCGCGCATCTGACCATCATCTGGTGAGGGACAGCTCATTAACTCATTCTTCCCCAGGATTCCTTCGGGAGGTCGCCACAGGGAGAGTTACGACAGCTGGCAGCTGGGCCGAAGCCCCTGCAGCCCCTACATGGACGGAGGGCGACACACCAGCTCCAGGTCCTTCCCAGGGTTTGAGTCCACCATGAGTCTGAACGAGAAGAAAATCAAGGTGAAACTGATTTTATGAGACATTATCTATGAATAAATCACAAATTGATGCAAGTCAAAAGCTTTTGATGGCAATGATGGTGATAGAGCCCTCGTCTCCTGTGACAGGACCTGGGTCCTGAGTTCATACGAGTGTTAGACGAGCCGCCGGTTGTCCTTGAGCTTCCTGGATCCATCGTGGTGAGTTCTTCATGGGGCAATAGAGCAGGTGGTAATTATGGTGGTTTCAACATGGAAGCGGGAAGGAATCACATCAAAATGACTGATGGGGACCAAACATATTTTCGTTGTTCAAATATTGAGAAGGCCAGCAACCACGAATGACTGTAACCAGCATACAGCGCAATCAACCGTGATCTGGTTCCCATTGTCTTTAACAGAAGTGCCTCTGAAAACTTGGTGGTAAGTGGACTTTGATGGCAACAGTCGCCTGATGTCGTTTCATTGCAGCCTTTATGAGGTTGCTGGGCATCACAATCTCAGTGTTGGAAGGATTGCAATCATTCGGGTATTTTTATTTAAATGATCTATTGTGACCCATAAAGTATGTCAAATAGAAAACAGTCTTCCAGTTGAAAAATACGTCACTACTTCACTAACGCCATGTTTGTAGTCTCCCTGAAAACATGGTGTCATGGAACTCCAGAGAGACGACAAACATGGAGTTAGATACTGACAGGTTTTCCTTTTTCCTTCGAAGGAGGAGTCTAATCTTTGGTGGCTCACACTGTCGTTTTTCCCAGTCAAAGAAAGGTAAATCCGCCACCACTCAGAGGGAGCTGAGTGTGGTGATGCCCAGCGGTCAGAAGATAGCGGTCAAGTGTGAGGTGAAGACTCGAGGAGGGGATGTCTTTGACATGATTGTGGCTCACTCCAACCTGATGGAACACTTCTACTTTGGCCTTGCTTACATTGATGGTGATGATCTTTGTGACCTAGTTTTTAATTGCAGCAGCTTGTATAATAATATCCTGCCATACGCGTCAACATCTTCTCTTCTTTGTCAGATAATGAGTTCTTCTTTGTGGACAACGACACCAAGATTTCCAAAGTTGCTCCAGACAGCTGGAAGAAAGTGCCTACTGCCACCTTTGTCCTTTTCTTCAGGGTCAAGTTCTTTGTCAATGACATTTCTCTTCTTCTGTAGGTATTTTTCAGTCTTCTATCGTGACCACACACAGCCGAGTCTTTGAAATAACTCCCCTCATGTTGGCTCCATCAGGCACAAACAGACCCGTCACCAGTATTACCTCCAGCTCAGGAGAGACATCCTAGAGGACAGACTGTCCTGCCATGAGGATACAGCTCTCTACCTGGGAGCTTTGGCCTTGCAGACAGAGTATGGAGACTGTATGCCTGAGGTTGGTCATGTGACGCTATTTTAATCAAACCAAGAGCTTAAACCGCCTCATAGCTCAGAGGAGTTCCACCGGGGTGAAGGCTTACAGCTAATGTTAGTGACTCAAGACCAAGAGTTTTAAAGCAGGACTTTACCCAAAAACTTGGGCCCAGCTCAAGAACTTCAGTTTATCAGAGTTTAATAAAGGAAATGATGGGTCCTCCATGTTTTCTGTCCTTCAGACAGGCCTCCAGTTTAGTCAGCTGGTTTGTTCCATGTGGATCATTGATGAGTTCAGCTGTGTGTCGTCTGCATAGCAGTGAACATTAATGGAGTGTTTCCTGATCATGTGACCTAGAGGAAGCAGGTACAGGGTGAAGAGGACTGGTCCAAGCACAGACCCTTGTGGAACACCAGAACTGACTGTAGTGGTCTCAGAGGAACCATCATTAACTGGTACCAACTGAGATGACCTAGTAAATATGACCTGAACCAGTTTAGTGCAGTTCCTTTAATACCAGTGACAGGTTCCAGTCTCTGTAGAAGGATATGGTGGTCAATGGCATCAAAGCTGCACTGAGATCTAATCAGACCAGCACAGAGACCAGTCCCTCATCATTTTTTCAGCACAATCTCATCAGTAGAGATGTAGTCATAATCCCTGGATTACTGGATGAATATTCCTCATAAAAAAGGTTCCAAGTTGCAGCTTTAAAATGCTGTTGTACTTCATATGAATACATCAATTAGAGTCATGTTGTTCTCAGGTGTGTGGCCGGAACTACTGCCGTCCTGACCAGTATGTCTCCAAGAGTGTTATGGAGAAACGTGCCTTGCCTCACATTCAGGGAGAGTTACTACGACTCCACAACAATAACGCTCAGATGCTCCCCGACGAGTCAGAACTGGAGTTCCTGAAGGTAACAACTGTCATAATAAAATTCACCCAGCTGCAGGTCAAACAGATGATGCCAGTATCAGGACTTTCTCCCTCCAGGTGTGTCAGCAGTTGCCTGAATATGGCGTGTTGTTCCACCGCGTGACACGTGAAAAAAAGCCAGTGGAAGGAGAGATCATTCTTGGGGTTTGTGCCAAAGGCGTCATTGTGTATGATATGAAAGATGGCTGCCGCTCCACCAGTCAGGCGTTCTACTGGAGGGACACGGCCACCATCTCCTCAAACGTGAGTAGACATGTATCAAATACAATTAAAAGTGATGAGAACCTACATGTTCTGCTTATTCCCATGTTCCTTGATGTTCCTGCAGAGGCATAAATTTGTTATCGAGTGCCGGGTCAGTAAGAAGAAGTACACTTTCATCACAGAGAGGTCCAAGATTGCCAAATACCTGTGTAACCTCTGTTCATCCCAGCACAAGTTCAACAATGAGATGAGCTCCCGTCAGCTCAGCCACAGCCTGGTCTCAGGTCAGTTTTGTGATCGGGGGGAGGATTGTCGGATAGAACCTGACACAGAACCTGACACAGAGATGAGTGGTAGCAGAATCAGAACACTGAAGAGAGCTTGTTCTTGCCTCTAGAGGAGAACATCGTTCAGTATGCGGCAGTATGTCGCACTCAGAGCCGCCTCAAGTCCTTCATGTTTTCTGAGACGCCACAGGACGACAGCGGTCTGACCACGCCCCACAATGAGTCCCTGACCAAGCTTTGTGATGATGTGGCCGCCCGGATCGAGGCTCGCTTTAAACAGCAGCACCAGAGCCTTCATGAGCAGAGGTAGCGCCACCGTACACCCACGTGGATGATGTTTGTGATGCTGTGCCAAGTTGCCTCAGTTTTCCAAAACTTCCAGAACCCCACAAGACAAGCCCCTTCTTAACTACACAGTAGGCAGTATTTGTATGTACTATGATATTACCAGACTACATTTGCACAGATGACATTAGCAAATTGGCTCCGCTCCAACTGTGGTCAGGGAGCGTCAGACGTTTGATGGTTGGGTTGCTTGAGAACATTTTGCTTTTCTGACAGCTACAATCAGGGATCAACACTCAGATTCTACAGTAATACTGTAATACCACAGGTCAAAAAGGTGATTGGGAATTTTGAGGTGAAAATGCGATTATCGAATTAAATGAGGTGACGACCAAAGTGGCAGACGGTACGTGACCATCCTCTGAGGGACTTCCTGTACGTGTGTGTATGTTCTGCAGCACTTGCTCCAGCAGTCAGCGCAGCAGCACCGGTGCGCGTTCCCCCTCCTGCTCTCAGAGAAGTGGATCTGAAGCCCCCTCCGGTTCCCCTGCAGCCACAGGTAGAACCAAGCCTTCACCTCACCTTCCCTACCTGACCCACAGATCCACAGGTCACATGACCCTCTGGACTTCCGTTGTTTAGATTATGTCATGAGGAGCTGTGGATGTCCAGACGTGCTGTCACATTTCCACATTTCAGAACTGATGTTGAATGTTTTACTGCATCATCTGAGGAGCAAAAGTTGTTGTGTGTCACAGAAACACCGACTAAACTGGGCTCATCGTCAGAGAGGGAGGTCCTGTGTGTCTCTCTGAAGAAACACCCCAAGCTCGGCCTGGGTAAGCCAAAGGCAGATGTATTCCACATCTGAGGAGAAGGAGCTCTTGCATGCAGCTTCCATATGCGATGAACTAGAGCAGCTTTCTGACTTCAAATTGTTTCTATGTCCAAATATTCCGGAGAGTTTGTTCGACTGCTTGTCAACCAGACGAAGAAGGTTCCTTCCGCCTGTTGCCTGCAGGCTCACGGTGTTCTAGAGACCCTCTGAGATCAGAGAAGGAGGCCTGCTGACATATGAAAAGGATCCGCACGACAACTTTGTGGGTCACTGGTTCTGAGTTTTAGCAGATTTTGTCTTCAGCTTTTCAAGCTAGTCAGGACTGTAGCTCGTCGCATGCTTCCTTGTCATTCTGCTCTGTGGTTTATCCAAGTTACCAGACCTTCATCATAGGTGTGGTGCGAAAGGCTTGTACCAAAACGTCCCAAATGAAGGGTAGACTGCAAGTTGGAATGTGTTCAAGGGTCCTTGGTTGCAAATTTTTAAGTGCATTCTCCTGCGGACCCGTCCCAGCCCAGAGATGTGCCAAGCTCTTTAACATGGTGGTTGAAATAAATCTGAAACTATCAGAAATGCTGCACAGAAAAAGACACAACCCACACAGCTGCTGGAACTTCAGGATGTATTACCTCCTGAGGTGGGACATTTGATGCTAAAGTAAAGTCTCTGATACTAAATGTAGACCCTGGTCCCTGAAATGACTGTTGATACCTTGGAGTCCCCGGAGGGTTCTGAATTCTGGACATTGATGTGGTTTGTGTCCCTCCAGGTATGGTGATAGTGGGAGAGGACACGGTGGGCCACGATGACTTGGGCATTTATGTGGCCTCCATTGTGCCTGGTGGACCTGCTGATAAGGACGGACGCATACGAGCAGGTAGAGAATCACGTTGTCAGTTTGACTTACCAACACTGTCGATGAAGAGCTAGAAACCAGCCACAGCAACAGTTCTGAGCTACTGTTTATGTACCGAAGACAGAGGAGGCCTGCCGTAGTGCTGCTGGACACTGGCGCCATTTCACTGTGACCTTTGCCCTCAGGAGGCCGTCTGATCTCTCTGAACCACATCAGCCTGGAGGGCGTCACCTTCAGCGAGGCAGCAGAAGTCATGCAGAGCAGCCCTGAGGAGGTGCAGCTCATCATCTCACAGCCAAAAGGTGCTCGGGGTCATTCAGTAGCATCACTGTCCAATTGTCTTCTGCCTCCAGCTACATCACACACTCAGCTCTTGTTTCATCTACAGTCCACGTCAGCCCCAACAATACGCGGTCGCCTGCACTGAGGAATTACGAGTCCCAGTCCACACAGGTGACAGACGGACGCTCAGGAAACAGCCTGGATGAGATCGTCTCAGTCATGATGACGCCCAGAACCAGCAACCGGCTCGACGTCCCCCGAGAGGCCCGCATTCTCAGTGCGCAGGTACAACTGAGAGGCAGTGTAGAGGTACAAAAACTTTCAAAGACCCTCATTAGCTGACTGCACATCTAAGTCATCCACCTCCACCTAAGTCCTCATCTTTATCCATTTGCTGTCAAACACAATTAAGCTCCTCTTCACAAAGCGTGAGCAGGCAAACTGGCAAGAAGCCTCATTTCAATTTATGTACTTAGTGTGTACGAATAAATGACTTCTATTTATTCAGAGGCCTTCAAATGATAGAGAGGCTAAACAGAATATCGAAGAAAATATAAGGATTTTCAAAGTTTAAACCTTGAACAGGATCAGTGGTGGTGAAAGTGCCATGGAGGAGGAATCAGTCTCTCTGATGCCTGCTTGCTTTGGTTTGTCTATTTTTAAAAACATCTTCAGATTTGCGCTAAGACGAGCCCGTGGAACACCTCCTCCTGGTGCAGGTATCGTCGGGAGAACTGTTGTGCTCATTTGGTCCTGTAAACACTCCCGCTAATCTGGATGAATGGATGGATTAGCGTGTAGCTGACTGACGCCACTGTTTTGTGGTGGTTTCAGGACGGCTGCTCCCTCTCCTCCCCCCTGCTGAACTGTGGGAGGTCAGACTTGCTCACTGTGCAGGTCAGGAAGATTTCTGGAAGTCTGGGAATCAGCATCTCAGTGAGTTGATGCTCAAGTGTTTCTTTCTGGTTCATAGGGAGCCGCCCCCAAAGCTTAAAGTGATGCTGCACCCAAAAAATGTATTTCTCTCCAGTTCCCACTTAAAGGAGTCTTGAGCTCACAAAGATGTAAATGTAGTCTGGAGCTCATGGAGACGAACAACCGCTAAACTGCGCTGTCCGATATAATTCACGTCTTCTCTGTCCTGCTGTACCTTCAATAACACTGTGAGTTCAGCCAAAGACAAACTGCAGCAGCTCAGGTCCCTCCCTCGTTAATGTGCTGAATACACGTGGCTGGCTCTTTCTGCATTCTGGATCCATTTAACAGAAAAACTGGCTCTGATAATTAAACATGAATTAGTGGTTTTATCATCCTCTTGCAATCCTTGTGTCTGTCTAACGAATGAGTTTGAATGTCCATGTAAGAATCTGAGGGTCAGGGAAGGTCATTAAAGCGACTCATCGCCAGTCGTGGGTCACAAAGTCTACTTCACTCAATCTGATTAACATCTGTGGTCGGACGGGATTAGAGAGAAAAGTTGATTTTATTGACCCTGCTGCACCTCACTGCAATGGGTGAAGAGTGTCAGTGGATGTCAAGTTGGTATTCAAAGACGTCCTTCATTATAATATCAAACTGTGTCCTGCAACATGCTCCTGAAGGGCAGATGTAGAAGTGTTTATGCAGGAAGGAGGCTGGACTAACAAAGACACCTGTGGCTCAGGGTGGCGTCAACACCAGCCTTCCTAACGGAGGAATCTACATCAAGAGCCTCGTTCCAGGAGGAGCCGCTGAGAGGGACGGACGCGTCCATGCAGGTACCACAGAGAAATCACTCACCTCCAGTATTACAGAGGTCGTACCTGGGCTTGAGGAGAGAAGGGATGGTCATGACATCATCTCAAGGCTCCAGATTGTGTCTCAGAAATCTGCACGTTTATCACTGGTGTACCATCCTTCACAAATACTCATCCAATCGTAGAAACACGATGGGACCTACTTAGGTGATGTGTTGTTCCAGCAGTTGATAGATGGCACGGTGTGCGCGTCGCATATTCCAGCTGTTCAGCCTCAGTCTGGTATTTGCTAGTTCAAGGGCGAGGATGCTTGGCGTGGAAAGGTCTTTAGGGCCAGCGAGCGCCAGCTTGTGCCAGGACTGAGACAGAAACCTACACGTTTACATGCTTTTGATACGAAGCTTGGTCTCTGCACCAAACCTTTCATGACGCGCCTCAGTCAGGCCTGTGATTGACAGATGGTTCATCCAACAGTTTTATTGGTGACCGTTCAGATGTGACACGTCAGGTTAATGGTAACCAGGTTTGTGCTGCTGCTGCAGGGAATTGTGGGTAAAACGGAACCTTGAACTGCACCCCACCTGGACCGCCTGGTGTGTCCGCCTGCTCCTAGCAGCTCATTAGTTCTGTTGCATGTTAGTTCTGTTACCAGATCCACAGCCGCCTGCACTCCTGTGAGCAGATCCGGATTTGCAGTAAGCGAGGTATCTTCAGGTTAACCTTGGGTTTTCAGGGTCACAGAGGTGTTTGCTTTAGACCAAGGTACATCGCCATGGTAACTTCAAAACTTGACATAACCTGCTCCGGAGCGGATTATGTCCAAGGTAAGACATCACCCCGCTGACCCTGGATTTGTCTTTCCTTTGGCTGACATTTTGTTGTCTGAGTCATTATGGGCGGGACTGATTACCAACTCGAGGCTTGACGGTGCTGACCTGGAAGAGTTGCCAGTTATTTGCTCCCCCGATATTCAGCACCACCAGAGTTGCAGCTAATGGTGCCAATATTGTCTCATAGCCTTAAGAGTACATGTGAAGCATTATTATGCAGCATTTTCAACAGTTTCATCATCATGGTGATGTCACACTCACCTGCGAGGAGCAGAAATGCGTCCACCTAGGGCTCCGTATCGCTCTCCCTGTTGAGCTGACCAGGAACGAACCTCCAGTGAGCCTGGAGTCATGAGGGATGTGAAAGTCCCTCAACCTCCATATTCCTTGTGTTGACTCACGTGACAGTGACGGTAGTCTGCCAGTAGGGGCCACTGCTGCTCAGCAAACCTTCAAAAAGCAGCTTTAATGGAATTTACGCCGATGATTGTAGCCCATCTGACTGATCACCAAGTTGAAATATTCCTCACGTATGAATGTAGGAATCAATCAATGGGTCATTTCTGTCACAATGTGGAGGCGAGGAATTGACCCAGGAGCAGACGGGTTCACAAAAGGGGTATTTGTGAGATTATGACCATCACGGCGCGGCGGCCCACGCTGCGATGCCTCACTCTCACTTGCCTCCATTGGGACTGCTCAAGTTTTTGCGTACATACACAACAAATGTATATGTGCTTTCGTTAATTCTGACGTGTGTCATTATTACGATCAACCTGTAATAATTGTGATTGTTTGTGAGAGCTGTATCAGGTAACTGAGTGTGGAATTCCATTTCGCCTCTGGGCTCCATCCCTTGGTGACAAATAAAACTGAGTCACGAGGAGGCTGGAGGCTGGGGGCTGGAGGCTGGAGGCTGGGGGCAACGACAAGACTGACAGACAGACAGACAAGCTGTGTGACATGCGACAAAGACTCGACACAGATAAGGGGAAACACGGAGGTTAAACACAGGGCAAACGAGACACAGGTGGTGAAATCACACAGGTGAGACATGAGGTAATCACAGGGAGGAGCACAGGAAGACAGGACATGACTACAAAGTAAAACAGGAAATAAGACAGGGATCATGACAATTTTGAACCTGACTTTAAAGGAACAGGATCTCATCCATTTGAGTGAATATGCAGCAGAACACCATCATCCATATGAACACCAAACCAGTTTCACTCGGTAACGTTCATAAAATCAGTGACTGAGAAGTGATGAGCTGAAGCTGGTTTCTGTGGTGCACAGCCAGTAACATCAAGGAAACATGGTTCCTCAAGAAGTCCTGGTGCTGACGTCACCCTTGGGTCCCTCTTCCTCCTGCTGAGTGTTTTTATGTGTAAAGCTCACATTACTGACCTGAGTTGTTTAATCATAAAATCAACATGTAAAACTACATAAAATACTGTGTAATTTAAAGTAAAAGAAATGCAGAATATTGGAGACTGACTCTCATTCTCACCTCATTCGCTGTTGCGGGTCGCCCACAGCAGCAACGCCACAGCCGTTAACGCCTCACCTCTGACGCTTCTCAAGACTGAAAAATGCAATGCGACTCTTTGGTATTTAGCTGAAATTCTACAGCAGACGGAGTGATGTAACGAGCCAGCAAGAGAAGTGAACACATGAATCTGTCACAAAGTACTGGAACGAGCAGAGAAAGAACAGATGAGACGGTGAAGCTCCTCCTCTGATCTTCCGCAGGCGACCGACTGCTGGAGGTGGACGGGATCCGTTTCCAGGGTTTCACCTACCAGCAGGCCGTGGAATGTTTGAGCAAGACTGGGGAGGTAAACTTGACTAATGCTTACACACTGAATGTTAAAAGTGCTGGCGGCCCGGTGGAGCAGTGGTCCTCACTGTGGCCCCCCAGCAAGAAGGTTGTGGGTGGAGCCCCTGCTGCAGCACAGGGTCTTTCTGGGTGAGTCTCCATGTTCTCCCTGTTCCTGCTGGGTTCTCTCTGGTACTCCAGCTTCCTCCACAGTCCAAAGACATCAAGAGGGGACCAGGTTAATCCAGACTCTAAATTGACCGTAGGCGTGGCTGGGAGAGCCACTTGTCTGTCTCTATGTGTTGGCCCTGCCATGGACTGGTGACCTGTCCAGGGTGAAGGCTGCTGGGATAGGCTCCACCCTACCACCCTGAACAGGATTATTAGTAAAAAAAAATGGATGGACAGATGTTTAAAGTGATATTCCACCTAAAATGGGTATTTTTGGCTTACAAGTACTCACAAATAGGTATTTTCCCCTGTACGTTACTTCTTCATGACTCCAGAGTGCAGTAAGAGCCAGCCACGTATATTTAGCTTGAAGCTAATGGAGACTGACGGCACAGAGAAGAATAAGGCAGTGAGCTCACTGCACCCATTTGTGAGTACTGATAAGGACTAATACTCTTTTTGGGTGGAGTACGTAGGATGTAATACTTCTCCTGTCTAGCCTCCACCATCTTGTCTCTCATCAGGGTTTGTCTCCTCCCACTCAGGTGGTGACTCTGGTGGTTGAGAGGGGGCCGGTGAGCCTGCCCAGGGTCTCTCTGAGCACCGACACCAACAGCATCCACCCGTCGACCAGGCAGCTGCGTTTCAACAGCTCCTCATCCATCGGCGCCGCTCCACAAACCAACTCAGATCAGTCCAGGGACTACAGTTTCATTACTGACGGTAGGAAAGCTCCGCCGACATGAGGGTTCTTGGGTTTGGAAGCAGGAAACATGTCGCCAATCAGTCGCTCTGCTGGCGTGAGAGATTATGCCAGGAAACCTGACACTGGCGAGGAACACCTCCGTGAGAGGCGCTGCGTCCTAATCTTTCTTGCGCTTCAGGAGCCAACGGGCTCGTCTGCCTGGGTGAAGGTGAACTCTCGTTCACTTCCTGCTCTTCTTCCTGATCTTCCTGACTGAAGGCCTGTGGCCTCCGTTATCCTCGGGCCCTCCACCTACGCCGGCACCGTCATCGCCATTAAACCGCCCTTTGATGACTCTGACATGTGATGCTGCCTTGCTCACCTGTGACCCTGTAGGTTAGGCTCCTCCTCTCTCTGGCCTCAGCTTATTGTCGTGTTGACCTTATTATGACCTTCTGATGAGACCTCGAGTGATGTGGTCTCCTTCCATGTTCGTGAGCTGACGCATGCGTTGACAGTAACAATGAAGGACTTTTGAAGTACATGTTACTGTTTCACATATTTTGCTTCTGATGAAATACGCAACAACTTCAAATTTGAGAAAAAGTTTCCCAGTGACTTCAGGTGCTTCTGTCCTTTTTTGAAAAAGAGTGAAAGTACAGAACAGAAGATAAAAACAGCTCATTTGAATAAACTCTGAGTGGCGACTCTGGAAGTCATGTGACTGATCAGCTGATTCTCCATCCCCAGCGAAGCAGCAACATGTAAAATACTAGTCGGCACTAAAGTACTACGACAACTTTACTCCTGAAGGTACTTCCTCAGACGTCTGTGGACCAAATCCACCTGTCGAATCAGCAGGTTTTCTTCTTCTACGCTGCCTGTTACAGCCATTGAACCGTTGTCCACAGCGCCCCCTGCTGACACAGATACACACGACATAACCTGGTTTAGTCACTTCAGACCACTTGATGGAAACGACTGTAATCCACATTTTCCTCTTTTGCTGTGTTTTATTAAAACTCTTGACATTTTAATGGAAATAGAGATCCTGTGATGACTGACTTCATTCATTCGGGATGCTTGACCCCCCCCCCCTCTTTCCACCTCCATCCTCCTGCCTCCACACCCTCCAGACAACACACAGGAAGTGACTCTGACCAAGAGTGCCACCGGTCTGGGCTTCAGCTTCCTCATGTGTGAACTGGATCCGCCCACCCGGGACTTTGGCAGCCTGATCCGGATCAAGCAGCTGTTCCCGGGCCAGCCGGCCCAGCAGAGCGGCAGGATCCAGGAGGGAGACGTACTCCTGGCCATCAATGGCCAGTCGCTGAAGGAGCTGTCTTACCCAGTAGGTCTCGTTGACTCGATGAGTGACTTTGTGTCATTAGTTCAGTCGAAACATTCGGTCGGTCGCACCAGATGATCGATATGATTAATCAGTGATCAGTTCTGCAGGGCGCCAGTTCTGAGCCTGGAACCTGTCAGAAGTGGGACCGTTAACACAAAGGATTTCTACTGCCACAATTCAGGGTTGTTAAAAAGGCCGGATGCCCTGACGGGGCGTCTTATTTACTAACAAACATCAGCTGTAGAACAACAGCAAGAGCGTGACTGTGTATCTTTGGAATGATGTCACAATTCTGAGTGAAGTTGAGAATATGAGCTGAAATTATGAGATGACCTTCAGACTCATCAGAGGTTAGAACCATGATGATGAGGCGTCAGCCCTCTGGCGTTCCTCCTGGATCTGAGCAGGGTTCACATGTTCAAGTTCCCGTTTGTAGCCGCCTGTCTCACGGTAATGATGACCTCATCACCCGTCTCTCCATCCGTAGAAGGTGCTGAAGCTGTTCAAGACTTCACCGCTGGAGGTCCGACTGATGCTCTGTCGGCCTGCGCCTGGTACACACACACACACACACATATACACACATATACACACATGCACACACATACACACACGCACGCACACACACTCTCTCTCAGTCTGAACCACTTGTGTGCTCCTGCAGGGGTCCTCCCCTCCATCCATCAGTTCACTGGAACATGAGTTGTGGTGTTAAACAGTTCCATGGAGACGGAGGGACCAAGACGCCAGAGACGGAGGGACCAAGACGCGGGCTCTGATCGCTAGGAGGTCGGGGAGATTGACCAGTGATGTCATACGTGACGGGGACAGCGCATCTGCTGACGCTGGGTAGTGGAGGGAGATCATCTCCTCATTCTACTTACATGAAAACACTGCAGCCGCTCACGGATGTTCCCTGACACAGCAAACCGCCACGGTCATGTGACGTCTGGTCAGGTAACACTGGCGGTCCTGCTGTTCTCTGATTCCTCACATGAGTCTGGAGGCACAAAGGTGCGTTTAGTTCATTCATTCTGAGAGGAAGGAGGCAGAGACTCAGACCAGGATTCTCAGGACCCAACATGACGCTTTCAGTTACTCGCCGTTCTTCACTCGTGTTTGATACATTAGATAAATACTGATAAGAAGTATAAATACTGAGGTGAACAGAGTACCAGCGTTGGGGAGTCATCTGACGAAGTTCTCCTACCTTTACTCCTCATGAAGAGTCTCACTGAGGTGTTCGTCCCTGCTCTCAGTGAGGAACCCTCCACCTTCATGTGCCTGCCCACGTTCTTGTGTCCTTCACGTCATCTTAGATGTTAAACTCAAATCCAGCATTCCATAGTAGACCCCCCCCGCTGTGTGTGTGTGTGTGTGTGTGTGTGTGTGTGTGTGTGTGTGTGGTGAGTCAAATCACCTCGGTGTGTGATAAAAGAGTATCTTTGACGAGTCATCATAACTGCGTCTTGTGTGTTCTCAGCTCAGACACCAGACGCGCTGCAGGCTGCGTGTGAGCGTCCGCAGCGAGAGGAAACACCTGCACGTAAAGGTGAGTGACGCCTCACCGGCTCAGGGACTGACGTCCCCGTCTGGTAACTCCCCAGCTGCCACTGGCAGAAAATCCCAGCAGCAACAAACAAACACAAACACCAAAGCAAAACTGGTGAACAACGTCTTCTATTAACAGAGAGGAGGAACGCCTGAACGCTCCACACCGGCTCCAGTTTCAGGTCAGGAGGGAACCGGCCGGCCTTCAGCCAGCTGCTGGACATGTGAGGCCGCCACAGTCGTGGGCGGTGACTAACTCCTAGTAACCAGTTACCTCAGGAGATGAGACCTGGTCCACAGAAGCCAGACAGAAGACGTTGATAACATCACATTCGCAGTCAGCAGAACCGTTAAAGACTCTCCCTCCCTGATTGTACCTGAACACCCCTCTGGTCTGGGCCCTCGCTACCCTCCCTCAACCCCCCTCTTTCTGAACCACTGGTTCGTTCCGGTGGGTTTGCAGGAGCGTCAGGTGACCGGCGATGGTTTGACTCGTTATAACAGAATAAAGGAGGTGGGTCACTGCTGAACATGAACGTGTGTCTATGAGAGAGGAGAGAGTTCTGCTGGTGCTGCCATGCTGATGCAGCGTGTGTGTGTGTGTGTGTGTGTGTGTGTGTGTGTGTGTGTGTGTGTGTGTGAGTGTGCGTACGTGTGTGTGAGTGTGCGTGTATGAGTGTGCGTGCACGTGTGAGTGTGTGTATGAGTGTGTGTACGTGTGTGTGAGTGAGCGTGTGTGTGAGTGTGTGTGCGTGTCTGTGAGTGTGGTGTGAGTGTGAGTGTGAGTGCGTGTGTGTGTGTGTGTGTGTGTGTGAGTGGCCCAGCTGACCCTGTAACTTCCATACCAGGCAACTACGTTGGGAGGAAGACAATAATAAAGACGACACTTAAACCCTGCAAGGGAAGAAAAGCTCTCTCGAAAGTCGAGTTCCTGTGAGAACCTTCAGTCACCTGATGAAGTGAACACACGAGTGACTGGTCATGACTCGGAATCTTCGGCAGGGCGACTGACCGCTGCAGAGCTCCATCAGACGTTCAGGTAATGATGGCGTGGACCTGCATGAATAAATATGATTCAAATGTACAGTTCTGAACATGCCTCCTTGGTTACTCCGATTAAAGCAGTTTTCCTTTCCTCTGATTTAACCTGGCGCACCTGAAACAGCTTGTACATGTTTCACTATGGCATCGACAGATGTGTCTTGCTGATCAGCTTCGTTTGGGACTTGAGCTGTCTTTCATTTTAAATCACATATAACCTGAATCTTTTCCTTCAAACCAGCTTCAAACTGCATCCGCTGTTCACCTACTGGCCACAAGGTGGCAGGATTGTGCTTCAGCTGACGGCGTTTCCCCTCTGAGCTGAAAACGCAGATCAGTAACACTTGGTTTCAGGAGGAGCTAAAAGTGTGGTTGTTCCTTGTCTCCTCCACAGGAACTGAGGGCTGTTGACAGCAAAAGAAGACAAGACATCGGTCTGCTGGTGAAACGACAGCCACGTTGTTTCTGCATCATTAAAGTAACTGAAAACCCCTCTGTTTGACTCGTTCCTCTCCAAAACAAAAGCCATTAAACTGACCTCAGTATGGACGAGCTGAAACCAAACACTCACTTAGGCTCTGGACAAACGCACACACACACACACACACACACATACACACACACACACACACACACACACACACACACACACACACACACACACACGGACAGACACCTCCCTGGGTGAGGAGCCAGTAATGGCCCCTCGTAAATAAGCGTTCCTGTATTTTGGTGAAACCCAGTAGTGCATCTGGATCCCATCAGAACTCATGTTCCCTTTAGCAAATGATCCCAAATGTTTCTAATTATGCCAGTGGAGTCGCCACAGGTCCGTGTGTGCGCACGCGCACATGCGTGTGTTTTCGTGTGTGTAATCAAAGGACACGCACACCCACACGCTGGCCCGTGATTGTCCCTGGACACGCTAACAGAGACGGACAGCCCAGTCTTGACCCCTCAGCCTCTGCTGAGGTCACAGCACCTTGCGGTGACTGGTGGGAGAAAGATGCTTGTCTTGCTGACATCAGCAGCACCCAGCTTGGAAAACAAAGTGCTTCTGATCAAATGTGTCAATAAACAGAACTGAAGGCGATGAAGGTTCTTGGTTCTGTATATTTTACGGAAGAGAAGATGCCTGTCGACGTGTTTCACTACTTGACATTCGTGGATGAATATTCAGGATGAAGCGAGTCTGACTGACGGCAATCGAAACCACGGTTTTAAAAAGAAGCAGCCTCCATCAGGCCTCATCCACCTGACACCAACATGGTTCAGTGTTACCTCAGGTGACTAGATTTCACCTGGCAATGCTCACGTCAGTTAGATGTGGTTTATATTTTGCTTGGTTGTAAGTTATTAACTAATTATTAACTAATCCAACGGTGTTTCACTACATAACATGAAATGTTGAAGTAGCAACTTTTAAGTAAAGTCTTATCGTCTGTCGTTCCCTCCTCTAGGGAACTGAGACCCACGCTAGTTAGCGTAGCCCAATGGCTGGTAGTGGGTGGGAAGTGTTAGCATCAGCTAGCTCAGGTCCAGGCTAGTTAGCGTAGCCCAATGGCTGGTAGTGGGTGGGAAGTGTTAGCATCAGCTAGCTCAGGTGCGGGGTGCAGGATGCTGGTTAGCTTAACACAATGCCTGGTGGTGGATCGGAAGTGTTAGCATCAGCTAGCTCAGGTCCAGGCTAGTTTGCTTAGCCCAATGGCTGGTAGTGCATGGGAAGTGTTAGCATCAACTAGCTCAGGTGCGGGGTGCAGGATGCTGGTTAGCTTAACACAATGCCTGGTGGTGGATCGGAAGTGTTAGCATCAGCTAGCTCTGGTCCAGGCTAGTTAGCTAAGCCCAATGGCTGGTAGTGGGTGGAAGTGTTAGCATCAGCTAGCTCAGGTCCAGGATGCTGGTGTGTCCAGAAGGAATCCTTCTCCTCCTCATGATCAGTGGCAGCAGTCGCTCTTCTAGTCCTCAACAAACGTTTGGTTCTGTTGACCCAAGTTCCAGTGGAGCTTTGGAGGTGCTGCGTCAAATCACTGCTCCCTGTCAGGAAAGTAGTTCCGGCTACGTGTCTGATTCTACCACTACAACGTCTCCTCATGTTAAACTGGTATTCATCACCAAGGTGACACACAACCCTCCTGATATTAATGCAGGCAGAGATGCAGCTATGCTAACACTTCCCACCCACTACCAGTCATTGTGCTAAGCTAACTAGCATGTTTATATCCTTGTCCATCTCTGGGGGGGAGGTGTTGGTGTGTTCCTTTAACGTCTCTTCAGGCTGATAATTTGTTATTTTCTGTCCAGACGTGACACCAACATTTGATTTTAATGTTCATCTGATCTTGACTGGAGTCCAGCGTCTTTCTGACGTCCGGCGCCAGCTGGGCTGTCTCTGTGTCTGACGTCAATCAAATGCCTCTTTTAAGATTTCTAACGTCATTTTATGACAGTTTCAATTTTTTATAAATGTCAATGAAAGTAATAAAACAGCTCTGGTTATATTATGTGCCTGCTTCAGACTCCACGACAGTCTTGCTCATTGAGTTTATTTATAGAACGTAATGATGTCATCACTTCACAGCACAACTTCTCTACTAAGAGGGAAATTAATCGATATTTTTATGTCATCATCGGTCCAAATGTCAGAGTAACAATCGCGCTCAGGGTTATCCTCAGACGCCGTGGCTCAAGGGGGCACTTGACCACCTTTCAGAGGATTTCATTGTTTCACATCAACCTATTTGCCGCCTGCTGTTTGTGAGCTGCTGACAGTCAA